>NW_026652278.1:5335178-5789891 GCF_009828535.3 Hylobates moloch | reverse complement strand
CCCCCTCCAGAGCTGTCTCCCCAACTTAGGTTCCGCCTACAGCCTTCCAGTTACCACCCCAGCCACGCCTGTCCTCTTTCCGGAGATCAGATTAAACGGAGGGGGTGTGAAGGGCACGGGATGTTGAGTCTCGTCCAAGGACAAGGACACCCGGAGCTGGAGACTAAAAATATCTCACTCCAGGATGGCGTTTGGGGTGGGGGTGGAAGAGACGCCCCTCACCTGTGCGAGGAGAGAGCAGCCCGATGGATAGAGGATAAAGGGTCCAGGCCTTGGAAGGATCCCCCTTGACCCCCACAGTGGGCTGGGCTTAGAGCCTGGCCCCCATCAGGTAGGGATGATGGACAGGAAGCGGGTCAGACCTCACGGGCCCTTCACCCACTGACCCTCCACCCACTTGGTGGAGGTGCTTCCCCAGGCCAGCAAGTAGACTAAGATTATATATTATATTATATGTAATATTTATAATTATATATTTTATATATTATATATAATTTATATATATAAATTAATATATTTATATATTACACAAACTATATATATTATTTATAATTATATATTATTTATATAATATATAATTATATACATAAATAAAATACATAAAAAATATACATAAACAAAATACACAAATATACAATTAAATATATTATTTATATAATATAATTATATAATTAAATATATTATATAAATTAACAAATATTTATATATATGTATGTATTTTGAGACAGGGTCTCACTCTGTCATCCAGGCTGGAGTGCAGTGGCACGATCTCAGCTCACTGTAGCCTCAATAGCCTGGGCTCAAGCGATCCTCCCACCTCAGCTTCCCCAATAGCTGAGACTACAGGCACATACCACCATGCCCAGCTAATTTTTCTTTTTTTGCGTTTTGTAGGGACAGAGTTTCACCATGTTGCTCAGGCTTACGCTGATTTTTTAAGTGTTAAAAATATATGGGGAAACAAAAAGATCAATAGAAGGACTGAAACGAAAAGTCAAGGAATTCTTCCAGAAAGTATAACATTAAGAAAAAGAGAGAATGGGACAGAAAAGATAAGGAAATGGTGGATCAATCCAGGACGTCCAATATCTGACCAGAAGGCATTATAGAAAGAGCAAGCAAAGAAGAATGACATAATTTTTTTAAAATGATAATATAATTACTTCCCATATTCTTTTTTTTTTTTTTTTTTTTTGCGCCACTGAACTCCAGCCTGGGTGACAGAGCGAGACTCTGTCACCCAGGCTGGAGTTCAGTGGCGCAATCTCGGCTCACTGCAAGTTCCGCCTCCCGGGTTCACGCCATTCTCCTGCCTCAGCCTCTCCGAGTAGCTGGGACTACAGGCGCCCGCCACCACGCCCGGCTAATTTTTTATATTTTTTTTTAGTAGACACGGGGTTTCACCGTGGTCTCGATCTCCTGACCTCGTGATTCGCCCGCCTCGGCCTCCCAAAGTGCTGGAATTACAAGCGTGAGCCACCGCGCCCGGCCTATTTCCCATATTCAAAGGATCTGAGTCTCTAGAAAGAAAAGGCCCTCTGTATGTTCAAAATAATGAAACAGAGGCTTTATAATCATGAATCTTTAGAACACCAAGAACACAAAGAAGACCTCAAAAACTTTCAAGTAGAAAAAAAAATACATCTTAACCCAAGATTTAAGAATTAAAAATAGCATTGGAATTCTCAGCTGGTTTTGAAACAGAAGTGCAACGAAAAAAAATCTTCAAAATTCTGAGTAAAAATAATTCAAATCTATAAGCCTATACCGAAACAGACTACTAATCAAAGTAAGGGTAGAATTTTCAATTTACGAAATTCTCAAAACCACATACCTCCCTTTCTTGGGAAGCAACAGGTGCTCTACTTTCAAAGAAGCAAATAACCCAGGAATGAGACAGATAAGAGACCCACAAAGGAGGAGATTCAATAAGCAAAGAGGAGAAAGAAATTACATGGATTACAGCAAAGGAAAATCCCCAGATACCTTCAGAGCAGCCAGCCTGGCTTAAAGAAAGTTCAAAGGAGTCCAGAAAGACAATTTCTCAGACACACACACACACACACACACAGCTAGTTAACTTCTTAAATGACACGGTAGATTGTATGAAGAATTGTATTGATACATCTTCAGAGAGTACAGGAATAAGGAGTGTCTTAGGCAAATGAGAAGAAAAACTACGTAAATTGAAAAGATGAGGCACTTGGAAAATTGGAAAAGTAAATGTTTACAGAAAAGACAATGTAATCATACCACTCTGCATCATCAGCAGTGAATGATATTTACACTATTAAAATAGTTAAAAACGCTGAAGGTGGATTTAAATAAAAATAAAGATGCTATACCAGAAGAATGGGTTGGGAGTTAGGATAAATGAGCCAGAATCTCATCTCTCTTAAATGAAGCCAATAGACAAAGCTAAAGTCGTTGAATCAAGTCATAACATGTGGAGGTAAATATTTTTAAAATCAGGTGAAAGAGTTTGAAAGTAATCAACTCTGTACAACGGAACAGGGCAGGTGCGCAGGAAAGGCAACAAGTTCATGTTCTAAGCTCTTGGTACTGCTTTGATAAAAATAGAAGCTAATCAAAAAAAGAAAAATGGTATAAGGATATCATTTAGAGTTAGAGAGGAAAATTCAGAAGTTCTATCACAGAAAGAATTAAAGGGAGTTACCTCTAGGGAATAGGTTGGGTTACAGGGAAGATGGAGATTTTGATGTTTCACTTTAAACTGTTTAGCATTATGTACGTATTGCTTTAATAACGAAGAAAAACAAAAAATTATATAATTAAAAATTAACATATTTAAGGTTATTATAGCAATTTAAAAAGATGTCAATATCTAATAACCGCCCAAAGAAAAATGTGATACTAACAAATATTGGGGGCTTCCTGAGTGCCAGTCACTGAGCTAAATGCTTTTCCATGAATTACCACATTTGGTGTTATAATGCCCTGTTGTAGCGACCGTCAACTAATCCCCAATTTAACGCAGAAGGAAGTTAAAGCTTAGCAAGGCGAAGTAACTTGATTAGTAAGAAGTCATTGTGGAGCAAAATTGAAGACCAGACCATCACAAACACAAACCCTATACTTTCAGCCACTCTGCCAGGTTACCCTCACTGCAGGCAGCAGTCTGCAAAAATGTGCTCACGGACTTTCTGTTCTCTGTGTCAAAATGGAAGCAGCTGTGAGTAATGTTATGAAGAACATTTGTGGCTACATTTTAAACTCTTGTATTTCACTTTTGCTCAAGTCTTTGTTCACATCTTTGATTTATGCTGAAAAAATGTTCCCCCAGAACCTGGATTTTGGGTCTGTGTTAGAGTACTGTATACAGCTGTGTTAGGCTATATAAAGCTTTCCTTTCAGAAACAGGAGCTCTGAGCGCCTCTCCTCCTCCAAAGGAGTGCAGCTCCTCGCCAGCAATGGAACAAAGCTGGACAGAGAATGACTTTGACCAGTTAAGAGAAGAAGGCTTCAGACGATTGGTAATAACAAACTTCTCTGAGCTAAAGGAGGATGTTCGAATAAATCGCAAAGAAGCTAAAAACCTTGAAAAAAAGATGAGATGAATGGCTAACTAGAATAAACAGTGTAGAAAAGACCTTAAATGACCTGATGGAGCTGAAAACCATGGCACAAGAACTATGTGACGCATGCACAAGCTTCAGTAGCCGATTTGATCAAGTGGAAGAAAGGGTATCAGTGATTGAAGATCAGATGAATGAAATGAAGCCAGAAGAGAAGTTTAGGGAAAAAAGAGTAAAAAGACATAAACAAAGCCTCCAAGAAATATGGGACTCTGTGAAAAGACCAAATCTACATCTGATTGGTGTACCTGAAAGTGACGGGGAGAATGGAACCAAGTTGGAAAATACTTTTCAGGATATTATCCAGGAGAACTTCCCCAACCTGGCAAGGCAGGCTAACATTCAAATTCAGGACATACAGGGAACACCATAAAGATACTCCTTGAGAAGAGCAACTCCAAGACATCTAACTGCCAGATTCACCAAAGTTGAAATGAAGGAAAAAATGTTAAGGGCAGCCAGAGAGAAAGGTCGGGTTACCACAACGGGAAGCCCATCAGACTAACAGCGGATCTCTCGGCAGAAACTCTACAAGCCAGAAGAGAGTGGGGGCCAATATTCAACATTCTTAAAAAAAAGAATTTTCAACCCAGAATTTCATATCCAACCAAACTAAACTTCATAAGTGAAGGAGAAATAAAATACAGACAAGCAAATGCTGAGAGATTTTGTCACCACCAGGCCTGCCTTACAAAAGCTCTGAAGGAAGCACTAAACATGGAAAGGAACAACCGGTACCAGCCCGTATAAAAACATTCCAAATTGTAAAGACCATCAATTCTAGGAAGAAACTGCATCAACTAACGAGCAAAATAACCAGCTAACATCATAATGACAGGATCAAATTCACACATAACAATATTAACCTTAAATGTAAATGGGCTAAATGCTCCAATTAAAAGACACAGACTGGCAAATTGGATAAAGAGTCAAGACCCATCAGTGTACAGTATTCAAAAGACCCATCTCAGATACAGAGACACACAAAGGCTCAAAATAAAGGGATGGAGGAAGATCTACCAAGCAAATGGAAAACAAAAAAAAAGCATGGGTTGTAATCCTAGTCTCTGATAAAACAGACTTTCAACCAACAAAGATCAAAAGAGACAAAGAAGGCCATTACATAACGGTAAAGGGATCAATTCAACAAGAAGAGCTAACTATCCTAAATATATATGCACACAATACAGGAGCACTCAGATTCATAAAGCAAGTCCTTAGAGACCTACGAAGAGACTAAGACTCCCACACAATAATAATGGGAGACTTAAACACCCCACTGTCAACATTAGACAGATCCATGAGACAGAAAGTTAACAAGGATATCCAGGAATTAAACTCAGCTCTGCACCAAGCGGACCTAATAGACATCTACAGAACTCTCCACCCCAAATCAACAGAATATACATTATTCTCAGCACCACATCGCACTTATTCCAAAATTGACCACATAGTTGGAAGTAAAGCACTACTCAGCAAATGCAAAAGAACAGAAATTATAACAGTCTCTCAGACCACAGTGCAATCAAACTAGAACTTAGGATTAAGAAACTCACTCAAAACCGCTCAACTACATGGAAACTGAACAACCTGCTCCTGAATGACTATGGGGTACATAATGAAATGAAGGCAGAAATAAAGATGTTCTTTGAAACCAATGAGAACAAAGACACAACATACCAGAATCTCTGGGATACATTCAAAGCAGTGTGTAGAGGGAAATTTATAGCACTAAATGCCCACAAGAGAAAGCAGGAAAGATCTAAAATTGACACCCTAACATCACAATGAAAAGAACTAGAGAAGCAAGAGCAAACACATTCAAAAGCTAGCAGAAGGCAAGAAATAACTAAGATCAGAGCAGAACTGAAGGAGATAGAGACATAAAAAACCCTTCAAAAAATCAATGAATCCAGGGGCTGGTTTTTGAAAAGTCAACAAAATTGATAGACTGCTAGCAAGACTAATAAAGAAGAAAAGAGAGAAGAATCAAATAGACGCAATAAAAAATGATAAAGGGGATATCATCACCGATCCCACAGAAATACAAACTACCATCAGAGGATACTATAAACACCTCTATGCAAATAAACTAGAAAACCTAGAAGAAATGAATAAATTCTTGGACACATACACCCTCCCAAGACTAAACCAGGAAGAAGTTGAATCCCTGAATCCCTGAATAGACCAATAACAGGCTCTGAAATTGAGGCAATAATTAATAGCCCACCAACCAAAAAAAGTCCAGGACCAGATGGATTCACAGCTGAATTCTACCAGAGGTATGAAGACGAGCTGGTACCATTCCTTCTGAAACAATTCCAATCAATAGAAAAAGAGGGAATCATCCCTAACTCATCTTATGAGGCCAGCATCATCCTGATGCCAAAGCCTGGCAGAGACACAACAAAAAAAGAATTTTAGACCAACATCCCTGATGAACATCAATGCAAAAATCCTCAATAAAATACTGGCAAACCGAATCCAGCAGCACATCAAAAAGCTTATCTACCACGATCAAGTTGGCTTCATCCCTGGAATGCAAGGCTGGTTCAACATATGCAAATCAATAAACGTAATCCTTCATATAAACAGAACCAAACACAAAAACCACATGATTATCTCAATAGATGCAGAAAAGGCCCTCAACAAAATTCGACAGCCCTTCATGCTAAAAACTCTCAATAAACTAGGTATTGATGGGATGTATCCCAAAACGATAAGAGTTATTTATGACAAACCCACAGCCAATATCATACTGAATGGGCAAAAACTGGAAGCATTCCCTTTGAAAACTGGCATGAGACAGGGATGCCCTCTCTCACTACTCCTATTCAACATAGTTTTGGAAGTTCTGGCCAGGGAAATCAGGCAAGAGAAAGAAATAAAGGGTATTCAATTAGAAAAAGAGGAAGTCAAATTGTCCCTCTTTGCAGATGACATGATTGTATATTTAGAAAACCCCATCATCTCAGCGCCAAATCTCCTTAAGCTGATAAGCAACTTCAGCAAAGTCTCAGGATACAAAATCAATGTGCAAAAATCACAAGCATCCCTATACACCAATAACAGATAAACAGAGAGCCAAATCATGAGTGAAGTCCCATTCACAATTGCTTCAAAGAGAATAAAATACCTAGGAATCCAACTTACAAGGGATGTGTAGGACCTCTTCAAGGAGAACTACAAACCTCTGCTCAATGAAATAAAAGAGGACACAAACAAATGGAAGAACATTCCATGCTCATGGATAGGAAGAATCAATATCATAAAAATGGCCATACTGCCCAAGGTAATTTACAGATTCAATTGCATCCCTATCAAGCTACCAATGACTTTCTGCACAGAATTAGAAAAAACTACTGTAAAGTTCATATGGAACCAAAAAAGAGCCTGCATTGCCAAGACAATCCTAAGCCAAAAGAACAAAGCTGGAGGCATCACACTACCTGACTTCAAACTGTACTACAAGGCTACAGTAACCAAAACAGCATGGTACTGTACCAAAACAGAGATATAGACCAACGGAACGAACAGAGCCCTCAGAAATAATACCACACATCTACAACCCTCTGATCTTTGACAAAACTGACAAAAACAAGAAATGGGGAAAGGATTCCATATTTAATAAATGGTGCTGGGAAAACTGGCTAGCCATAGGTAGAAAGCTGAAACTGGATCCCTTCCTTCTACCTTGTACAAAAATTAATTCAAGATGGATTAAAGACTTAAATGTTAGACCTAAAACCATAAAATCCCTAGAAGAAATCATAGGCAATTACCATTCAGGACATAGGCATGGGCAAAGACTTCATGACTAAAACACCAAAAGCAATGGCAACAAAAGCCAGAATTGACAAATGGGATCTAATTAAACTAAAGATTTTCTGCACAGCAAAAGAAACTACCATCAGAGTGAACAGGCAACCTATAGAATGGGAGAAAATTTTTGCAATCTACCCATCTGACAAACGGCTAATATCCAGAATCTACAAAGAACTTAAACAAATTTACAAGAAAAAATCAAACAATCCCATCAAAAAGTGGGCAAAGGATATGAACAGACACTTCTCAAAAGAAGACATTTATGCAGCCAACAGATACATGAAAAAATGCTCATCATCACTGGTCATCAGAGAAATGCAAATCAAAACCACAATGAGATACCAGCTCACACCAGTTAGAATGGTGATCATTAAAAAGTCAGGAAATAACAGATGCTGGAGAAGATGTGCAGAAATAGGAACACTTTTACACTGTTGGTGGGACTGTAGACTAGTTCAACCATTGTGGAAGAGAGTGTGGTGATTCCTCAAGGATCCAGAACCAGAAATACCATTTGACCCAGCCATCCCATTACTGGGTATATACCCAAAGGATTATAAATCATGCTGCTATCAAGACACATGCACACATATGTTTATTGCGGCATTCTTCACAATAGCAAAGACTTGGAACCAACCCAAATGTCCATCAATCATAGACTGGATTAAGAAAACGTGGCACATATACACCATGGAATACTATGTAGCCATATAAAAGGATGGGTTCATGTCCTTTGTAGGGACATGCATGAAGCTGGAAACCATCATTCTGAGCGAAGTATCACAAGGACGGAAAACCAAGCACCTCATGTTCTCACTCATAGGTGGGAATTGAACAATGAGAACACTTGGACACAGGGTGGGGAACATCACACACCGGGGCCTGTCATGGGGTGGGGGGAGGGAGGAGGGATAGCATTAGGAGAAATACCTAATGTAAATGACAAGTTAATGGGTGCAGCACACCAACATGGCACAGGTATACATATGTAACAAACCTGCATGTTGTGCACATGTACCCTAGAACTTAAAGTATAATAATAAAAATAAATAAATAAACTATTTTCTTATTAAACTTGTATTGGATGGCATTAAAAAAAAAGTTCCTGAAAAAAAAAAAAAGAAACAGGAGCTCGGAGTGAAGAACATGTCAACGATTTTAAAATTCAGTGATACGATCCTGCAAAACGAAGCCCACTACCAATCAGACTATTATGGTTCAGGGCAAGTTACAGTTTATGGACCCTGACCATTATAAATCCCGAAGTTAGAACCCTACGTTTACCACCCACCCAAAGTGTATGGAATCAGTAAGATGAAAAGTTAGACAATATCAAGAGTTGGAAAGAATCAGAGCAACTATTATAATAGAAATCTTACACATGATATGTATGTCAATTAGTACAATCATCTTAGAAAACTGTCAATATCTAACAAATCTGAACATAAACTTACCCTATGACTAGGTAATTCTACTCCTTGAAAGCCGTACATATATTCCTCAAAAGCATTGTACAGGATGTTCCTGGCAGTGCTATATTTAATAGTCAAAACACTGGAAACAATGCAAATATCCACCAATGGGGGAGATGGATGGTTAAATTATAGTACAGTCACACAGTGGAATAGATGAAAGCAAACAAGCAAACAAACAAAAAACCTATCAATACTTGCAACCACATGGAAGAATTTAACAAACATTGTTGAATGAAAGATCTAGATACAAAACAGTACCTATTAAAGATTGTAGTCGCTTTACAGTGATAATCAGGGATTGCAGAGCTGCCACCTGTCTGCTGGAGCTGGAACTCACCGGATCCCGTGCCCGTTGCCATCGTGTGCAGGGCTCCAGGAGCTGTCTTCTGCCAGCTGCCACCTTTGCAGGAAGAACCCCACACACCTGCCACTGCAACAGGTGCTCCTGCCACACCTGCAGCTTTCCACAGTCCCCTGCCACTGCCCCTAGCAGGGACTATGGCCCTGCCTCACCAGAGGTGCTGCCAGAAAGAGAATGGCTCCCACCTTCTCCTGCCTGATGCAAGAGTCTCAAATTGGCAGAAGCTAATGGAACCCCAGCTGCTCCTATAGGTTTGTATCCCCGCAGAACAAAAGAGCAGATACAAAGGCCTGGAAGAGCAGATGGAGAAATGAGTGCTGCAGATGATATCTGGCACAGTTTTAAATACTTGTTATGCTAAAATGTATGCAGCCCTGGTCATTGTAACCACACCGATATCTAAGGAGAAAGTGAGACTGAGTAGGCTGCAGTTCATTTTAAGGGGACTTCAAAAAAATAAGTGTGAGAAGAATAAACTTTGAAAAATTTTCAGTTTTGGTAAAAGGCTAATTGAACATCATTTCTTTTTAAGAGATGTACATATTCCTTCCGTGTCTCCTGTGGAAGAAAAAAAAACAATATCCTTGTGTAGCACATCACAAAGTACTTTGACGCATCTCTTTTTATTCTTTATAAAGCCTTTCTGAGATATGACATGTTTCACCATTCAGAGAAACGGAGGCTCAAGCAAGTTTAAGGGTCATGCCCCAGCGCACCTGGATGGTAATTGGTAAAACAGGAACCTGAAGACCGCCCACCTGCTCCCTGGTCAGAGCTCTTCCCATTGCTTCTCTAGGGTCTCCAGGGTGGTAAAGGTCTCAGGACACAGAAGCTGCACTGTGTAAGGGACTCTGGCCATGGCTACTAGACCTGGTCCTCACAGACTAAGAAGGGTGAGTGAGACCCACCAGCCCAGTGTGCTGCCTCGGAGTGAACTGGTCAACCTTGTACCCAATGCTCCACCCACTCCATGTGCCGTGGAGATACACAGATGGTTGCCATATTGTAATTAAATTAGATTAGTTTTCTTTTCTTTCTTTTTCTTTTTCTTTTTTTTTTTTTTGTGGGGAGGGAGTCTTGCTCTGTCACCCAGCCTGGAGTGCAGTGGTGCAATCTTGGCTCACTGCAACCTCTGCCTCCCGGATTCAGGTGATTCTCCTGCCTCAGCCTCTCGAGTAGCTAAGATTACAGACATGTGCCACCACACCTGGCTAATTTTTGTATTTTTAGTAGAGATGGGCGTTTCGCCATGTTGGCCAGGCTGGTCTCGAACACCCAACCTCAGGTGATCCACCCGCCTCAGCCTCCCGAAGTGCTGGGATTACAGGCGTGAGCCACCACGCCCGGCCTAGTTTTATTTTCTTAATGGGATTCTCTAGAAATGTATAACAAACCTAGACAGATGTTGGGCATTTGGCTTTATGTCCCCAGAGCTGACAATCTGTTAGTAGCTATCTAAAGGTAATTAAAGGTGAAAGGGATATATCTAAAACATTACAGAAAACGACTTCTTTTCCACCATCCCTGCAAGACTCTGATGGAAACACAGAGCAAATTCCAAGCCATTGGCAGGGAAGAAAGCAGCGCTTGGTGTGGGAAGAGCCTCATTAAACTCATGGACATAGAGAGTAGAAGGATGGTTACCGGAGGCTGCAAGGGGTAGTGGGGAACCGGAGGTGGGGGAGGAGGAGACAGTTAATGTGGACCAAAAACATAGTTAGAAAGAATGAGTGAGACCTACTATTCGATAGCACAACTGGGTGACTACAGTCAATAATAACTTAATTGTACATTTTGAAATAACTTAAGGTGTAATTGAATTATTTATAGCTCAAAGGATAAATGCTTGAGGGGATGGATACCCCATTCTCTGTGACGAGCTTATTTCACATTGCATGCTTGTATCAAAATAGCTCATGTACCTCATAAATAGATGCATCTTCTATGTATCCACAAAACTTAAACAAATAAAAAAGAGCCTCAGAGTGGAACTCCTTTGGACACAGTACATTTTATTTCAGTTCTGCATCATCGTGGATAATGATGATCAGCTTGAGCTGATGTGGGTATGGAGGCTCTTCAGATGAAATCCATGGAGGTGGGAGGGGTTCAGCTGGGGGTACTGATCTGTTCCAAAAGCATCTCCACCTTTTATATACAAAATTGGCAAAATTGCAGAAATCCAAAGTTTTCAAAAATGCCATGGGCTATCAAATTCCAGGGAAGTAACCCATAAAAATTCTCCAGGCCTGGAAAATGCAACAAGAGGAAGAAGAACCAGACCTATTTAACTGACATGGGGAAATGGGGAAAGCTGAAAAACCAAATTATAGGCAATCATTATGTGGAAATGGAAGCACGATTTCCTTCATCCAGGAATACCAGAAAACCAAATAAATAAATAAATCTCAACCTATTAGTATCACACCATAATACATAATTAAAATTTTAATCTAATGGAACATATTAAATAGTATAGTATATAATAAATAATACATAATATGCTTTGATACAGACATGCAATGTGAAATAAGCACCTCATGGAGAATGGGGTATCCGACTCTTCAAGCATTTATCCTTTGAGTTATAAACAGTCCAATTACACTCTTTAAGTTATATGCAATTATATATATATATATAACATGTAACTAATATGAAAACCATCTAATATATTAATATATGATTCATTTAATATACATAGCATATAACAGTTAACTTTTAATAACAATGTATTAAGCACTAACCAGATGTCAAGCAATATGCTAACCGTTTAGCACATATGAGCTTCCCCCTGTGCCTGGAGGAAGCAGGTGCTGTTATTACACGCGTGTTACACACGGGGCTAATGAAGTTCATCACTTGTAACCAAGGAAAGGGCACAGAGCAAAGAAATAGATTCAGAGCCAGGACCCCCCCAACTATCCAGAGCCCACACTTAAACACTAATTTCACTGCCACTTAAGACAACATTTGGGCTCTCACGTCCTTTTGATCCCTGCCACAAGGGATCATTTCTGAGCCAGGACAGGTGACAGGTATCAACAATTTGTGCAGCAGCAAGATCAAGAAGACCACACAGGCCTTCCTCATTTCTGGAGAGTCAGTAACCTTCAGACATGACAGCTGTACTTTCTCGTTGTGGTACCTAAACACAGCAAGTGCCAAGGCTGGTGCAATGGTACCCTCCTTAAGGTGTGTCTCATGATCTCCATCTGCATCTCTGGCAGAAAGTTGGGAGCCTGGCCCCCTGGGCCCTCCTGCATATGCTGGCGCAATTCAGCACCAAACCCAAAGCAAGGTGGCAGGAGTCAGGAGACATTGATTCAACTAAAGCGATAAAATTATAATCATTCAAAAATAAAACAATTTTCTGAAGTCTAGTCAATACAAGGTGTGGCCAGGGTTACATCTGGGTAGCAGCAAGGAAGGGGTAGAAATGCCCCAGCAGCCAAGAGCATCCTAACAGGATCAATCGATTACCATAACTATTTCAAAGTAAAAATCATGACTTAGACTCCCCTATAACTGGTAAGCTACAGTGGTAAAGAGCAGGTCTCACTCTCCTTTACAAACCCGAAGCTAAGGATTAAAGGATGCCACAAGATGAAATGTGAGAGAGCTTCTCACCCAGTCTGATCATGTGCACATGGAGCGGGGGTGGGGCTCTACTCGAGGTCACACTGGATGGAAAGGCAGGAGCCCAACCTGGTCCCCTGGCTCCCTGGTGCTACCTGCTGCCACCACGAAACTGGATGAGCTTAGGTTCATGATCAGTGAGACTTTATATTCATTCCACATTCATTATTTTAAAAAAAAATCAAGGCAAAATAAAAAAAAGTGTTTAACGATGACAGGTCTTTCTCTTAAAAAGCATAGCCTTATTACAAGCTCCTGTGTATCTGCTAGCATTATGTTAAAACAAATTAAGTAGACTTATAATAAAAATTGACATGTAAAATCTTAAATACAAATACAAAAATACAAGAGAAAAGTTTTAGAATAAAACAAACCTACCCTCTCTGTAGGAAATTTTTCACTCATAAAATACTAAAGGCTATGTCCTTAAAATAAATTTCATCAAAAATATCTTTATTGATGACTATGGATTCTGAACTAACAAGGAAGGAATGGAACTTGAGCCATCTATTACATAAAATAAACATGGGATTTTTTTCCTTATCAACTGAGGCTACTTGAGGAAATAGACTCTGTCACCTTCCACTAGATGGCATTAAAGTCACATAATTAAGGACAGAAAAATTCACAGAGGAATGCTTAATATACAAAACTACCATAGTGAATTCATTCTCCTTCTCACCCTCACCCCCAGATTATTGGAGTTTGCTGTTTGTTTGTTTGCTGTTATGAAGACAAACCATGCTCATTATAAAAACATTTTTTGAAAAACCAATAGAATAATAAGAGAAAAAGTGCACTCTTATTTGCCACCCTAATAACATTAGCTACATGTATGGTGCCGGGAAACGTGCAAAGTGCTTTATATGCATTGTTTCATTTATCCCGGATTGGAAATGAAGCCCTGTGAGATGATTATTATTACTGTGTTACAGATAAGAAAATTGAGGGTTCAAGTTAACTCATCCAGGATTATACAGGTAATAACTGACAGGACTAGGATTCTTGCCTGAGTAAATCTGACCCTGCAGGCTGACATCTCAAATATTTTTTCTTATCGCTAAAGTCAAGCACCTTTAGCATCTTCCCTCTCAGTCTCTGAAAGGGTCCGCTTGTCTGTGGAGATACAACACAACAAAGGTTACCACGAGCCTAAAAGTCCTTAGATGAGCCCAATGCTTGCCATAAATGTTAACACTCAGTCAACCTATATAAATTCCATCACACCTAATTATTTAACACATACAGGGAAGAATAGAAATATTGTGTAAGTAAATCACCAACTGTGTTTTCCAACTTCTTATTTCTTAGCAAATTTAAGGCTTTAAACTTAAGTGGCATGAAATGAAATAACCCTAACTATATGCCAAAACAAGAAACCACTGAGAAAAATATTTCAAGTGACTCTATAACATAGTCCTTTGACTGTATGTCATTACTGGGATCTATTTTTTAAAGACAGGTCGGGCACGGTGGCTCATGCCTAAATCCCAGCACTTTGGGAGGCCAAGGCAGGCAGAGCATTTGAGGTCAGGAGTTTGAGACAAGTCCGACCAACATGGTGAAACCTCATCTCTACTAAAAATACAAAAATTAGCCAGGTGTGGTGGTGCATGACTGGCTCAGCTACTCAGGAGGCTGAGGCAGGAGAATCGCTTTAACTCGGGAGGCGGAGGTTGCAGTGAGGTGAGATTGCACCGCTGCACTCCAGCCTGGGCGACAGAGTGAGACTCCATCGCAAAAAAACAAAACAAAATAAAACAAACAAAAAACAAAACCACCAAGGAATCTTAAATCTCTTAAATCTCATTTAGTAGTTTGTTAACACTAATACTCATATGGTCATTTGAAACTATACAGGTATGCTGTAAGATAACACAAGAGATAATTTGTTGATATTATTAGAAACCAAGATTGTATAAGAGAAATGAGATACAAGTAGGGGGTAAATGTAAGTTTTTTAAAGGCCTGTAAGTATTTAATTTAAATAAGAAGCATATTAACTTATGATTTTTAGAAATATGTTTCCTAGTTTTGTCCATTGAAAGGTCTAGAAGCAATGTTACCCCTTCCCCAGGAAACTTAGCCCCCTAGTCCCATCATTTGGTTTATCTTACTGTTCTTTCTGAAAAGGAATCTGGGACCACTGGAGAAGTAGCCTATTTAATGTCAGGGTCTGGGAATGTGCAAAGTGAGACTGGGCCAGCTTGTGTCAGAAAAGAAGGAAACTTCTAGAGACTAGTAGAGCCACGTCCAAAGGGCACAAGAGCCAGTCCCCGGGGACTCCACGTGACCCAATGTTTGATGATATAAGGATCACAAAAATAATAATAATTTATTGAAACATTAAACATATTAAAATGTTTAAGTCTATGCTGATACACAAAAGAAGAGAAATCCCATACAGAAAAATGAAAAGTTGTGACCAATGAAGATGACTGTTTCACCAAATACATTACTCTAAAAACCAGTCAATAAAAGAATTAAGCAATTATTTTGCCTTTTTAATAGGAATTGTATTTCAGTGAAACCAAGTAAGTTCAGTTGAGATGATAGAAAGCTCGTTTTTACAGAAAAATGCCAGTTAGTGAATGTTAAACTAATGAAAGAACTAGAAAATTTCAATTTTGCAACTCCCAGTTCCTACCTGAACAATTGATTCAGGTAGAGGTCATTAATGGAAAACAAAAGCAATAGCAATTCTTATCGGGAAATCTCTTTACCTGTGGAACTGGATTTTCACAATGTATCCAGGCATCACCCCATGGACTAGTGGCTGATGACCTTTGCAATGGAGAGATCAGCTGTCATTCCCTAACCCAATGATCAAACCCCATGTCAGGAATAGTAGACACGCCTGAAATTATGTGCCTTCTATTGTGATGAGGTAAATAATTTAACCTGAATCTAAACATAGCTTTAGACCTGTTAAAGAAAAATAAAAATGGAGGCGGGGTGCCATGGCTCACACCTGTAATCCCAGCACTTTGGGAGGCCGAGGCAGGTGGATCACCTGAGGTCAGGAGTTCGAGACCAGCTTGTCCAACATGATGAAACCCAGTCCCTACTAAAAATACAAAAAATTAGCTGGTCGTGGTGGCAGGCACCTGTAATCCCAGCTACTCGAGGGACTGAGGCAGGAGAATCGCTTGAACTCAGTAGGTGGAGGTTGCAGTGAGCCAAGATGAGCAACAAGAGTGAAACTCCGTCAAAAAAAAAAAAAGAAAAGAAAAGGAAAAAAGAAAGAAAGAAAAGAAAAGAAAAAGAAAAATAGGCTGGGCAAGTTGGCTCACTCACACCTGTAATTCCAGCACTTTGGGAAGCCAAGGCGGGCGAATCACGAGGTCAGGGGTTCAAGACCAGCCTGGCCAACATAGTGAAACCCCGTCTCCACTAAAAATACAAAACTTAGCTGGTCATGGTGGCATTTACCTGTAGTCCCAGCTACTCGGGAGACTGAGGCAGGAGAATTATTTGAACTGGGACCTAGGAGGCAGAGGTTGCAGTGAGCCTAGATTGCGCCACTGCACTCCAGCCTGGGCTACAGAGCGAGACTCCGTTTCAAAATAAACAAAAAAAAAAGAAAAAGAAAAAATGGAGACCACAGGTTAGAGATAACCTACAGCCAACTGCCCATAACCATGTAATCAAAACTTTAAGTCATCCTGATTTCCCTTAAATGCTAGTTCTAATCATAAATGAAATACAAGAGATAAGTCTTATGGCCTTGTCAGCATGATTCAGTGAAATTAAATCAAATAGCTATAAACAAATTGGCTAAAACAATTCTGTTTGCCTTCCAAAAAAAGAAAATATAATAGCCAATCACAAAAAATATCAAAATACTTTCTCCTTAAACTCTGTGGAAACTGCTAATTATACAGTGCACTTCCTACCACTTGGTTTGAAATCTCCTGGATTGTGATCTGTAGTTTTAAATGACAATAAAATTTTAAATTGGTCTTACTTGATCTGATTTTATTTTTGATAGACTAAACTTTCAGTGTATAGAAAATCCAAAGGATAAGGTAATAAGTGAAACATCCCCAGAAAGAAGCAATCAGACAATTTCAGACTGTGGGATTCTTATTTTTGAGACAGAATTTCGCTCACTCTGTTGCTCAGACTAGAGTGCAGTGGCACGATCTCTGCTCACTGCAGCCTCTGCCTCCCAGGTTCAAGTGATTCTCCTGCCTCAGCATCCTGAGTAGCTGAAATTACAGGCATGCACCACCACGCCTGGCTAATTTTTGTATGTTTAGTAGAGACGGGGTTTCACCATGTTGGCCAGGCTGGTCTCGAACTCCCGAACTCAAGTGATCCACCCGCGTCACCAAAGTGCTGGGATTACAGGCGTGAGCAATCACACCCAACCCAGATTGTGGGAACTTCTGTGAGTTGAGTGGACTGCTCTTTTCAAAAAATTAACTCATTTTGCCTGAGCAACAAGAGGAAAACTCTGTCTCAAAAAAAAATGAATAAAATAACACATTTAAATAAAAAGTTTGAGAGAGAGGTGGAACAAGATGGTGGAATAGAAAGTTCCACTGATTGTCCCCGCCTTTCCCACCCTCACCAGCCTGGGCCCAGCAAGGACATCAAGTTAACTATCTACACAGAAAGAAGCACCTTCATAAGAACCAAAAATAAGTCCGTGGATTTAACTTCATATCACTGAAAGAGGCACTGAAGAGATAGAATAAACAGTCCTGAATTGTCGATGCCACCCTTCCCACCCCTGGTAGTGGCAGCGTGGTGCTGAGAGCTTCTCTGGGTGCTGGGAGGTGGACAACACAGCAACTGAGAAGGATTGAACTCGGTGCAGTCCTGTTAGAGCAGAAAGGAAACCCGGACAAAACTCAGCTGATGCCCACCCACAAAGGGAGAATTTAAACCAGCTCTAGCCAGAGGGGAATCACCAACCCCAGGGGACCAGACTTGAGTGCCTGAAAGCCCCTCCATTGAGGGCTACAGCGCTTCATGTCTCCAAGCAAACTTGAAAAAGAGTCTAGGCCATAAGAACTGTAACTCTTAGTCGAGTCCTAGTGCTGAATTAGGTCCAGAGACAGTGGACCGAGGGGGCACATGGCACACCGAGACACCAGCTGGGGCAGCCAAGGGAGTGCTGGCATCACCCCTCTCCTAACCCCAGCCTGCATAGCTGGAGGCTCCAAGAGACCCCTTCCTTCCATCTGAGGAGAGGAGGGGGAAGAGGGAGGAGGACGTTGTCTTGCATCTGGGATACCAGCTCAGCCTCAGCAGGATAGGGCACTGGGCAGTCGTGAGGGCCCCATTCCAGGCCCTACCTCCCAGATGGCATTTCTAGACACACCCTGTGCCAGAAGAGAACCTGCTGCCTTGAAAGGACAGACTCAGTCCTGCCAGCATTCATCACCTACTAACTGGAGAGCCTTTGGGCCCAGAATAACCAACAGTGATACTCAGGTACTACATCAGGGTCTCGTGCCTCTGAGGCTTGCAGGCTTTGAGTGAGACTCAGCACACTCCCAGCTGTGGTGGCTATGGGGCAAATTCCTTCTGCTTGAAAAAAGCAAAGGGAAAAGTAAAGGGGACTTTGTCTTATACCTTATGTACCTGCACAGCCACAGGGTAGTAAAGCACCAAACGGGCTCTTGGGGTGCCAGATGCCAGGGCTTGACTCTTGGATGGCATTTCTGAACCTGCCCTAGGCAAGAGGGGAGTCCATTGCCCTGAAGGGGGAGTCCTGGGCCAGGGAGCGTTCGTGACAAACTGACTTAAGAGACCTTGGGCCTTAAGGGAACATGGGCGGTAACTGTCTGGCAGTACTCCTCGTGGACTGGGGTGGCAGAGGCTACAGGGTGAGGCTCCTCTGCTTTGGAAAAGGGAGGAAAGAGTCAGAAGGACTGTGTCTGGTGGTTTGAGTGCCAGCTCAGCTGCAATACAGTAGAACACCAGGTAGACATCTACAGTTTTCGACTCTAGTTCCTGACTCCGCAATGACACCTGACTCCCCAATGGCACTTTTGACCCCACCCAGGGCATGGGGGACCTCACCTTCCTGAAGGGAAGGAGACAGGCCTGGCTAGCTTTGCCACCTGCTGATCGTAGAGCCCCATGGCCTTGACTGAACATAGGCAGTAGCCAGGGAGTGGTTACAGCAGGCCTTGGACCAGACCCAGTGCATTCATAGTAGTGGTGGCCACAGGGGCTCTTGTGTCACTCCACCCGCAGCTTTAAGTGGCTCAAAACAGAGAGAAAGGGAAAGAGAGAGAGAGAGAGAGACTCTGTAAGTGTGGGAAAAATGAAAAATTAAAGGAAGAGAACAAGAGTCTCTGTGGTAATCTGGAGAAAGCTCCCAGGTCTGGTCCAAGATCACCAAGGTGGTACCTCTACGAGTCTGCAAGAACTACAGCATAACTTGGCTTGGGATTCCCCCTGAAGCAGATGCAGCTTTATCACAACATCTAAGTCCTTTCAAATATATTGAAAGCCTTCCCAAGATAGATGACTACCAATAAGCCCAGACAGTGAAGACTGCAATAAATGCCTAACTCCTCAATTCCCAGACACCAAAGAACATCTGCCAGCATCAATGCCATCCAGGGAAACATGACCTCACCAAATGAAGGAAATAAAGCACTAGGAATTAATCCCGGAGAAATAGAGATATGTGATCTTTCAGACACAGAATTCAAAATAGCTGTGTTGAGGAAACTCAAAGAAAATCAAGATAACATAAAGAAGAAATTCAGAATTCTATTAGATAAATTTAACAAGGAGATTGAAAAAATTTTTAAAAATCAAGCAGAAACTCTGGAGCTGAAAAATGCAATTGGCATACTGAAGAATGCATCAACATCTTTTAGTAGCAGAACTGATCAAGCAGAAGAAAGAATTAGTAAACTCAAAGGCAGGCTATTTGAAAACACACAGTCAGAGGGGACAAAAGAATAAAAAAAAATGAAGCATGCATACTGGATCTAGAAAGTAGCCTCAAAAGGGCAAATCTAAGAGTTATTGTCCTTAAAGAAGAGGTAGAGAAAGAGATAGGGGTAGAAAATTTATTTAAAGAGATAATAACATAGAACTTCCCAAACTGAGAGGAAGATATTAATATCCAAGTACAAGAGCACCAAGCAGATTTAACCAAGAAAAACAAACAGATTTAACCCAAAAACTACCTCAAGGCATTTAATAATCAAGCTCCCATATGTCAAGGATTTAAAAAAGGATCCTAAATGCAGCAAGGGAAAAGAAACAATAACATACAAATGGAGCTCCAATATGTTGGGCAGCAGAACTTTCAATGGAAACCTTACAGGCCAGAAGAGAGTGTTTTGACATATTCAAAGTGCTGAAGGAAAATAACTTTTACCCTAGAATAGTATATCCAGCAAAAATATCCTTCAAGCATGAAAAAGAAATGAAGACTTTCCCGGACAAACAAAAGCTGAGAGATTGCATCAGTGCCAGGCCTGTCCTATAGGAAATGCTAAAGGGAGTATTTCAATCTGCAAGAAAAGGACATTGATGAGCAATAAATAATCACCTGAAGGTACAAAACTCACTGGTAATAATAAGTACACAGAATATTATCACACTGAAACTGTGGTGTAGAAACTACTCTTATCCTAAGGAGAAAGACTAAATTATGAACCAGTCAAACATAATAGTTACAAAAACTTTTGAAGACATAGTCAGTACAATAAGATATAAATAGAAACAACAAAAAGTTAAAAAGAAGTTAAGATGTAGAGTTTTCATTAGACTTCTTTTTGCTTGTTTGTTTATGCATATAATGTTAAGGTGTTGTCCGTTTAAGATAATGGGTTATAAGGTTGTATTTGCAAGCCTCGTAATAACCTCAAACCAAAAAATACAATGGATACACAAAACATAAAAAGCAAGAAACTAAATCACATCACTAGAGAAAATCACCTTCACTAGAGGAAGACAGGAAAAGGAAGAAAAGAGAGAAGGAAGAGAAGACCAGAAAATGAATAACAGAATGGCAGAAAAAAGTCCTTATTTATCAATAATAACATTGAATGTAAATGCACTAAACTCTTCATTCAAAAGACATAGACTGGCTAAATGGATGAAAAAACAAGGCCCATTGACCTGTTGCCTACAAGAAACATACTTCACCTATAAAGACACACATAGTCTGAAAATAAAAGGATGGAAAAAGATATTCCATGCCAATGAAAACCAAAAAAGAGCAGGAGTCACTATACTTATATAATAGAAAATAGATTTCAAGACAAAAACTATAAGAAGAGACAAAACAGGTCATTCTATAATGATAAAGGGGTCAATTCAGCAAAAGGATATAATAATTTTAAATACATATGCACTTAACACTGGAGCACCCAGATACATAAAGGATATGTTATTATATGTTATATAAAGGATATATTAAAGAGAGAGAAGCCCCAGTACAACAATAGCTGGAGACTTCAACACCCCACTTTCAGTATTGGACAGATCTTCCAGACACAAAATCAACAAAGAAACATCAGACTTAATCTGCACTATAGACCAAATGGATCTAATAGGTATTTACAGAACATTTCATCCAAGAGCTGTAGAATACACATTCTTTTCCTCAGTATATGGATTATTCTCAAGGATAGACCATACGTTAGTTTACAAAACAAGTCTTAAAACATTCAAACAAATTGAAATAATATCAAGCACCTTCTCTGACCACAACGGAATAAAAGTAGAAATTAATAACAAAAGAACTTTTGAAACTATACAAATACATGGAAATTAAGTAACATGCTCCTAAATGACCAGTGGATCAAAGAAGAAATTAAGAAGGAAATTGAAAAATTTCTTGAAACAAATATAGTGGAAACTCAACATACCAAAATCTATCGGATACAGCAAAAGTAGTACTAAAAGGGACATTTATAGCTCTAAATGCCTACACCAAAAAAAAAAGGAAAAACTTCAAATGATGCATCTTAAAGAACTAGAAAAGCAAGAGCAAATCAAACCCAAAATTAGTAGAAGAAAATAAATAAGAAAAATCAGAGCAGAAAGAAATGAAATTGTAATGAAAGAAAACAATACAAAAGATCAATCAAAAAGTTGTTTTCTTTTTAAGTAGAATTGACAAACCTTTAATCAGACTAAGAAAAAAGAGAGAAGATCCAAATAAATAAAATCAGAAATGAAAAAGGAGACGTTAAAACTAGTACTGCAGAAATTAAAATGATTATTATTGGCTACTATGAGCATTTATATGCCAACAAATTGAAAAACTTAGAAGAACTGGAAAAATTCCTAGTCACATACCTATTGAGATTGAACTAAGAATAAATGCAAAACCTGAATAGACCAATAACAAGTAACAAGATCAAAGACATAATAAAAAGTCTCCTACTAAAGAGAAGCCCAGGACCTGATGGCTTCACTGCTGAATTCTACCAAACATTTAAAGAAGAATTAATACTAATCCTACTCAAACTATTCAAAACAATAGATGAGAAGGGAATACTTCCAAATTGATTCTATGATGCCTGTATTACCCTGATACCAAAACCAGACAAAGACACATAAAAAAAATCTACAAGTAAATATCTCTGATGAATACTGAAGCAAAAATCCTCAACAAAATACTAGGAAACTGCATTCAACAATACATTAGAAAGATCATTTATCATGACCAAGAGGGATTTATCCCTGGGATGCAAGGATGGTTCAACATACACAAATAAATCAATGTGATACATTATATCAACAAAATGAAGGATAAAAGCCATATGATCATTTCAATTGATGCTGAAAAAGCATTTGATAAAATTCAACATCCCTTCATAATAAAAACCTTCAAAAACTGGGGATAGAAGGCACATAGCTCAATATAATAAAAGCCATATATGACAGACCCACATAGTACCATACTGAACAGTGAAAAACTGAAAGCCTTTCCTCTAAGATCTGGAACACAACAAGAATGTCCACTGTCACCATTGTTATTCAGCATAGTACTGGAAGTCCTCTCTAGAGCAACCAGGCAAGGGAAAGATATAAAAAGTATCCAAACTGGAAATAAAGAAGTCAAATTATCCTTGTTTGCAGATGATATGATCTTATTTTTGGAAAAACCTGAAGACTCCACAGGAAAACTACTAGAACTGATAAACAAATTCAGTAAAGTTGCAGGATACAAAATCAACATGCAAAAATCAGTAGCATTTCTATGTGCCAACAGTGAACAATCTGAAAAAGAAATTTAAAAGTAATCCCATTTACTGTAGCTACACATAAAATTAAGTACCTAGGAATTAACTTAACCAAAGAAGTGAAAGTTCTCTATAATAGAAACTATAAAACACTGATGAAAGAAACTGAATAGGGCACCAAACAATGGGGAAAATATTCCATGTTAATGAATTGGAAGAATCAATATTGTTAAAATGTCCATACTACCCAAAGCAATCTACAGATTGACTGCAATCTCTATGGAAATACCAATGACAGTCTTCACAGAAATAGAAAAAAAAAAAATTTATATGGAACCACAAAAGATCCAGAATAACCAAAGCTATCCTAAGCAAAAAGAACAAAACTAGAGGAATCACATTACCTGACTTCAAATTATACTACAGAGCTATAGTAGTCAAAACAGCATGGTATTGGCACAAAAACAGACAGACAGATCAACGGAGGAGAATACAGAACCCAGAAACAAATCCACAACCTACAGTGTACTCATTTTTGACAAAGGTGCCAAGAGCATACACTGGGGAAAAGACAGTCTCTTCAATGAATGATGCTGGGAAAACTAAATATCCATTTGCAGAAGAATGAAACTAGACCCCTATCTATCACCATATACAAAAGTCAAATCAAAATGGATTAAAGATTAAATCTAAGACCTCAAACTGTGAAACAACTACAAGAAAACGTTGGGGAAAATCTCCAGGACATTGGTCTGGGCAAAGATCTTTTGAGCAATACCCCACACGCATAGACAACCAAAGCAAATATGAACAAATGGGATCACATCAAGTTAAAAAGCTTCTGCATAGCAAAGGATACAATAAAAAAAGTGAAGAGACAACTCACAGAATGGGAGAAAATATTTGCCAAATATTCATCTGACAAGGAATTAATAACCAAAATATATAAAGAGCTCAAGCAAATCTATAGGAAAAAAGTCTAATAATCTAATTTTTAAAATGGACAAAAGATTTGAATAGACATTTCTCAAAAGAAGACATACAAATGGCAAACAGGCTTATTAAAAGGAGCTCAATATCATTAATCATCAGGGAAATGCAAATAAAAACTACAATGAGATATCATCTTGCCCCAGTTAAAATGACTTATATCCAAAAGACAGGCAATAACAAATGCTAGTGAGAATGTGGAGAAAAGAGAACCCATGTGCACTGTTGGTAGGAATGTAAATTAGTACAACCTCTATGGAGAACAGTTTGGAGGCGCCACAAAAAAAACTAAAAATTAAGCTCCCATGTGATCTAGCAATCCCACTACTGGGTATATACCCAAAAGAAAGGAAATCAGTATATCAGAGATATCTGTGCTTCTATGTTTGTTGCAGCACTGTTTGCAATAGCTAAGATTTAGAAGCAACCTAAGTGTCCAATAGACGAATGGATAAAGAAAATGTGGTACTTATACCCAACGGAATACTATTTGGCTATAACAAAGAATGAGATCCAGTCATTTGCAACAACATGGATGAAACTGGAGATTATTATGTTATGTGAAATAAGCCAGGCACAGAAAGACAAATATTGCATGTTCTCTCTTATTTGTGGGATCTAAAAATTAAAACAATTGAACTCATGGACATTGTAGAAGGACGGTTACCAGAGGCTGAGAAGGGTAATGGAGGGCTGAGTGGAGGTAGGGATAGTAAACAGATACACACACACACAAAAAGATTGAATTAGACTTACTATTTGATAGCACAACAGAGTGACTATAGTTAATAATAACTTAGTTGTACATTTAAAAATAGAAAATGTACTTGGATTGTTTGTAATTCAAAGGATAAATGCTTGAGGGGATGGATACCCCATCTGATACCCCATTACCCAAGTGCTGATTTCACATTGCATGCCTGTATCAAAATATCTCATGTACCCCATAAATACATACACCTGCTATGTACCCACAACATTTTTTTAAATAAAAAATTTGAGGTGGGGGGAGGAGCTCTTCTAGAATAAAAGAAACATAATGAACACGACAAATACATGAGCAGTCTCATAAATACACTGGATTCTGATTTGGAAAAAAAGGCAACAAGTTATTTAGAGAAAACTGAAAAAATTGAAATATGAAATGTGTATAAGATAATATTAGGGACTGCTGCTAATGTGTTAGTTGTGATTATGTACGAGAATATCTTCCCTTTTTTTAGATGGATGCCGAAGTGTTTAAGGGTGAAAATTTAAAAGTTTATATTTTTAAAGGCTCCAACAACAAAACACATACATAAACAGAGATGAAGTAAATATAGCAATTATTTACAAATTTAAATTTAATATCTAGAGTTTTTAGAATATACGTTCAAATATATATAATTTAAAATAGTTTTGAAATCATTTACATGGGATACTCTTAAATATCGTATTTTGGTACAGTCAGGTTTTTCCTAGTAAATGGACACTAGCATATATTTGGAGAAAAGATATTGTAAATAAAGTCTTTTCTCAGTTTAGTATCAAGAATATACATATTTGAATAGAAGAGTGTATTTAACATATAGAGAGCCAAACTTTAAACATAGAATTCAATCTCTAGGTCAATGAATGATAGAGAGAGAGAGAGAATACCAATAAATACTATACATAAATTACTTAATACTTGTGCTTAAGTGTTTTGAATGCGTTATCTCATTTTCATCCTCACAATATCCTATGAGGTGGGCACTATTAGTTCTATTTTACAGAGGAAGAAACTGAGACTTGGAGGGACTAGCACTTTACCCATTTAGCTGCTTGAAACTAGGGCCAAGATTTGACTACAGGTCTACCTGTAATTAAAACTGAGAAATTCACCAGCTGAGAAAAGTTCCTGAGAGTCTACATAGGCCTAACGTCGCTTTAATATAGTTTTTCTCAGTGAGGAGAGTTTGAAGCAAATTTTAGTTATGATAACCAGGGAGTGGTAAGGAAACAGGATATGGACAGGCATACCTCAGAGACATTGGGGGTTTGGTTCCAGACCATTGTAATAAAGGTAATATTACAATAAGGTGAGTCAAATCAATTTTTTGGTTTCCCAGTGTATATAAAAGTTGTGTCTACACTTTACTGTAGTCTATTAAGTGTGCAATATCATTATGTCTTTAAAAAACAATACACATACCTCAATTTTAAAATATTTTCAAAAAATGCTAACAACCATCTGATCCTTCAGTGAGTCATTAATCATTTTGCTGGGGGAGGGTCTTCCCTCAATGTTGATGGCCGCTGGCTGATCAGGGTGGTGGTTGCTGAAGGTTAGGGTGGCTGTGGCAATTTCTTAAAATGAGACAACAATAAAGTTTGCCAAATAGATGGACTCTTACTTTCACAAGAGGTTTTTCTGCAGCATGCAATGCTGTTTGATAGCATTTGCCCACAGCAGAACCACTTTCAAAACTGGAGCCAACCCTCTCAAACTCTGCTGCTGCTTCATTGACTAAATTTATGGATTATTCTACATCCTTTGTTGTTATTTCAACAATGTTCACAGAATCTTTACCAGGAGTAGATTCCAGCTCAATAATCCACTTTGTTTTTTTTTTAATTTTATTTTAATTTTAATTTTAAGTTCTGGGGTACATGTGCAGGATGTGCAGGTCATTACATAGATAAACATGTGCCATGGTGGTTTGCTGCACAGATCAACCCATCATCTAAGTATTAAGCCCAGCATGCATTGGCTGTTTTTCCTAATGCTCGCCCTCCATTGATCCCACCACACAACAGGCCCCAGTGTGTGTTGTTCACCTCCCTGTGTCCATTTGATCTCATTGTTCAGCTCCCACTTATAAGTGAGAACATGCGGTGTTTGGTTTTCTGTTCCTGTGTTAGTTTGCTGAGGATAATGGCTTCTAGCTCTATCCATGTCCCTGCAAAGGACACTATCTCATTCCTTTTTATGGCTGCATAGTATTCCATGGTGTATATGTACTACATTTTATTTATCCAGTTTGTCATTGATGGGCATTTGGGTTGTCAATAATCCACTTTCTTGGCTCATTTGTAAGAAGCAACTGCTCGTCTGTTTAAGTTTTATCATGAGATTGCAGCAATTCAGTCACATCTTCAGGCTTCATTTCTATCTATAGTTCTCTTGTTATTTCTACCACATTTGCAGTGACGTCCTCCATTGAAGTCTTGAACTCCTCAAAGCCATCTATGAGCACTGAAATTCACTTGTTCCAAACTCCTGTTAATGTGCTATTTTGACTTCCTCTCATGGATTATGAATGTTGCTAATGGCATCTAGAATGGCGAATCCTTTCCAGAAGGCTTTCAATTTACTTTGCCCACCTCCATCAGGGGAATCATTGTCTATGGCAGCTATAGCCTTATGAAATGTATTTCTTTACTAACACTTAAAAGTTGAAAATGTTCCTTGATCCATAGACTACAGAATTAACATCATGCTAGCAGGTATAAAAACATTAATCTCCTTGTACATCTCCAGTGACCGGATGTTTTGTCAATGAGCAGTAATATTTTTAAAGAAATCTTCTTTTCTAAACAGTAGATCTCAATAGTGGGCTTAAAATATTCAGCAAACCATGCTGTAAATAGATGTGCTGTTATCTAGGTTTTGTTGTTCTATTTATAGAGCTCAGGTGAGAAGATTTAGCATAATTCTTAAGGGCCCTAGGATTTTCAGAATGGTAAGTGAGCATTGGCTTCAACTTAAATTCCCCAGCTGCATTATCCTCTAACAAGACAGTCAGCCTGTCTTTTAAAATTTTGAAGCCAGGCATTGACTTCTCCTCTGTAGCTATGAAAGTCCTAGATGGAATCTTCTTTGTCTACATTGGAAATCTGTTGTTTAGTGTAGCCACCTTCACCAATGGTCTTAGCTAGATCTTCTGGATATGTTGCTCCATCGTCTACATCAGCACTTGCTGCTTCATGTTGTACTTTGATGTTATAAAGACAGGTTCTTTCCTTAAATCTCATGAGCCTTCTGCTAGTTTCAAACTTTTCCTCTGCAGCTTCCTCACCTCTCTCTCAGGCTTCATAGAATGGAATTGAGTTGGGGCCTTGCTCTGAATTGGTCTGGTTTATGGGAATATTCTGGGCTGGTTTGATCTTCTATCTAGACCAATAAAACTTTTTCCATATCAGCAATAAGGCCGTTTCACGTTATTATTCATGTGTTCACTGAAGTGGCACTTTTCATTTTCTTCAAGAATTTTTCCTTTGCATTCACAATTTGGTTAACTATTTGGCACAATAGGCCTATGTTTTGGCCTCACTCAACTTTCAACATGCCTTCCTCACTAAACTTCATCATTTCTAGCTTTTGATTTAAAGTAAGAGATTTGCAGCTCTTCCTTTCACTTGAACTTAGAGCCATTGTAGGGTTATTTATTGGCTTAATTTCAATATTATTTTGTCTCAGGGAATAAAGAGGCCCAAGGAGAGGGACAGACATGGGAATGGCTGGTTGGTGGAGCAGTCAGAACACACACATTTATTAAGTTCATCATCTTATATGGGCACGGTTCATGGTTCCCCAAAACAATTATAATAGTAGCATCAAAGACCACTGAACACAGATTACTATAACAGATTAATAATAATGAAAAAGTTTGAAATATTTCAAAAATTGCCAAAATGTGACACAGGGGCATGAAGTGAGCACACACTGTTGGAAAAATGGTGCTGATAGACTTCCTGAGTTAGGATTGCTACAATTACTCAATTTGTAAAAAGCACAGTATCTGTGAAGCATAATAAAACAAAGTACGCCTGTGCTAACTGAGAAACTTACTATGTCAAAGCACTTCACAGGCAGGGAAAAAAATGAGGCTCAGGGATGGAATGGTTGACCTAAGATCTCATTGATGGAGCCCAGTGTCAAACCAAGATCCGGTTGTATCCCCAGACTAAGCTCTTGGCCACAGTAGCCCCTGACCTGATCCTTTCTAATGTGAGAAACCAGAAGTCTACATAAAATTCCAAAACCTGCAACATAATTTGAAAGAGAAAAACTGCAAAAGTCAAGGAGAGTATCTGAGGATGTCGCAAATGATCCCTTCTAAGACAAAAGCCTCTTGAGCTCTCTCTGGATTTTGAAAGTTTGAAAATACTAAGTAGACTCCTCCACCAAGTTGATTCCTGCACAACAGCTGTAAATTCTAGCAAACACACCTTGCTTGGGATCCCACACTGGGGATGATGAGAACACAGGCTATAGGGGCAGAGCCGTGTCCTGGGGAGGCTCCGTCACACTGAGAAGTGGGAATCTTCTGAGACAAGGGGAGTGTCTGGCCTGGAGGGTACATGACTCTATTTCTTTTTTAGTTTTTGATTGCTTTGTGACAAATTACTACACATTCAGTGGCTTAAAGCAATACTCACTTATTAGTTCACGGTTCTGTAGGTCAGAAGTCTAGCAGGATATGTCTGAGTTCTCTGCTCAGACTGAGGTCAAAGTGTCAGCCACTGTGTTCTCATCTGGAGCTTGGGGTCTCCTTCCAAGGTTATTCCTGTGATTGGCAGAATTCATTTCCTTTTGGTTGTGAGATTGAAGTCCCTGTTTCCTTGCCAGCTGTTAGCTGGGACCACTCTCAGCTTCTGAAGGCTGCCCACATTCCTCCTGTGGCCTCCGTATTTAAGCCAGCAACGGTGCATCAAATCCTTCTCTGACTTCTGGCCAGGTGCGATGACTCACGCCTGTAATCCCAGCACTTCTGGAGGCCGAGGTGGGATCATCACCTGTGGTCAGGAGTTCAAGACGAGGCTGGTCAACATGGCGAAACCCCATTTCTACTTATAAATACACAAGTTAGGCAGGCATGGTGGCAAGTGCCTGTAATCCTGGCTATTTGGAAGGCTGAGGCAGGAGAATCATATGAACCTGGGAGGCAGAGGTTGCACTGAGCTGAGATTGTGTCGCTGCACTCCAGGCTGGGCAATGGAACAAGACTCTGTCTCAAAAAAAAAAAAAAAAAAAAAAAAAAAAAAATCCTTCTCTGACTTATGCTGCTACTGGCAGCCAAAGTAAACTCTGCTTTTAAAGGGTTCACCTGGCTGGGTCAGGCCCACTGGAATAACCTCTATATCTTAAGGTCAACTGACTTGGGACTTTACATCCGCAAAATCCCCTCACAGCAGTAACTAGGTTAGTGTTTGGTTGACTAACGTGGGAATCTTGGGAATCATCTTTGGAATTCTTCCCACCATGGTTTTAGAAAGGTCAGTATGGCCCTAGTGTGGATAACATATTGGGAGGGACAAGACAGACAGCAAAGGGGATCTACTAAAAGCTGTTGCAATCATCCTGAAAGACAGAGGAATGGGCTTTGGATTAGTGAGAAATGATTTAGACACAGCATAAAGACTTCTTGCTGACTGATTAGTTGTGGGAGGGAGGGAAGGGAGAGTCAAGGAGGACTCCCAGGTTTTGCCTCAAACAACTGAGTAATTGATGTTGCCATCCTCAGAGATACTATGGATAAACAGGTTTTGGAGTAGTAGATAATGAATTATTCCTCTTCATGTTGAGTTTGAAAGGAAGACAATCAAATGGATGATAAAAATGGAGGAATCATTGGTTAACGCAGGAGTTCTCCATGGGAGTGATTTGGCTCCACAGAGGACAGTTGGCCGTGTCTGAAGACATTTTTGTTGCCATAATAGTGGGGGCATTATCCACACTGAGCAGGTAGAAAGCAGGAGTGCTGCTAAAAATCCCACAACACACAGGACAGCAAAGGCTTACCCTGCCCCAAATGTCAATAGTGCTGAGGTTGACAAACCCTGAACCAGAGGCCAGAAATTAAAGCCACAGGAGTGAAGAAGAGGGCCCAGAACAGAGCCCTGCAGAACCCCAGCCTCAGAGCAAGGCAAGCCAGCCCAGAGCCCGAGAAGAAGCCAGAGAAGGGGAGGTCAACCAGATGGACAGTGTTGAAAAGCAGGCAGAGAAAGAGGTGTTGATTCTGGCAGGTGTCAAGGGCTGCTGCTGCGAGTCAAGCAAAATGAGGAGTAAAAACCATCATTGGATTTAGGGTGACTGAGGCCACTGGAGGCTGTGTCTGAGCAGTTTCATTTGAGTCGTGGGGGTGGACGGCTGTCTGCGCTGAGTGAAGAGTGTGCTCTTGAGAGAGGAGGTTGCGGCAGCAGCCACCAGAGACCAGGCTTCTGAAGACCTGGAGACACCTCAAAAGGGATGTGGGCTGAAGGGATTTGTTGCCACGGAGAGAATTGAGATCTGCAAATGCTGATGGGAAGAAGAGAGGAGATCACAGAGTGAGGCCCTTGAGAAAAGTGTGAGAACAGAACTAAGGGCACAATGTCTCTTCCAGGCCCTGCCAGCGAATGTCCCCTAAGTGCTGCATCCCAGGTGTGCACCTGAGTCCCAGTCCTGCCCAGGAGAGACTGGCCTGATGATGGAGAAGGAGAAGAGGTGCCCTCAGTAACAGGTATAGGTGCAGCTGCAGGTGGGCTTGGCAGTTTGAAAGGTGGGAAGCTGGGGAGACTTATCCTCCATGTAGACAGCGGGGGTCACTTTTGAGAATAAAGGAGAAGAAAATGGATCAGAGGCTTGAGGGGGGTGTGGAGGGCTGCTCTGTTTAGAGAACCCCAGCAGGACTCCCAGACAGGGCACAGTCTTTGTCCTTGTTATTTCTCTCCTGAGATTTTTTTTTCTCTTGGAAAAATTCTCATCAAAGTTCCATGCAAGACCATTTAAGGGTTAACACATCTTCCCCCAAAATGATTACAGTCCCTCTACTGAAATTCATTTTATGAGTCCAGTCTGTTGAAAGATAAGAAAACTATCACAGTGGAGATGGAAGATGGAAATTGGGCTCAGAGAGCAAAGAAGGGTGAAAAATATATGGACATATATATCCATAGCACAAATTTTAATGATTTCTGTAAAGTATAATTGAGGGAAATTACAGGAAGTTTCATTTGATTTTCTTAGAGGTCCTGAAACTCACGAGTGTTACAGAGTTATAGTATTTACAGAAGGAAAGGCTATTAAAATTCAAGAGAATGTGGAAAGAGCTGTCGTCTTTTTTAAAAAATTCCTGGCCGGGCGCGGTGGCTCACGCTTGTAATCCCAGCACTTTAGGAGGCCGAGGTGGGCGGATCACGAGGTCAGGAGATCGAGACCACAGTGAAACCCCGTCTCTACTAAAAATACAAAAAATTAGCCGGGCGTGGTGGCGGGTGCAGTGGCGGGCACCTGTAGTCCCAGCTACTCGGAGAGGCTGAGGCAGGAGAATGGCGTGAACCCGGGAGGCGGAGCTTGCAGTGAGCCGAGATTGCGCCACTGCACTCCAGCCTGGGCGATAGAGCGAGACTCCATCTCAAAAAAAAAAAAAATTCCTTTACATTGCAAAAGATGACCCAAGCTATTCTTTAAAATTCAACATCTCTGATATTATTCTCACAGTAGTGCAGTTAGCTACAGATAAAATTAGTTCTTCCTGTCAAATCATTGTGTTATTCCACCAAAAAAGGTGTCTTCTACGTACACAGCCTTGGAGAGTCGAAATCCTTGCAAGGAGCAGCTGCTTTTGTCCAGTACTTCACATCAGCCGCTAGAAAGCAGGGACGGCCAGGGGGGCTCTTGTAGAATCTGCCATGCCGGTGGCCCTGCCGGTCTGGCTGCAGCTCCCACCTTCGCACTCTCTCTGGGATGATTTGGGTCAAGGCAGAGCTGTGCAGCCTCTGTACATCCACATCAAGCACGGACTCAAAAGCTGAGTCCTAATCAGCAGCCGTTTCAAAATTCCTGAAGGTGTGGAGTCATCCCAGACCCTCTGGCAAGCTCTGGAATCGTGTTTATGGGAGGAAAGTGGGTGTCTATAGGCGGTGATACGGGTTTGCACCCTAAGGAGAGGATCCAAGTCGTGTTTGCTACACGTGTGCTGAGGGAAAGACACTTTCTTCAAGAGGGAGTCACCAAAAAGCTGGTCACATCTACGGACAACTGCATGGTTTCCCCTGAGGGGGGCACTGGAAATCGCTAAGCTGAGTGGCAGGTGGCACTGGCTGCTCTTTTGGGTGGAAGCAATAGACTGTGTTCACCTGAGAAGCAGGAAGAGGCGAGTCTCACCCCCGAGTACTTCCCGTTGACCCCGCAACCGCCCCTGCAAGGATGGGGATGGAGGGGGAGGGTGGCTTCGTAAAAGGCACCTGGGACGCCCACAACTGGCATTCCTTTGACAAAAATCAGAAATCTTTGGGAAAGGGGGGAGGAAAAGGGGGCAGAGTCCAGCCGAAAAGCCGACCTCAAAGAACCATTTGGGGCATGTCTTTTCTCTTGACTGCTTGGGAACTGCCTTCAGTTCACCCACCACTTCTGAAGGGGCTTCACTTCTAAGGCGAGAGGCCAACGTCCCAACAGAGGGTCTCTCACTTCTTTCTGCCATTTGTTAAATTGTTCCATAAATCAGTTGTTTTGCATAAAATTTGGAACTACGATCTGGGAGGCCTAGGAGCTGCACCACCAGTAAGTCGCTGACTCAGACCGGGCCCTTTAATCCCCAAACCCAAACTCTTTCCTCGATCGAACGGCTGGCCTCAACCTACAAGCCTCCTCCACCGCCAAAAGTCAGGAAGGGTTGGTCCTTTTGCTTTTTAAATGAATTAAAATTAGATCCACAGCCCCGCGTAACGTTGGGGAATACCCAGGGCGAGGCCAGCCTCCAGGAGGTCAGCGCCAACACCGCCGGCAGGAATTTGGGGGGATGAGGAGGTCTCCTCATCTCTGAGCCTTGAGCACCAGGCCTGAATTTTCGCCTCTTTCGCACAGGTGCCCCACTCGGAGTCCGGGAGGCGGGCCCTCTTCCCAGGTACCCAGCCCAGCGCGGCGCGTCAGCCTGGGGACATCCTCCGCCACCTCACAGCGCGGGGAGCAGGGGAGGCCGAAAGCCGGGCAGCTTGGGGGGCCGGGAGAACCCGGGCTGCAGCAAACCCGGGAGGCAGCAGGACTGCACGGCTGGTGTTGGACGCACTGCAGAGACGTCCCTGTTTTCGGTGCGTCCTCCCACACCCAGCAGAGAGCTTGGCTCCCTCCGCACTGCGCGGCCGAGGTCACAGCGCGGAGAAACCTGGCGGGGCGCCGGACTCCCCGGCTTAGGAAAAGCGATGACTGCCCTGGACTGCTGGGGCGTTCGAAATTTCCAGGGTCCCGACCCTCTGTGGGGTACGTGCGACTTCGGTGCAGATGTCAGTCCGCTGCCTTCGCGCGTTGAGGGCGCGAGGACTCCGGACGACCCCAGGGCGGCTGTCCAGGCCCAGCCCCGCGTTCTCCACCTCGCCACCTCCCTCTGCGGCTCCAGCCTGGAGATCTACGGACTTCATTGCGATCTCTTGGGCAGTGTAGTCGCCCTCTACCCCTAGCCCCGAGTCCCGGGTAACCCAGGGGCCCCTGCGAGGCGGGTTTCGTTGGGGCGAGATGTCCCCAGGCGAGCAAAGGGGCCGCGCATTGGACGGGGCTCCCAAGCCACAGCCCTGGGGCCTTGAGGAGTCGTGGTACGGTCCAGGGCAGTCGGGGCTGCGGGGCCCATGAAGCCAGACGAGGCTACGGACTTAGGGTCCCTGCAACCAAGACCGCGAGCGACTGTGGACTCGGGACGGAACGCACAAAGGAGGAAGGGAGAATCAGAGGGGCGTCCGGTCCAGGACCTGTCAGGCCTGGGCGGGGCGGAAAACTGACACCACGGCGAGGACAAGGATTTCGCTCCTCCAGGGCTGCCAGGGGAGGGGCTCGCCACCGTCGCTCTCCATGGGCTCTGGCCCCAACGGTGTTTAAAGGGCGGAGGGCTGGGCCGGGCTGGTCGCACCCGGGCGCTGCGGCGGCCAAGCTGGATGGGTCGCCAGTGAGTTTCTGTGCGGCACCGCTGGCCCAGGCCCGGGCGCGGCTGGACATGGCCACCTACTGCGACGACCTGGGCCCCTCCTCGGCCCCGCCCGGCCAGGCCTGGGCCACCGCGCACCCCCCGGGCTATGAGCCAGGGGATCTGGGCGCGGTGAGCGGGGGCCCGCTCCTGTGGGTGAACGCGCCAGCGCTCAGCCCCAAGTCCTACGCTTCGGGTCCCGGGCCCGCGCCGCCCTACGCGGCCCAGGGCTACGGGGCTCCCGGCCCGCTCCTCGGCGCCCCGGGCGGCCTGGCGGGAGCCGACTTCGCCTGGCTGAGCCTCTCTGGCCAGCAGGAGCTGCTGAGGCTGGTGCGGCCGCCCTATTCCTACTCGGCGCTCATCGCCATGGCCATCCAGAGCGCGCCGCTGCGGAGGCTGACGCTCAGCCAGATCTACCAGTACGTGGCTGGCAACTTCCCTTTCTACAAGCGCAGCAAGGCGGGCTGGCAGAACTCCATCCGCCACAACCTGTCGCTCAACGACTGCTTCAAGAAGGTGCCCCGCGACGAGGACGACCCAGGTAATAGCGGCGCGCCGGCTCGCTCCGTCCAGGACTCCCCGTCTTCTCGCCGGGCCGCGGGCACTCCGGGGGTGGGAGCGACCTTGGACGACCTAATTCCTCCCTGCGCGGTTGGGGATATCCGGGGAGGAGGGAGAAAGGGGAGACGTGCTTGGGCATGGACAGGTTCTCAGACAGCGGCTGAGCCCACAGGCCCGCGTTTACAGTGCGGCGGTCCCGGGGCTCTCAATCTCTGTGCGCTTCTTCGGAGGAAGAAGCGGGAGAGCCAGCAAGCTGGGTGACCTTGGGAGTGACTCAACTTCCCTGGGCCTCAGTGCCCTACCTGGTAAAATGGGGAAGACAGCGCCTACCCCAAGGATGGGCAAAACAAATAGGATGCCCGTTTGGAAAGCTCTGGAACCTACCTGGGAGCCTGGCGTGGTCTGCGCTGTCCTTGGCAGAGCGGCTGGCGGAGTCCCACCGTTAGCATCTCGCAGGCCTTCCTTCACCTTAGCGGGGCTCCTTCCTTCCCAGGCCTCCCTTCCTCCTCCTTTCTGGATTGTCACTTTCTTCCCAGTCCTGCTGTGGAGGCCCATCGGGTACAGAGTGCCCGTCAAGGGTGGGATGGGGGCGAGGACTCAGACTCTCTGCAAGGGCCAGCAGGGGGTCTTTCTGAAGCTGACCTCCTCGCTGGCTCACACCACGGCCCGTCAAAGCTCGAACTTTCTGAACTGGGCTGTTTCTTCTTCTTCAGGTAAAGGCAATTACTGGACCCTGGACCCCAACTGCGAGAAGATGTTTGACAACGGGAACTTCCGAAGGAAGAGGAAGAGGAGAGCTGAAGCCAGCGCGGCCGCGCCCTCGGGAGCCAGGAGCGGGGGAGGGGCCGAGGCGCCGGCGTTGGAGCCCCCGAGCTCGGCTTGCCTGGACCTGCAGGCCTCGCCCTCTCCATCCGCACCCGAGGCCGCCACCTGCTTCTCGGGTTTCGCCTCGGCTATGAGCGCTCTGGCTGGCGGCCTTGGCACCTTCCCCGGAGGCCTGGCGGGCGACTTTTCTTTCGGGAGGCCGCCGCCGACGGTCACCGCCCACGGTCCCCAGACCCTTAGCGCCTCGCCTGGCTTCGCCCCTGGCCACCAGACCGCGGCCACTGGCTTCCGCGTCAGTCACCTCCTCTACAGCCGGGAAGGGACCGAAGTTTGAAGGAAGGCTGGAGGCTAGCCGGGTGCGGTGTCCAGAGGTGCTGAGCTCAGGCCTCCGGTTTCCCCTGGTGACAGCCCCACGTGTCGGCGCCGAAGGCCTTGGTGCCCCGGGAGGAAGCGCAGAGCCAGCCGGGGGCGGCTCAGCCAGCAGGGAGCTGGGCTGAGCGGCTCTTGGGCTTCAAGGGGGTGGCCCTTCTGCTGTGCATCCCTCACCCAGGCGACCTTCAGAGCCTCCCTGCTCTGCCTCTAAGTCCAGCCCTCCTGGGCCTCTAGAACCTGTGCTCTCGAGGGATTTGCCTTGAAGGGGCGGCGGGTTGGCCCTCAGCTCCAACGTTTTCCAAGGAGGCTGGCGGACTCCAAAGAGCCTTAGAACAGGTGGGAGGAAGGTGGGCTGCCAGAGCGGCCCGGGTGGTGGGGGCCCTTTCCACCTCCACCCAGCTTGGCCCACCTGGCTCAGGGCCTTCCCTTCTGCTTCACGGAAGCTGCCGCAGGGGCTGGGGGACAGAGCTCAGGAGCAGCTGCAGTGGGCTCCAGGTGGGCCAGGAGCCTGCACTGAGGGGATCTGAGACTGTTGGGATTGGGTCCTGTGTAAGGAAGGTCTTGCTAATGGCTGTAACTGCCGGTGGTGGGAGGGAGAAGGGCTGCGTGGGCAGAAAATGCCCTTGGGATACCAGCTCCCTTCCCTGTCACTCAGCCCTGGTCCTTGATGACCCCCCTCTAGGACAAGGCAACTCCCCAGGGCCCCGCCATCACGGACCACAGGAGCGGTGCCCAGCACCCAGGAGTTCCCCAAGGGTCCAGGTTTGTGCCACCCCACCCACACTCACACTCACACAGGCTCATGAAAGGCTACACCTGTTTTGGTCTCTTTCCCCTCCAAACCCACAGTTTGAGCCAAAGCTGCGCCTGTGTTCAGAGCTGCTGAACAGCAGCCTCCTGTGTAAATTGAACCCTGGTCCATCCTGTTCGTTCTCAGAGATGGTATCTTCGTGAAGGACAAGGAGACCCCAGTCACTGGGAAGAGGAATTTTGGCCTCTGTACTCCTTAGAGGACCTAAGTGCCCCAGTCAGATGCCCTGAGTCTTTGTGGCATCTGGGACTCCCTGGAGATGGAGACGTTGGTGGGGAGGTACCCATCTTGTTGTCGATGGGGGGTACCCATCTTCCCTGCATTTTGGGGGAGGGTGGGAGGGGGCCTTCCCAGGAAGAGAGTGGAGACAGGCTACTGTTAATTTGGAGTGGGACAGGCCGGTTTAGCAACCCTAAGCCCCAGCCACGCAGGTATTCTTAATCTGCCCGCAGGGCCCCTCACTGCAGCTGCCACCAGTGCTGGAAATGAGAGCAGGGCTCCTGTCCGTCCCTAGAGCTGACTCATCATGGCCCTGCTGAAGAGTGAGGGGGGTGTGTGTGTGTGTGTGTGTGTGTGTGTGTGTGTGTGTGTGTAAGGCAGAGAGGGAGGGAGAAGGAGGGAGGCGGGGGAACATGGAGAGAAGGAGCCAGGAGTTGGGATAAACCTGGCCCCTGGTCATATGTTTCATCAGCAGCGGCTCCTAACTCCACGTGGCATCTCTGCTGCTGCCCCCCACAAGCAGGGGAGCAGAGTGCCAGTTGTGTCAAAGGTGATGATGTCACCTAACCAAACTCACAACCAACCCACAATCTCTCTTGTGGGGACACTCCCCATAAGCAATACAATTAAAGAAGGGCAGGAAAGGAAAATAAATTCCTCAGCTTATACATTTAAAAATTACCTCTTGAACCTATTTTAATAGAATGAAATGCTAAAAATAAAGACCAATATAACATACATAGCTTGCATGTGTATGCTATTTCGTATAAGAATTCCACTGCTATCACCAACATCCCCATTTTAGAGTCTGAACTTGCAGGAAACTTGGAAAGAACTTTTCCTAATTAAATTTGACAACAGTTGGAAAATGCAATGGACAATTGGACAATCAGTGGAGCTTTGAGAAAACTGGCTGACACGTATGGATGTAAACATGGAATTTCATGGCTGCATGACTGCCAGACATTGGGAAGCTGCTTTTTTTTTTCTCTAACAATGGTATTTATGTTAAAATTGAGAAAAAAATATTTAAGATTTTTCAACTTTTGGTTTGTTTGCCCAAAGATCGTTTTTTGCCGTTTGAAAGTTGCTCATTTATTCAAAGCTTTATACCATTAGTAGGTAATAGTATAAACAAATAGGTGAAATCTTCATGAGAAAAGCTTGGTTAAAAATACTTCCAGCAGTGCAAGGTATTTGGACATGGGTGGGGTTAGATGGCAAACCCATTCTCTCCTCCAAAACAGCCCACATGCCTGGATGTGTTTAGGAGAGGGAAAGCCAGGCCAAAATGCATTTCATAGGCCCAGGCATGGCACAGTCAGCTTCAGACTCATTATCCCACAGAAGCATTTTCCCATAGCAAAGAAACTGTTGAAATCAAAACAGAAAAATGCAGCTTGAGGTCACTTTATGGTTAAATACTTTCTTCTGGCCAGGGCTCGGTGAACTTGACCACAGTCCCTAGAGATCACTGAATGCAGGCAGCAGAAGGACGTGGTCCTGTTGGTCAGGCCAGGGCATTGCTGCCAGGAGGCTAGGAGGGTGCTCTAACCCCAGGGCTCTGAGCTCACTGTGGCACTCAGACCCCGTCTGCTCCCCTGCCCTGTCTTTTTTTTTTTTTTTTTGCATTTAAAATCGTGAATCCTGCAGACAATTCCAAAAGTAACTGAGAAACTTCAACGAAAGGAATACCTCTGCATCATGGCATAGGCACGTGGCAGTGTGCCATAGGAATATCCAATTCTTAGTCTGAATAAACAACTTGGTGGCACTGAGTAGTTTCAAATATAGAAGCAAGCTTCAAAATTCAGAGATGAAAGACAATTAAAACATGCCAAAATATTGGGTGACTGGGAATTCTTTGCATTGCCAAGCAGCAGTGGTAATTTCCTAGTGACTGAAACTCAAAGAGAATAATAACACAGGAAACTGTAATCTGCCCTAGAAAGCTTTGGTCACTGGGTCAGTTATCCCCATACAAAGAAGAACCATTCATGAAGAAGACTCAACATTTGTTAGAAATGTTTTTTAAAGTACCATATATAGTGTTTTAAAAAGTGAACATTGGATTTCAAGATATTCCACATATTGATTAAACATTGAGTATGTTTATTTCTGATGAAAAAGTTTTGCATTTTAGCAATGCTGCCTTGGGATATTAATCAACCTTCAATCTTTAGTCTCCTAAAATGTATCCACTGGTCAAGTGACATTTTTCATTCAAAGAAATACCATTATAGTAATTATTAGAACTCTTCAGTGAAACAGAACACTGAAGTTCATCCCCATTTTGCTGACAGAAAAGCTGAGTCAACGGGCTAAATGATCTCCAGAAGCTAAACTGATGAGAGCTAAAAGGGACTTCAGATGCACCTGCAACCTTTACATGGCTCATATTCGGAAATGCACCTACTGATGGACATGCGCACGCGCACACACACACACACACACACACACACACCCCCCACACACACACCACCGAGCCCCATCTTGGGTAGGATCTTCAAGGGAAAAGCCACAGATTACACCACCTACCCTCCATACCTAAAGGCATAGTATTTTCAAATAAGCCATTGAGTTCAGGATTTGACTCCAGGTAGGAGAGAAACATGTGGAAACACCATAGAATGCAATAGAGGTTGAATCACTTGTATCCTAATAAAATGTGACTTGTTCAATCTATCTCTTTTGAGTGTTAACTATGTGGTATCAAGTCATGCAGTGAATAAGTTGAGCTTGTTGCTACCCTCACAGAGCCTCCTTCCAGTGGTCAGAACAAAGATGAGTGAGCAATTACAGGCTGGACATGGCTTTTTGGCTCTATAAGGATTACTTATAGATGATCAAGTCGTCAACCATCTCACTTGTCAACACAAGTAACATATTGTGTCTTGTATACAGACCCAGTGTGTTCCACATCCTGCTAACTCAGGAAGTGTTTGATTTCTCAGTTTCATAACTTCATTGTGATTTTAGGCAGGGAGTTAAGCACTGCCCGGGGCTGCTGTAGGTCCCATCTGCTCACTTTTCCACAGTGTCATTTAGGAACCTTAAAACCTGCCCTCATATTAGAAGATCTGTCATGTGGCAGTGACAGGGGAGGCAATTAATGTGATCAGAGTTGGCCCTTCCCCAGGGCTTCTGAGTGTGCAGTCCATCTATAGGTTAAAGTTTTTAGAGCTCTTTTTCTTTCAATCTAATTTAAATTTGCTAACCAACGTTATTCAGGGCTAACTGCTGGGTACCTGCAATAAACTACTTTCTTTGGTCAGATTTCATCAGTGGCTGAACACAAAGAATTAAAAATATCTTTAGTTTCACTCATTTCATGGAGGGCAATAAATAGTATATTAAATTGGACCTTCACAAAGAAAAGAAAGAAAGAAAAGAAAATTGGAGTTGCGTCCCTGCTGTAATCTAGAGCAAATTAAACTTATAAGTCACTGAGTCTTTCTCTACCCCTAAGAGTCACCCATTCATCCATCAGACAGAGTGAAGGTCAAGGAAAGTGTCAGGGACTCTGTTAGGTGCTTCCTGTGCATTTGTCATTAAGCCTTCACAACAACCCAGTGATGCCCCTATTATTATCCCCATTTTACTTATGAGGAAACTGAGGCTCAGACAAGTTAAGTGACTAGTTTCTCAGAGGCCACAGATAATACTGAGCTACGTCAGTAGGAGCCTTCCTACTGTCTATTCCTGACTTTTCTGCTTCCCACTTCATCCCTCAGGTCCTAGAGAGACCTCACTTTTCCAGACTCCTTCTGACAATCCAGGTCCAAGTTAAGTGCCCTTTGGTGTGTTCTTGGGGCCTTGGATGTATTGCATCACACCCACAGAAGACCAAGTTCCTTCCTGCCTCTTCTCCTATGGTTTATGTGGGAAGGGACCTGCTTGCCTTCTTCCAGAGTAACATCCCTAGAGCCAGGAAGACTGTGGACAGGTGGTAGCAGTTGAACAATGGACTGACTGACTGAATGAATGACTGAATGAGTACATGTGTGAGTGAGTACAGTTATACCCTTAGCTTTTCATAAACCTTTCTACCCACCACCCAGCCCCCAGCCCCCAGCCTCCTATGATGGGTGTGATTCTTCCTTACCCAGGGCCGGGCCTGCTGCTGGACCCTGTAGATACAACACTGAGTGGGCCAAGCCCAGGGGGCCATTGCTGTTGAATACCCATGCTGGAGGGGCTGTGTGCCATGCTGGGGGAATTTGGAGTGGGCGCAGAGCTGGGGGATAGGAATATTCAGAGATAGTGTTGACAGTGAGGCCAGTAGGGTTTGGTTAGTCCATATAAGTTTCACTTTGAACGTGAAAGCAATCATAATAACGTAAATTATGTCCTTGAGAATCTAGGCTCACGCCCCCGCTTTCACTTGTTGATCAGTGATCAGACGTGTATTTTTATCTGAGGGATGATTTGTTATTTGCCAATGATGTCCAAGCATTTTCCAGATCATCCTTCCCCTTTCCTGCTGCACTCCCTGGATCTAAACCTCCTCATCCAGAACAGGACTTAGCTCCCAAGGAGGCAGGAAGAATTTGAGGTCAGGAATGGAGTCAGGCTTGTGTGCTCCTTTCACAGGGCCAGGGCGCAGTCAGGCTGAAAGATGAGAGAGGCATTGAAGATGCTTTCGAGGGATCATTTTTACTGCCTTCTAGAGGCATTGAGGAGTCGCCTGTCCCCAGGCCCCTAATCCAGTCTGGCAATCCATCACCTGCACTGAAGCCCCCAGACCTGCATGCACGGGTGGTTCCGATCTGCCTAAGGCACTCGTTCCCTTCGACACCTGAACCAAACAACTCCACCAGCTTTGACTGAACCTCCCTTTGCTGGGCTGAGACTACTTTACTCTGAGAAGCCTAAGGGCAGGTCAGGTTATGGGAAGAAGATGGACTTCTGGAGTGAGTAGAATTAATACTTTAATGGAAGGTTTCTGTTTCAGCATTCTTGAAAAGTGTGGAGCTTAATTCTCTATGTTCTTTTTGTAATCCTGAATGGTATAGGACTGCCTCCTTGCTCTGTTTATATTGACTACTTTGGTTTTTTAAAAATTTTTTCCTTTTTGCTAAAAAGAGTAGACTACATTGTATATTTCAATTGGAGGAAATTAAAGGCAGTTTGGTATACTGTTTAAATAATGCAACATCTAAGAAAGAAATTGCAAGGGGAGGAAGAGGGAAAACTTAAATAATCATTTGATATGCAGTTCTTAAGAGATACTTTGCTCCAGTCTTTCTTTTTTTGTCATTCACTATTGCTTTATTTCTCTACAATGCCTTGGTTAGTATATACAATACGTGAAAGAAAATTTGAGACATAAAAATTTAAGAATCTATAACAATAATACTGTTTTATTGGCAAGTTTATTTTTGTTATCGTTGGTGAGAATATTTTCTTCATTTTCAGGCTTAGAATGTGTAAGGCATAACCATATCTCTGCATTCACTGCAGGAACAAAATTAAAATGAGATTTATAACAGGAAAAAGCCATACATTTTCAAGTAACTGGTAAGATGGATGCTCCCACATTCTGACCTGGCAGGAGAGACCCACTCTTGAGCTCAGATTTCACACAGGCTCATTCATACAGCACATCAAAGCTCCCTTGATGGCCCAATGGGGCGCCCACAGTGAGATAGACTTTTAGCACAGCTGAGTGTAGAATGATGAGTCTTTGCTGAGATGTCCAGTTTACCCTGCACCAGAGCAGTCTTTCACGAAACCGGACATGGTGTTGTGGCCTTGTGAAATGGAGATGTTCCATTTAGAGGTGATGTGTTGCGTGCTTTATAAATGTTCTTGCACAACAGACTGAGTGAAATCTCCAAGACAGAGCAAAAGTTTAGAGCTGGATTGTTGTATTGAGGAATGCAGACACCTACAGCTGCAACTAGTGTTTCTAAGATGCAGCACACTGGCTTGAGTAAAGTTAGGGTGATGAGGACATTTAAGTGAGTGCCTACTAAGAGTAGAGATTTATAGATGTGATTTCTAAATAAAAACTCATAGTCAATGTAAGTATTACTAGCTTAGCTTTACAAATGAAAAAAAAACTATGGCTCAGAAGGGTAAGGTGAATTGCCCAAAGGGGAGGGATTAGGGAAAACCAACATTTTTTTTTAATGTAACAATTCTATTTTTAATTTTTTCTCACAAACATGTTTTTAAAAATTTATTAGATATATGTTCTTTTTTATATATATACTTTAAGTTCTAGGGTACATGTGCACAACGTGCAGGTTTGTTACGTAGGTATACATGTGCCATTCTGGTTTGCTGCACCCGTTAACTCATCATTTACATTACATATATCTCCTAATGATATCCCTCTCCCTCCCGCAACCCCACACAGGCCCTGGTGTGTAATGTGCCCCACCCTATGTCCAAGTGTTCTCATTGTTCATTTCCCACCTATAAGTGAGAAGATGTGGTGTTTTGTTTTTCTGTCCTTGTGATAGTTTGCTCAGAACAATGGTTTCCAGCTTCATCCATGTCCCTGCAAAGGACATGAACTCATGCTTTTTTATGACTGCATAGTATTCCATGGTATATGTGCCACATTTTCTTAATCCAGTCTATGATTGATGGACATTTGGGTTGGTTCCAAGTCTTTGCTATTGTGAATAGTGCAACAATAAACATACGTGTGCATGTGTCTTTATACTAGCATGATTTATAATCCTTTGGGTATATACCCAGCAATGAGATCACTGGTCAAATGGTATTTCTAGTTCTGCATCCTTGAGGAATCACAACACTGTCTTCCACAATGATTGAACTAGTTTACACTCCCACCAACAGTGTAAAAGCATTCCTATTTCTCCACATCCTCTCCAGGATGTGTTGTTTCCTGACTTTTTAATGATTGCCATTCTAACTGGTGTGTGATGGTATCTCATTGTGGTTTTGATTTGCATTTCTCTGATGACCAGTGATGATTAGCATTTTTTCATGTGTCTGTTGGCTGCATAAATGTCTTCTTTTGTGAAGTGTCTGTTCATATCCTTTGCCCACTTTTTGATGGGGTTGTTTTTTTCTCGTAATTTTGTTTAAGTTCTTTGTAGATTCTGGATATTAGCCCTTTGTCAGATGGGTAGATTGCAAAAATTTTCTCCCATTCTGTAGGTTGCCTGTTCACTCTGATGGTAGTTTCTTTTGCTGTGCAGAAGCTCTTTAGTTCAATTAGATCGTATTTGTCTATTTTGGCTTTTGTTGCCATTACTTTCATGTTTTAGTCATGAAATCCTTACACATGCCTATGTCCTGAATGGTATTGCCTAGGTTTTCTTCTAGGGTTTTTATGGTTTTAGGTCTAACATTTAAGTCTTCTATGCATCTTGAATTAACTTTTGTATAAGGTGGAAGGAAGGGATCCAGTTTCAGCTTTCTACATATGGCTAGCCAGTTTTCCCAGCACCATTTATTAAATAGGGAATCCCGTCCCCATTTCTTATTTTTGTCAGGTTTGTCAAAGATCAGATGGTTGTAGATGTGTGGTGTTATTTCTGAGGGCTCTGTTCTGTTCCATTGGTCTGTATCTCTGTTTTACAACTAGTACCATGCTGTTTTGGTTACTGTAGCCTTGTAGTATAATTTGAAGTCAGGTAGTGTGATGCCTCCAGCTTTGTTCTTTTGGCTTAGGATTGTCTTGGCAATGTGGGCTCTTTTTTGGTTCCACATGAATTTTAAAGTAGTTTTTCCAATTCTGTGAAGAAAGTCATTGGTAGCTTGATGGGGATGGCATTGAATCTATAAATTACCTTGGGCAGTATGGCCATTTTCACGATATTGATTCTTCCTATCCATGAGCATGGAATGTTCTTCCATTTGTTTGTGTCCTCTTTTATTTCATTGAGCAGTGGTTTGTAGTTCTCCTTGAAGAGTTCCTTCACATCCCTTGTAAGTTGGATTTCTAGTTATTTTATTCTCTTTGTAGCAATTATGAATGGGAGTTCACTCATGATTTGGCTCTCTGTTGGTCCGTTATTGGTGTATAGGGATGCTTATGATTTTTGCACATTGATTTTGTATCCTGAGACTTTGCTGAAGTTGCTTATCAGCTTAAGGAGATTTGGGGCTGAGATGAGGAATATAGCGGTGAATGATAAAAGGAGGTGACTAAATAGCCCGAAAAGTTCTGGGGACTATCACCAAGGGTTCAGGCAAAGGCAAGAATAGGTCCCTTATTTGGGTCTAAATCCTGGTGTCAAGCAGAGAGGGGCAGAATTATCAAGGCTCTATCTAAAAATTAAAAGCTATGATATCTTCAAACAATTATTTCCAACTACAAACTATGAAGTTGTATTGGTTTAAAGTAATCTTAAAATTCAAGCATTTTAGAGCAAGAAGGACCCTTTGACACCATTATTCCAGAAATGGCAAATCTGTTGCAGGTGTTTCTCCCAGAGAAGACATCAGTAATCTGTCACTGGACAGTTACCTGCTCTGTCTTCAGAGCCTTTCTCATCATTGTTTTTCATGAAGTCATTGCCTGTCTATCAGTCATCATTGTTTTTCAGGAAGTCATTGCCTGTCTATCAGAGTTCATATGTGTAATTAAACCTGTTTCCAGCCATGATAATATAAACGAAAACTGAAAGTGGTCAAGTAATTTGTTCAAAGTAGGACTACTGCTTAGTGGCTCAGCCATACAAAGACTCCAGGTCTCTCCACTCAGTCTGCCATCTGTCATTCTGATGTGTTGTGGAAAAGGTGGCAGACATTTCTGTATTTCAGCAATAACTGTATAATAGACCCAAATCTCCTTGAATATCCTGGTTCCAGCATTTTGTGCAAATTGGACAGATATCTTTAAAAAAGTCAAAGAAGCATTAAGAAAACCTCCAAAGGACGAGCATGGTGGCTCACGCCTGTAATCTCAGCACTTTAGGGGGCTGAGGCAGGAGGATCACTTGAGCCCAGGAGTTCAAAACTAGCCTGGACAACATACTGAAACCTTATCTCTTCTAAAAATACAATACAAAAACTAACCAGGTGTGGTGGTGTGTGCTTGTGGTCCCAACCACTTAGGAGGCTGAGGTGGGAGGATAATCTGAGCCTGGGAAGTTGAGGCTGTAGTGAACTGTGATCGTGCCACTGCATTCCAGCCTGGGGGGCAGAAATGAGACCCTGTTTCAAAAAAAAAGAAAACTTCCGAAACAGAAGTGCTGTTGGCCCAGTCAGGCTTGGTTTTAAATGGCCACCAAGGCATACCCTTCGTGTTGGAAATCTCAGTTGCTGCTTCATATGAGTGTCTCTGAAAGTTCTCTCCTAAGTGCAATTCCCAAGAGCTGATATTTACATGTCACAAATGAGCAACACTCTACTTTGAATACTTTAAATTTATTATATATTTTATATCATCCTACCAATAATCTTATAAAGAGATATATTATTATTTATCTCATAATAATATATCCAAGTAGATATTATTATTATTTATTGAGAAGATGAGGAAGCTGAGGCACAAGGGGCTTATCAAGGGACTTGCAGAGAGGTCACACAGCTGGAAGGTGACAGAACCAGAATTCAAGTTCAGGCCACCTGATTCAGAGCTGGATCCTTAATAATCCTTAACACATCTTCTCAGCAGAGTTCATAAGCCATGACCAATAACATATTTCAGCAAGTATCTTCTCTTTTAAAGGTCATCGTGGGTAGGTTAAAATTTTTTCTTGACCTTAAAGAAAGAAATTATCAAATACAAGATCAGAAGCCACTGATATTCCTTCCTTTTTTTAAAAAAAGGCAAATTTCAAAACAGTGAGTCTGTAAGCATTTTAGTCATCCTGGCCTTCAAGAACCATGTATTTTTTTTAATATGATTGGTAGGAGCTACATACTTTGTAACAAATAGTTCCCTCAAAAACTCTGAGTTATAAAGATGTGAACATTAATCTAATTGAAACTTTATGGTACGATAATACCATCTGACGACTTTCCGGTGTGGGACGCTTATGGATAAGGGGGCCATGCTGCACTCTTGGTCACTTTCATCCAATTCCAACAGAGGCTGGGAGAGAAGATCAATCCTTCTGTTTTCTTTGATGGTGCACATTCCACACAGATCTTTATTGTCTTCCAACTTCTCTTTTTCCTGCCATTTTCAGTCTAGAGAGAGAGGTTGAACAAATGGAAGTCCATGCCTGGGCCAGTGTGAAACTTCCCTGTTCTCTTACACAACTCTGCTAAAAACCAAGCTTGGGTGATCTGGAGCCAGTTCAGTGTTTCCCTCTAATAGTGGAGCTCAGCACGGCCTGGAGGAGAAGGGACTCTGCACTTCACAGCACTGCAAGAAGGAGGAAGCCCACATACCGAGTTCAAGCACTCTCTCGCCCAAACCTGGATCCTCATTTCACCAGCTCTCTTTTAACAGCCAGGTCTTGGCAAAGCCTCTAGAATAGAAGAGGCACTTCTCTCTGGGGACAAGGAGAAGCGAAAGATCATGACTTATTGGAACTAAAGGCAGAAACATACTTGGATTCTGCTGAAGAAAAAGTGAATCTTTTATGGAAGTTGTTTGATAAGTACATCTTTTTAATCACTTCCTTAATTCACCAGTCCACCAATTGGTATCTGAGATGATATTTGAGGATCACAACAGAAATGTCATACATCTTAGCCTCAATTTTAGAACTTAGCCATAATTAGTCCACCCAGTTCTATCATCTTCATTTTCTTGTGATTCTCTAGCTATTCCAGAGGCATAAGAATCATGTATTTTTTTTTTTTGTAAAAACACATGTATCTATTGGGAACCTTAATACCCCTGGCAGTTTGCCAAATGCAGTGTAAGAAGAGTTACACAAAGCTGACTTCCCCTCTCTAGAGAGTATCATTTGAGAAGGGCACATGGATGTGAAGTCACCTGTGCTCAGTAGAGACAGAATTGGGATAACCAACATAGGTATGGAAAGTCATTGTCTTTAACACACACGGACCTATTGGCAAAAGGGCTAAGAAAGAGTAGAAAAAAAAGAATGAGGCCATAGGAGAACCAAGTGTTGATTTAATCCATTTTAAATCATATATGACTAATCAAACAATGCTTCATTAGCCAAGTTCAAGGTTTTCCTACTTTGTCATTTTTGATTGCTAATTAAGTATAATAATATTTACTTCTCAATACCTATCACCTAAATGATATGCTCTTTTCAAGTTAAAGGCAAAATCTAAGGAAATCTGTATTTAACTCAGATATGTTTGTGCTGCATTTTATGTTCCAGATCATTATTTTAGTTAGTTACCTTATTATTACGTTATTTCATACTGTATTATAATGTAATAGCTATTACATTATTTTAGTTAGTTACATGGGTACATGACATCGCCTGTTACGTTAGAAGCTCCGTAAAGGAGGAACGAGGAACCGTGCCTTATTGACCTTTGCGTAGGGGCCTTGTCTGAGGGTTCCTAGGTGGATGTTCTGGATGTTCAATCGGTGTAGCCAGGTGGTGGGTATAAAGGAGGCTGTTGTTCATCTAGAACAACCGAGTCCACCACATAAAGGGAGGAGCTGGCCATCCTGCTGAGTTATGCTGCTGCCCACCACAAGGAGGCAGCAGAGCAAAGCACGCTGGGCCAAGGAAGACCACGTGTTGAATGACAAGTGGATACTAGGCACTGTGCTAGCAGCGTTTTGTTTTTTCTTGGTTCTCCTGGAAGACTCACAACAATATCATGCATCTCATAGGACTTTGGAAAGACTCTATCAGGAACACACCAAGAGCACCTGGGGCAGGCTTGCTGGAGCCAGGCCCTGCAAAATAATGTTTTTCCTTGGCTCCATCGAGGGCTTCCAGGCCTGTGGAGTCTCCCCAGGTCTCCTGACCTCCAGCTGAGCGCCTACTTTGAAATGGAAGCTCCTCTCCCTCCTGCTCACCAGTCCCCTGACTGCCCAGCCTTACCTGCTGGGACCCTCCCAGGAAAGCCCACTCTTGATGCCCCTCCTGACTGCTCTCTAGAGCCCTCTGTATCTCATAGGTGAAGACAGAGAAAGAGAAAGCTGGGTGAATGACACGCACGGTGCCCTTGACGCTATTGAGCAGAATTTTATTGCTTTGCTGGAAAGTTTGGAGAACAATTAGCAATTGATTCAAAAGAATACAAGTTGTGCAAGGCAGAAAATATAATCTTAGAATTTTACAAAGTTCAGCTATAAATAATAATTAGCTTGTTAAAGTAATATTTAAAAATGCATATTAATTTAACCAAAAATCATAATTTGAATGGAAGAATGGGGTCGAGAAGTGGAGGTGAGGTAGGCGTGGGACCAACTATACACCTATGTTGTAGGAGGTCAAAGGAAAATGTCTAAAGATTTTTTAAAAAAGAAAGAAATGGCAGTGAGGACATATTATTTGGAAACATGAAACAAAATACAAAAAAAAAAAAAAAAAAAAAACCCAGCTAGAAGAACTATAAATACGGCTGACCCTTGAACAACCTGGGTTTGAACTTCAGGGTCCATTTATACATGGATTTTCTTCTACCTCTGCCACCCTTGAGACAGCAGGGCCAGCCTCTCCTCTTCCTCCTCCTCCCCAGCCTACTCACTGTGGAGATGATGAGGAAGAAGACCTTCCTGATGATCCACTGACAGTCCATAATGAATATATTTTCCACTGCCACTTAGTGAATAGTACATATATTTTCTATTCCTTATTATTTCCTTAATAATAATTTTCATTTCTAGCTTATTTTAAGAACACAGTATATAGCACATATACAAAATATGTGTCAATCGACTGTTTATCAGTAAGGCTTCCAGTCACCAGCAGGCTATTAATAGTTAAGTTTTGGGGGAGTCACAAGTTATACATGTATTTTTAACTGTGCGGGAACTTGGCGCCCCTGATCCCTTCATTGTTCTGGCGTCAACTGTAGTTACCACCAAGGATTTGGACTTGAAAATGGGAGGAGATTAGGGTAAAAACTTTTATAAAAGCTCTGTAGCAATATTTAGCTTTCTAAAATATAAGCATATATAAGCTTGATAAAAATGAAAGTTAAGGAGAATGGAAAGTCCAGTGCCCACTTAGAGACTTCTGGGTGCTTTGCATCCTTGCATCTTCGGAATTCTGTCCCCTTAGCTGTTTCTGGGTGTCTGTAGGCCACAGAGGGGACAGTGCTTCATACCTCAGAGCAGAAATCTGAGACTCTAGGATTGGGCATCTGTTCCTCAAATATCCCTCTGCCCCTGGCTGCAGAAGACATGCCTGCCCCCGTGGATGCGGGCTGCGCTGGCCTCACCATCTCACTTCACAATCCTGTGTCTTTTCTCCTCATTATGTTCCTATCCTTGAAGATTGCCTCCAGCCATCCCGATTCGCCTCCCTCTGCTGTGCAGAAGGTTTCATCTCTTTCAGACTTTATTCCTCAACACTGCTTCTAACTCCCATTAGGACATCCAAAGCCTATCTAGGTTGTTGAGATGATGAGGAAGCCATGGGCTTGGGCAGTGCGTGTCCAGATAGCAATCTCTGCTGAGCTCTCCAATATTTCATGGTAAGTTAACTCCGCAGCATCCCCCATCCCAATTAACACTTCCCTTACAATCACATTTAGCTATTTTTATAATTTTTCTTGCTCCTTAAAAGACCCACCTTCTGGGAAAGCTCCTGAAATTTTGAAAATCTCTCCCCTCCCAGGTTTCCTAAGTGCCGACCTTCCGAGGCATTCCATACTCCAACCCCTTCTCCCTTTCCCCTTTCCGTCTATGTCTCTGGGGACTTTGCTTTCTTTTGTGTTCTTTCTAATTCCTCAGCTTCTGCACTTCTTGATTGGCCCTTCTCCTACATTTTGCTGATGTTCCAAAAAAATTCCATTTTCTGCCCTCTATGAGGTCTCCATGAAGTGTCAGATCTGTTCATCCCTCTATCCACTTCTTTTTCTTTTAGAGCAGTTTTAGATTTACATAAAAGCATGAAGATAGAACAGAGAGTTCCCATCTACCCTGTAGCCAGTTTCTCCTGTTACTAACATCTTACATTGGTATGGTACATTTGCTACAATTAATAAAGTTTATTATTAATAAAAATTATTAATACATTATTAGTTTATAGTTTTACCTAACGTTCTTTTTCAGTTCCAGGATCCCATCCAAAAAAACCCATGTTACATTTGGTGATCATGTTTTCTTAGCTTTTTCTTGCTGTGACAATTTCTCAGACTTTTTTTTTATGACCTTGGCAGTTTGAGGAGCACTGGTCAGGTATTTTGCAGAATACTCCTCAGTTTGGGTTGTCTGATATTTTCCTCGTGATTATGCTCAGATTGAGTTATTTAGAGGAAGACGGCAGAGATAAAGTGCCATTTTCATCACATCATATTAAGACTTATCACAACGATTTATCATCATGTTGACCTGTAACCTTAATCACCTGCCTGAGGTCATGCTTGTCAGGTTTCTTCATCGTAAATTTATCCTTCTTCTCTCCTTCCACACTGTCCTCTTTGGAAGCTATTTTTTACATATGGCTGTCTAATCATTCCACCACTATTTATTGAAAAGACTGTACTTCATCCATTCGAATTGCCAAAAGATCAGTTGATTATACTTATAGGGGTCTATTTCTGGGCTCTCTATCATATTCCATTGATCTATGTCCCTATTCTTTCTCTAATACTATGCTGCCTTGATTACTTGATTTTATAGTAAGTCTTGAAATTGGGTAGCATGAGTCCTTCAACATTGTCCTTTTTCTCAGCATTGTGTTGGCTATTCTTGTGTTGACATATAAACTTTAGAATAAATTTGTCAATATATACAAAAATAGCTTGCTAGATTTTGGTTTTTTGTTTTGTTTTGTTTTTGTTTTTTGAGACAGGGTCTCACTCTGTCACCCAGGCTGGAGTGCAGTGGTGTAATCTTGGCTTACTTCATCCTCAGCCTCCTGGGTTTAGGTGATCCTCCTACCTCGGCCTCCCAAGTAGCTGGGACTATAGGTACACACCGCCAAGCCTGGCTAATTTTTTGTATTATTTGTAGAAATGGGGTTTTGCCATATTGCCCAGGATGGTCTCAAACTCCTGGGCTCAAAAGATCTGCCTGTCTCAGCGTCCCAAAGTGCTGGGATTACTGGCATGAACCACCGTACCTGGCCTTACTTGCTGGATTTTGGGATTGCATCGAGCCTGTAGAGAAGATGAAATTGATATCTTAATATTGTGTTTTTCAGCTCATGTATATGGAATCTCTTTCCATTTTATTTCAATCTTTCTTGATTTTTTAAAATCAGAGATTTTTAGTTTTCTACATATAGATCCTATATATATTTTGTAGGATTCATATACAAATATTTATTTTTTCCATGCTATTACAAATAATATTTTTTATTTCAAATCCAGTTGTTCATTTTTGGTATATGGGAAAGTAATTGGCCTTTGTATATTAACCTTGTATCCTGCAACCTTTCTATACTCACTTTGTAATTCCAGGAGTTATTTTGTGGATTCTTCAGGATATTCTACACAATCATGTCATCTGCAAATAAAGGCAGTTTTATTCCTTTCTTCCCAATCAGTATATATATATATATATATATATTTTTTTTTTTTACTTATCTTATTACACTAGCTATGTCTTCTAGTACAATGTCAAATAGGAGTTATGAGAGAGAACATTCTTGTGTTGTTCCTTGTCAGAGAGGGAGAGGGTCTAGTTTTGCACTGCTAAGTATTGTATTAGTTGCAGGTGTTTTCAGACGTTCTTTATCAAGTTGAGGAAATTGCCTGTTAGTCCTAGTGATATGATTTATAATTTATATGATTTTTAATATGATTTATGATTTCTAATTTTTATAATTTATGATTTATAATTTTTCTTCTTTAGTCTGTTAAAATGGTTGAGTCTTTACATTTAAAGACTGCATTAATTTTCAACTATTGACTAATCTTGCATACCTGGAATAAATCCCTTTGGCTGTGATACATAATTCTTTACCTTCTTGGATTCAATTAGCTGATCTGACGTTGAGGATTTTTGCATCTATGGTCATGAAAGACATTGGTCTCTAGTTTTCCTTTTTTGTAATGTCTTTGTCTGATTTTGGTATTAGGGTAATATTGGCCTCATAGAATGAGCTATGAAGTATTTCCTCATTTTCTATTTTCTATGGGGGATTGTGGAGAATTGGCATCATTTTTTCTTAAATATTTGGTAGAACTCAACAATGAAACCGTGTGTGTAGTGCTTTCTTTTTTGGAAGATCATTAATTATTTTTTAAATTTATTTAATGGATATAGGCATAATCAAGTTATATCTTGCTCCTGATGAGTTTTGATAGTTTGTGTTTTTCAAGTAATTGATCCATTTCATTTCAGTTATCAAATTTATTGGCAGAGAGTTGTTCATAGTGTTCCTTTATTATAATTTTAATGTCCATGGGATCAGTAATTATGACCTCTTTTTTGCTTCTGATATTGGTAATTTGAGTCTTCTCCCTGTTTTCTTGGGTAGCCTGACTACAGGCTTATCAATTTTGTTGAACATTTCAAAGAATCAGCTTTTGCATTTGATTTTCTCTGTTGCTTTCCTGTTTTTAATTTCACTGATTTTTCACTCTAATTTGTGTTATTTCTTTTTTTCTGTTTGTTTTAGGATTTAATTACTAATCTTTCTTTAGCTTCCTAAGGTGGAAGCTTAACTTGTTGATCTTAGATCTTTCTTCTTTTCTAATATATTCATGCATTTAGTGTTATAAATTTCCCTCTAAGCACTGCTTTAGCTGTATCTCATAGATTTTAATAAATTGTATGTTTAATTTTTATTTAGTTCAAAATATTTTAAAATTTCTCTTGGAGACTTATTTAACCATGTGTTACTGAAACTGTCCTGCAAAAATTTTTATAAATTGATTAAAGGAAAAAAAGATTAAGTAGGTTTGGAGAACAATTGGCAGCAATCAGTAAGCCAGCTTGCCCTTTGGCCCCTTCTTTGTAGTTAGTTGCCACTTACTACCCCAGGATAACATAGCCCTTGTCATAAGCTTTCCATTCTGAGCTTCTCCTTTAGATTCTGCATACCACCACCACCAGCTGGTTCCAAGGGCCCAGCAAAACCCTAACTCATGGAAGAATGTAGTTTCTATATCCTAATTATCTGCTCCCCCCTTACCTCAACCAATTAATGACCCTAATTTTCCAGTCCCTCATCCTCCACAATCCCCTACATAACCCTTCCCCAGGACCCCTCACAGAGACAGATTTTAGGCTTGAGGATTCCTCCTGCTCCTGCCTCCTTGTTCAGTGTCCTTGAGATTAAACTCCTTCTCTGCTTCAAACCCCACCATCTCAGTGTACTGCTCTGTTGAACACAGTAGTCTATGAATCTAGCAACTCTATAACATTTCTTAAAAGTGCTTTGTTTAATCTCCAAACATTTTGTTATTTTCTAGCTATCTTCTGTTACTGATTTCTAGTTTAATTACATTGCGATCTGAAAACATACTTTGTATGATTTCTATTCTCTTAAATCTGTTAAGGGGTTCTTTATGGCCCATAATGTGGTCTATCTTGATGACTTTTTTCCTCTGCTATCTTTCAATATTTTCTTTTTGTCTTTGGTTTTTTGCCTTTTGCATATGATACACTTAGATGCCAGTTTTTAAATAATTATCCGACGTGGTGTTCTCGGAACTTTCTAAATCTGTGATTTGGTGTCTGTCATTAATTTTGAAAGTTCTTCAACCATTATTGCTTCAAATATTTACTTGGCTCATTTCCCTCTTCTCAGGTATTTCAGTTGTTTGTATGTAATTAATTGTATTACATTATTTGTATATAAAATATCTTCTGCAACGGTCCCACAGTTCTTGCATCTTCTATTCTGCTTTGTCAGTTTTATAAAATTTTTACATTTGAGTTTGGAAAATTTCTAGTGACCTATTTTTAAGTTCACTGATTCTTTCCATGACTAGTCTACTGATGAGTTAATCAAAGGCATTCTTAATTTATGTTATGTTTTTTATCTCTAGCATTTCCTTTTGATTCTTTCTTAGAGCTTCCATCTCTCTGCTTAACTTACCCATCTGTTCTTATATATCATCTATATTTTCCATAAGAGTCCTTAAACTATTAATCATAGTATTTTAAATTCCCTATCTGATAATGCCAACATCTGTGTCAAATCTGAATCTTGTTTTGATGCTTACTTTGTGTCCTCAATCTGTGGATTTTTTGTTTGTTTGTTTTTTGCCTTTTAGTATGCATTGTAGTTTTTTTCTAAAAAGCCAACTATAATGTCTTGGGAATTCAGATAAATAGACATTTAGAGTGAGGTTGTGTATTTATTTGGCTGGGGATTTGGCTGTGTTTAATATTTGCTATAGCTGTAGGTGCCAGAGGCTTCAAATTCCCCTAGTGTCCTTGTTTTTGGCTCCCCTGCTGACTTGGGGCTTCCCTAAATCCTCCTCCTGAAAGAAAGCCTGTGTCTTGCAGCTCTTTCAGCAGGAATCCACTGTGATTTTACTGACTCCCTGTTGGTTTGGTGGTAAGGCATGCAGGAAGGGAAGCATTCTACAATCTTATTATTACATCTCAGCATCTTAGTTGGCCTGTGTCCCTGGGTTATTGTGATCTTCACCAGCATTTCTTAATAATCTTTATGCCCTTTCTTAGACAAGAATATCTGAGGGGGCTAGAGTCAGAGAAATGCTCTTCTCCCATCCGACTAAGGCTGTGGTGAAGTCTTTTGCCTTGGAGAATATGCTTGTCCTATGAAGGACACTGCTTGTACTTCAGAAAGAATACTCTTCTCCTTCCTTTGCCAGAACCATGAGGGGATCTTTTCATCTCCTCACCATTGGGAGTATTAAAATAAAATTCTTAGCCAAATTAAATTTAATAGAGTTTAATTGAGCAAAGAACAATTCAATAATCAGGCAACCTCCCAAGCCAGAGTAGGCTCAGAGAGGCTCCAGTACAGCCACTTGGTGGAAGATTTATGGACAGAAAAAGGAAAGTGGTATACAGAAAACAAAGTGAAATACAGAAACAGCTGAATTGATTATAGCTTGGCGTTTGCCTTATTTAAACATGGTCTGAACAGTTGGCCCCCTTGGATAAACCAAAACTCAATGATTGGCACAAAAGTAGGTTACAGTCTGTTTACACATCTATTTAGGTTATAGTTCACTATGTACAGAGAAACCTTTAGACGAAACTCAAAATATGTAAGGAGGCAGCTTTAGGCTTAAACAGCCTGGTGGGATTCCTGGAAGTCAAACCCAGGAAAGTCTGGGGATCCCCAGTAGTTTCTCACTCTCACAGTAGTTCACACTCAGCCTTAAGCAATTTGTTAAAATTCCTATTTAAATTGTTCTTACCAGTTTATGGCCCCAGCAACTTCTGCTCCTGGCAGACAGATCTCTAGATCTGCTTCAAGCTATGACTCTAGATTTGCCTGTCTCTCCAGATTTTAGGGTAGTAGTTTGTCCTGAGGCCTCCGTTCTCTGATGAGTCTGAGAAAAGTCTTTGGTCTTCAGCTTGTTCAGTTTTTTTCTTGTTGCAAGGAGAGGAGTGATGACCTCTAAGCTTTTTGTGTGTCCAAGCTGAAACTAGAAGTCCCATGCATTTTTCCCCAATATTTATTAGAAGCCTACTCCATATCACGCCACATGGCAGTGAACACAAGACACAAAATCCCTGCCTTTGCTGAGCTGACGTAGATGTCTGGGAACTTCTAATGCTTCATTTCCAGCCTTGCTTTCCTCCTAAATCAAAGATACATGCCTCTAGCTGTTAGAAGGGTGTTCTATTGGCCCCTCGAACCCAACATTTCCAATCTGGAGCTCGGTTTCCTCCCACCTAACCAGCTGCTAGTTCTGCATTCACTCTGGTCCTTTTAGACACTGATCACTTCCTCCCCCAAATTCCTCTGTTTTATCAATAAACCTGTCACTTGCTTCTTCTTAGCTCTTAACTGAGACCTGTACTCTTCATCCCCATAGCCATAACCTTGGTTTGGGTCTCAATCACCTCTGTCTGGGATGCTCCAGTGGTCTCCTGACTTCAATATCCTCCAGTCCTTCGCCTACATTACTACCCTACTTATATTTTTAATGTTCCCTTATTATTCTTAAAATATCATGAATATAAGATAAAGTCCAAATTTCTCACCATGCATACAAGATCCTTTACCATCAGGTCACCAGCTGCCTACTCATCTTTCCATTCTCATCTCCATAACTCCTCCCACCCCTTGCCAACTGTGCCGGGGCCAGTCCCTTTGCCCACAGTGTCCTTGCTCTCTCCCCGTGTCCCATGGAACCCCTAATAATCCTTAAGCAGCTCGTTCATCTTTCCTTAATTCCTAGGCAAAATAAATTCATTCCTTTTCCATGTTTACACACATGCACGCTTTCTGTGACGTTTCACTCTCTAAGGTGATTATAAACATGTATTTTTTTCTTCTGCTAAAAAATATGTGACTTTTTAGGAGATACATCTCACCCTCAGTTACTTCTTGTGGCCTGACAAGCCAGTGGTATACAGCAATCAATAAGTATTAGTTCTCACATTAAGAAACCATATGAAAATTGAAATATTTGATTAATATTTGTTGCAAGAAAATTGAAATATTTCATCAATATTTGTTGCAAGAAAACAATGTTTGCTATTATAAAATGGAACGATCTGGGCTTTTCACTGACTTTTATCTTTATCCTGGCCTTGAGATTACCTGGCTGATTTCTAGGTTTACTCTTGCCCACCTGACACCCTTATCATATCCTCATTAGAAATACACTAAGCAAGCAACTAAATATTTTATTAACCAATAATATAACAGGAAAGATAAGCAAAACCCCATGCACCTTCAAAACATTTGTCTCATTTTGCATGCCTTCCTCTATTTAGTAAATTATATGATTTAAATGTAAAAGTCCCACAGTGAAGGAAACCTGACTATTCACCGAGGAGGAGAACAGAAGGAAAAACAAACTCTCCACTAATGTGTTTTAAAATTAAACCAGGCATGCTTCATAAAATAATAGATGGCAGCTTCTGATTAAGTAAGCTGGAGTTACATTATTTTTTAAAGAGTTGACACAGGGGCAAAAAGCAGGCAGATTAATTACTGTTTTACTGAATTTATGTTATATTTGAGGGGCTTGAATAAAGCTTACCAAATTATGAACAGGCGTATGTCTTCATTCTTTCAGCAAACTCCGTCTAGTATATAACTGAGGCTCTATGAAAACAGCTAAACGGCTTGCAATTGAGTTGGGAAATGTCAGTGAGTAAATCAGGGAAGACAATAAAATTGGAGAAGGGGTGCTATGTCCATCTACATGGTAGCATGTAGCCCACAGAAGACTTCATTATGAGACAACGTAGCTGCCCAATAGCTTCACCTTGTCCACTGCCTAGACAGAGTCCATTTATCAAGACAGGGGAATTGCAATAGAGAAAGAGTATAATTCATGCAGAACTGACTGTATGGGAGACCAGAGTTTTATTATTACCCAAATCAGTCTCTCCAAAGACTCGGGGATTGGGGTTTTTAAGGATAATTTGTTGGGTAGGGGCTAGTGAATCAGAAGTACTGATTGGCTGGGTCAGAGATAAAATTATAGGGAGTGGAAGCTGTCCTCCTACACTGAGTCAGTTCCTGAGTGGGGACCACAAGATCAGATGAGTCAGTTTATCGATCTGGGTGGTGCTAGCTGATCCATCAAGTGCAGGGTCTGCAAAAATATCTCAAGCACTGATCTTAGGTTTTGTAATAGTGATGTTATCCCCAGGAGCAATTCGGGGAGGGTCAGAATCTTGTAGCCTCTCACTGCCTAACTCCTAAACCATAATTTTGAATCTTGTTGCTAATTTGTTAGTCCTACAAAGGCAGTCTAGTCCCCAGGCAAGAATGGGGTTTGTTTGGGGAAAAGGCTGTTACTATCTTTGTTTCAAACTTAAACTATAAACTAAATTCCTCCCAAAGTTAGTTTGGCCTATGAAAGGAATGAACAAGGACGACTTGGAGGTTGGAAGCAAGATGGAATGGGTTATGTCAGCAATGGCGGTTTCAACCGCTACTCTTGAGTCCTGAAGAGCTTCCCGACCTGGGCTGCGTGGAAGGCATTCTTGGTAGCTGGGACTGGATGAGCACAAACCTTGTGGCTTAAAACAGCAAACAGATGTAGTGGGGTGTAGGGAGTGAATATGTGGGTTCGTATTGCCAAGGTTCTATCAGCTTTGTAGTATGGCACTGAAATATGAGGCGACTTTAGTCACAAGCATTGATATCAAAAACAACTTAAAATCAAGTCAAAATAACATTAATGCTTGCAGAAAAGTCTTGCTTGACCACTCAGGAAATCTTCCCATGGAAATTCCTACAGCAGTCATTACTTTTTTTTAAGATTTTCAACTTTTTATTATGATCATCAAAGATATTGTCATTTACCAGTTTCACTTTTTAAAGAAAATTCATTTTTTTAAATTCAAATTTTGATAGATTGAAATGGGATAGAAATTCAGATTTCAAAAAGGAAATTTATTTTGTAAATATACACAAAAATTAGGACAGATAAACTTAAGGGTAGTTTTTTTTTTAACTTGACGTTGTATTGAAGCTGGAATTGCCTGTTAAAATTTAGGACTCCAATTAAATTTGAATATTTATTCACTATTTGGGACATACTAAAAAATGTATGTATCTGAAATTCAAATTTTGGGGGGCATCCTCCTCTATTTTTATTTGCTAAATCTGGCAGCTCTAACTGGAATATAACTTAGTTGTATACCTCCCAAGCTTTATTTGCAGTTACGCATTTGAAAATGATGGTCATATAACACAAAGCAGAACAGAACATACAAGCAATCAACCAATTTGCAACATGACTGAAAATTCTCTTAAGATTTCCTGGTACCACTTCTATTCAACATAGTACGGGAAGTCCTAGCCAGAGCAATCAGACAAGAGAAATAAATAAAGGGCATCCAAATCCATAAAGAGGAAGTCAAACTGTTGCTGTTTGCTGATGATATGATTGTATACCTAGAAAACCCTAAAGCTCCTAGATCTGATAGATGACTTTAGCAAAGTTTCAAGATGCAAAATTAATGTACACAAATCAGTAGCTCTGGTATACACCAACAGTGACCAAGCTGAGAATCAAATAAAAAATTCAAACCCTTTTACAATAGCTGCAACAAAATAAAATACTTAGGAATATAACTAACCAAGGAGGTGAAAAACATCTACAAGGAAAACTACAAAACACTGCTGAAAGAAGTCATAGACAACACAAACAAATGGAAACACATTCCATACTCATGAATGAGTAGAATCAATATTGTGAAAATAATTATACTGCCAAAAGCAACCTATAAATTCAAGCAATTTCCATCAAAATACCACCATTATTCTTCACAGAACTAGAAAAAAATATCCAAAAATTCATATGGAACAAAAATGAACCCACGTAGCCAAAGCAAGACTAAGCAAAAAGAACAAATCTGGACGCATCACATTACCTGATTTCAAACTATACTATAGGACCATAGTCACCAAAACAGGATGGTACTGGTATAAAAATAGGCACACAGACCAATGGAACGGAATAGAGAACCCATAACTAAAGCCACATACTTACAGCCAACTGATCTTTGACAATGCAAACAAAAACATAGTGGAGAAAGGACACCCTATTCAACAAATGGTGCTGAGATAATTGGCAAGCCACATGTAGAAGAATGAAACTGGATCTTCATCTCTCACTTTATACAAAAATCAACTCAAGATGGATCAAAGACTTAAATCTAAGACCTGAAACCATAAAGATTCTAAAAGATAACATGAGAAAAACCCTTCTACACATTGGCTTAGGCAAAGACTTTATCAAGAACCCAAAAGCAAATGCAACAAAAATAAAGATAAATAGATGGGACTTAATTAAACTGAAAAGCTTCTGCACAGCATAAGAAACAACCAGCAGAGTAGACAGACAACACATAGAGTGGGAGAAAATCTTCACAATCTATACATTCAACAAAGGACTAATATCTGGAATTTACAAGGAACTCAAACAAATCAGCAAGAAAAAAAAACCAATTCTATCAAAAAGTGGGCTAAGGACATGAATAGACAATTCTCAAAAGAAGATATACAAATGGCCAACAAACATATGAAAAAATGCTCAACATCACTAACGATCAGGGAAATGCAGATCAAAACCACAATGCAATACCACCTTATTCCTGCAAGAATGACCATAATCAAAAAATCAAAAACTAATAGAAGTTGGCGTGGATGTGGCAAAAAGGGAACACTTTTACACTGCTGGTGGGAATGTAAACTAGTACAATCGCTATGGAAAACAGTGTGGTGATTCCTTAAAGAACTAAAAGTACAACTACCATTTCATCCAGCAATCCCACTACTGGGTATCTACCAAGAGGAAAATAAGTCATTATACGAAAAAGATACTTGCACATGCATGTATATAGCAGCACAATTTGCAATTGCAAAAATATGGAACCAGCCCAAATGTCCATCAATCAATGAGTGGATAAAGAAATTGTGGTATATATGTATACTTACACCATGGAATACTACTCAGCCATAAAAAAGGATGAAATAATGGCATTTGCAGCAACCTGGATGTAACTGGAGACCATTATTCTAAGTGAAGTAACTCAGGAATGGAAAATCAAACATCATATGTTCTCACTCATGAGTGGAATTTAAGCTATGAGGATGCAAAGGCATAAGATTGATACAATGGGCTTTGGAGACTCGGGGGAAAGGGTGGGAGGGGGATGAGGGAGAAAAGACTACACATTTGGTACAGTGTACACTGCTTGGGTGATGGATGCATGAAAATCTCATAAATCACCACCAAAGAACTTATTCGTGTAACCAAATACCACTTGGTCCCCAAAAATCTACTGAAATTTTTTTTTAATTGCAAAAAAACAAAACAAAACAAAACAAAAAATGTCCTGGTACTCCATTTTCCCAAACTTCTCTCTTTGTACATGTTTTGTGATGGTTAATTCTATATGTCAACTTGACTGGGCCATGGGGTGCCCAGATATTTGGTCAAACATTCTTCTGGGTGTTTCTGGATGACATTAACATTTGAATTGGTAGACTGAGTAAGGCAGCTTGCCCTCCCCATTGTGGGTGGGCTTCACCTAAGCCTTTGAAGTCCTGGCTAGAACAAAAGGCTGACCCTGCCATGAGTGACAGGGACTTTCTTCTCCTTGACTGCCTTCAAGCTGGGACATCAGTCATTTCCTGCCTTCAGATTCAAACTAAAGGGTTGACTCTTCTGAAGTCTCAAGCCTGCCAGCATTCAGGCTAGAATTCTACCATCAGCTTTCCTAGTTCTCAGGCCTTGGACTTGGACTGAACCTACACCATTGGCTCTCCTGGGTCTCCAGCTTGCTGACTCACACTGTAGATCTTGGACTGTCAGCCTCCATAATCATGGGAGCCAATTCCTTATGATAAATCCCTTTCCATCTATAGGCATCCTGTTGGTTCTGTTTCTCTGGAGAACCCTGACTAATGTGTCTGTGGAACTAAAATTGTATTCTACCTGAAACTTGCTTCATGGGTCTCCACTGCAACCTGAAAATACATGTTCCAAGTTCTGCCTCAGTCTCTGGGAATATTCACTGTCTGGACTTCTAGCTGAGATTACAAACATTCTATTTATTCTTCCTAGCTCTATTGGTGAAGTGGTCACTTACAGTTCACTTACAGAAAAAAACAGCAATTTTGTTCTTCTGCATTTTAAAACAGACATTTTCTTTGGCTTCCAAAATAATATTCCATTAAAATAGCCACTGATTGGAAGAACCTTAGTATGTATGTCATGGTTTCTGCAAAGAGAACCTCAAGTTCAAGAGATGTGAGTCCTTGTGAAAAGCACACCTGTGATATATAAAATGCACAAAAGACAGTGACTGTTCCCATGGCCACACTGAGGCAATGTCCTTGTGTTCTGGTCTCATCTCTAAAATATCACATATCATGTCGGGTCACCTCCTCTGGGCCTCCCCTTGGGATAGACATTTTCCCTACCAATCAGACCTAATCACTGCTTCCCCATGAATCCCTTTGCACCGTACACACATGCCTCTGGTGTTTATGTCCCATACTGGGATTTCATTATTTGTTTGCATGTTAACTTTTTGTGGAAAGAGTCTGGAATTTCCACTTCTCTGCAACCATTCCTGATGTCCAAAACACATTCTATAAGTGTTTACTTTGTACTTATCTTACCTGACACTTCCATTTTCTTTTAATCAAGGTGTGTCTGAGTCATCACTGTGTCCTCTCTGCACATGTATTGGGCAGCACCTTCATCCCAAGCCCACTGCTAAGCACTTCCATGGAAGAAGCCTGTGACCAGCAATGGGAGAAAAGAGTCTTTAACCACTGTCATTCATATTCTCATTTTTCTCCAGTTTCACCTAGGTCTGGGCAGTTCTCAGAGGTGTGTTTATTCTGTCCATAGGCTTTGACACTTAAATTTTTATGCAAGTAATAATCCAATAGTCAGACACTAGATAAATTTTTCTCTGTTTCTTTTTGCTAGTGATATATCTCACTACTCAGGCCACAGCTGGTATTGCCAGCTTCAGCCACCATAAGCGTTCTATATCAGCCAAAGTATAGTATTCAGAGCTGGTAGTGCAACACAGCTTCTGCAGGTGATATTTGATAGGCAAAATTCCTTTCCTAAATGCACCCTACTGGCTTCAGATATTTTACCAAAAATAATCATAATATTGAACTTAAAGCTTCTACAAGTTCACAGTGAAAAATCTGATCAGATTACATATATGCTCAAGTTTTATTGTTCTCTTAAAGTTGGAAGCAATAAATATGTAATAAAAATGAAAATATATTTTAATATTAGTTTCCCTGATGTCATTTCTCTACAGAATATCCTTAACTTTTACTTCAGAGATAGATTGATAAACAGTGGAAATAAAAAGTCTACACCTACAAAAACCTCTTTTAAACTGAATTTATATTAAATACTTAGGATAGCTCTATTCAGCCCTACTGGCTGAAAACCAACATTCCTAACCATTTGTTTGTCAAAACAGTGGTCCTATGTACCCAGACAACCAGTCTGATGGTGATGCTATGTGCTGATGATGAAGCAGAATTGATGCTAGGGGAGGGGGCTCAGGTTAAAGTTTGCTTCTCTCTTCCCTCCAACCCAACTTCCCTCCATCAAGCAAGCCTCTGGAAAGCTTGCTTTGAAGTGTATCTTTTTCATTTCTCTCCCCAGCTGGAGGCTTGTGGACCACGGTCTTACTGTTTCAAATTCACTGTGGTTTGTAAATAGAAATATTTCATCCTAGCAGGGTAACTGAAAACAGGTTTTTATAAGTACCCAGGCCCACCACCCATGGAGGCCACAGGGTAAAATTACAACAGGACCCATCTCTCTGGTTGTCCCAATCAGCCAGAGAATTTGCTTCTGCATTTAGGGTCTTGATTTTTCCGGGAAGGTCATGAAAATTGGTCCTCATCTTCCTCCACCCTGAATGTGAAAGTAGAGTAGGAAGTTACACTGAGCTTATCCTCCACCCAGGCGCTAGTTTAGTATCAGACTGACAATCCTGTAACTTTGGAGAGAACACATTTGTGAGAAGCATAATCAAGGAAGGCTCAGCTGAACCATATGCATCATTTTGATCATTTCTTCATAAATAGATAACTGACTTAAGTAAGACCTAGAAGTTTATGGGGTTTTATTGACTATAAACCTAACTGTTTCTTTAAAAGTGTTATACAATAGGAACACAAAATTGGGAGAAGCTCCTTAATGACCTCTTACTATCTTTCAAGCATCATCAACAAGAAGTTTGGCACAGAGTTTCTGTCTGAGGGAAAAAATCATCATTAGTTTCACTTGAATCATTACTATCACTCAATAATGAACGAGTGTCATTATCATCCAATAGCTCTTGTCTCTCTAGTTGGGCTTTGTTAATGAGTCACTCCAGCATTTGGCATGAGGGCTGTGTTGGGATGGGCAAGGATGAGAGGGAAGGTCCATTCCCACAGTTGCCCACATTGCAGGCATTGCCTGATGGACAGGCAGTTAAGTTCATCAAGATAAGTAAAATAAAAGCAGAAATCAGATAGATGGGTTCTCTGTCCCACAAATCACTCCATTTTTGAACCCATTTCCCATAGTGTGGCCAAGATGGTTTCCCAAAACCAAGATCCCTTCATTCACCTCTGGAAATATCCAGGGCCTCCAAATAACATGAACTTGAGTCCTAGAATGCAAGTTCTGTCCAGCTCAGAGCACCATAGCTTGTGGGAAGCTGCCTTGCTATCTATCCAGCATTCTACCTCCTCCCACAATGCTTTCTTCCTATTACTAATTGTCAAGATTTTTAAATTATTTCTTGTATTTTTACTGCATTGCCTGTCTATCTCCCTGAGTGGATTGTTGGCTCTCTTTGGACAAAGCAGGCTAACTAGTCTTCAGAATCCCAGGACACAGGTGTGGGGCTTGCCGGTGGACTCTCAGGACCTGTAAGACAAGTGCACAAGTTAGCTGAACTTGGCTTTCCATTCGCAGATCAGTAGGGTAGATGGTGATGTACAATAATGTTTTGTAATCTTAAATCTTCCAAAATGGAGTCACTTATAACAAGTGACTCATTTCGCAGTGAAGTTGCTGACCCCTCAAATTGAGAAGCATGTGTATGGTGGACTGTGGCGATTAGATGACACCTGCTGTGGCCAGGCATGCCCAAGACCTGACTAGAAAGTGAAGCCAACAGGAGACTGAGGTCATGGTCATGGACACTCCTGCAGAGGCCATAAAAACAGCAAAGGAACTGACCCTGGTGAGATGCTTGCAGAAGCTCTGCCCATGAGAACTCTGGCCTCTTTTCCATCAGGTGGCGGCCAACGGAAGCTCTGCTGGGAGAAGGGCACCCCCTGCCTAAGAGTTAGCATAACCAGGCTGATGGCATCTGACACACTAGATGGGGACTTGGTTCATCTTTGGAAGATCCAGGGGCTGTGGGAAAGGTGGAACAGCCCAGGATAATCTCAAAGTCCCTCTTCCCCTCCCCAGGCAATTCCTCTGTAAAGAGGAGGCTTGGTATCTCCCAGACAAACTTCAAGATCAGTGGAGAAGTCTCAGCCCTGTCCTCTCCCTCTTGCGTCCCTGCCCAGCCTGTCTCTGGACAAGCTTCTGCCCTGTCGCTGCCTCCGTTCATGCCCCTCTGCAGCCAAGGCTGGAGAATCCTCATCCCTGCTTAATTCTTTCAGCTGCTCCCTATTGCCTTCTAACCTCAAATCACTGGCACATCCCACAGGGCTCTGAGACTTCGGGCCTCTGCCTCCTCTCAGGCCACACTCACCCCTCAGCCCACAAATTTGAGCCATGCAGAGCCTTCCTCTTCCTGCTTATTTTGCCTGCATCCTTCCCACTGAAGCTTCCTCCCAGCCCCACTCAGCTCACTCAGCAGCATAGCTCCTCCAGGAAGCCCTCTCTGAGTCTGGCCCGATCTTCATTTTCACAACCCCTACTTCCTGGGATAACGCTCAGCACACTCCTAGTTACTCTCTGCGATGGGGAACATGTTGAGATTTTTCCTCATAGTGTCCCCTTGAAATAGCACCAGGGGCAAATCCAGCCTGGTGCCTGCTTTTGTATTGCTCTGAGCTGAGTGGCTTTTAGATTTGTAAATGGTTGTATGAAATTAAAATAAAATCCTAAGCCCCCTGACTGACTGAACAGACCAGTCTTAGCCAAGTAGACTCCAGAAAACTTTAAAAACTAAATTTCAGGGCCATCAAAGGAGGGAGGTTGGTCATGTCTCATTACACGTCCTTTCCTAGCTAACCATTGCCAGACCTTTTTTTTTTTTTTCCCTAAGAGTTAAACAGAAACCCGCCCTGGAAAACAAAGAACAGAAGACTCCTCCACTGACCAATGCCTGACACTGCAGCCAGACTCCTTGCACTTTTTGTGGGTTTGATATTGACAGCTGACCAGTTTCCTTCCTGTTAAATGACCCTGACCACAGGCAGCTTCTGCCGGTTTACAGAGGGTGTGCACTAAGCGCCCCTACATCTAAAGTTTCACCTTTGGAGGTATACAGCCTAGGTTTACAGCATTTTAATGTCGTCTCCACCCCAAAGTAAACACTGGACACATGTAACACGTATGATTGCTTACCACACGTGCACATGATCCCCCCACAAAATATTCTAGTTCTAGTTCCTCCTATTGTAAGAATCAAGTAGCAAAAGAACTGTTGATGAACTGTCATCTTCCCCCCGCCCCCGTTCCCTTAACACAAAAGAGTCTGAAATCTGTGCTGACTTAAGATGATACTTTAGAATGCCAGTTCTCAGTTTCGCTGGCTCTCTGAATAAACCTGCTTTTCCCCCCACCAACTCTCCTTTCTCCTGTTGGGTTTTTGAGCAATGAGCAGCCAAACCTGGGTTCGATTACCCTATAACCTGTTAAATATGTATGTTTAGCCAATCCATGTAGCATGAAACTCCCGTTCCACCCTTCCTCCCTGGAAGTGCCTTTCTGTCTCAGCTGGAGGCCCTGATTCCCAGCCTGCAGGTCACCATCCTTCTGAGGAATAAAGTGCTGCTTGTGAAATGTATAGATCTTGTGATTTTTAAGCTGACAGTTGTAACAAAACAATGTATACACACACACATTCACACACTCAAAACAAAAACAAAGAAGAATATGTGGGAGAGATAATGTGTGGTTTGAAAAGCGTAAAATATTTACTCTCTGGCCTTTCACAGAAAGTTCGCTGACCCCTGACCTAGAACGATGCCTTGGCACACAGTAGGTGCTCAACTAGTATTCGATAAACAAGTGATTATCTGTAGCTGAAGGCATGCCAGATGCTGCACTGTCTGCAAGGACATGCTCTTTGGGCCTCATTAACAAACTGGCACAGATTAAACTTTAGATTCTGGGAGTGACAGTTGGAAGCATCAGAAAATTGTTCTTGAGGAAGGTTGAGTGTATTTATGGGGAGTGGGTGGAAGAAAGATATCCTTCCAGTGTATTTGTGAAGGAATCCAGGGAATTTCACCCCAACATATGGCATCCTGGTATGCTGATTATTTTATATTAAAGGCCCCTGAAGGTCAGCAGATGCTGAAATTGGTCTACTCAGATATGCGCTTTTCTATCTTAAGAAAATAGAACACAATCACCTTCCATCCCCTCCCTGAAATCTCATCAGCTATCGAAGAAAAGAAGAGTGAGAAGGAAGGAATATAACCACACCTTGATGGACTTTTTCACAGGAGAACGTCTGCCTCCTGAGCTCATTCAAATTCCAAAAAGAATTATTTACCAGATGATTTCTGTCTCCCAGGTCCATTCATTCACCTAATAATTATTTACTACCCCTCCAAAGAATTGCCTGCATTCCCTATCTCCTCCCTCCGCTATAGAGAAAGCATATTCACACCTCTACCTGGTTGGGTTGTTGGGTTATCAACACAGTAATCAAATTGTTTGCCTTTTTTTCTGCTAATCTGTCTATTGTCAATTCATTTCACCAGACTTAGACTTGAAGCTTCAGAGAGAAAAGTTGAACCTCCCTATATTTGCATCAGAAACTGCGGGGAGACATTTTTAAGTACAGTCATGTGTACCTTAATGATTGAAATACATTCTGAGAGCTGTGTCATTAGACAATTTCCTTATTAGGTGAACATCATAGCGTGTATTTACACTAACCTAGAGGGCATAGCCTACTACACATCCAGGCCGTATGGTGTAACCTATTGCTCCTAGGCTATAAACCTTTATGGTATGTTATTGTAACCACCCAAGCGGTTCACCTTGCCTACTGGCTAGACAGAACTGATTCATCAAGACAGGGGAATTGCAATAGAGAAAGAGTAATTCATGCAGAGCTGGCTCTGCAGAAGACTGGAGTTTTATTATTACTCAAATCAGTCTCCCTAAGCATGCGAGGAGCAGAGTTTTTAAGAATAGCTTGGTAGGTTGGGGGAAGCTAGTGAGCCAGGGGTACTGATTGGTCAGAGAGGAAATCATAGGCAGTCGAAGCTGTCTTCTTGTTCTGAGTCAGTTCCTGGGTGGGGACCACAAGATCAGATGAGCCAGTTTATCCATCTGGGTGATGCCAGCTGATCCATCAAGTGCAGGATCTGCAAAACATCTCAAGCACTGATCTTAGGAGCAGTTTAGGGGAGGGTTAGAATCTTGTAGCCTCCAGCTACATGACTCCTAAGCCATAATTTCTAATCTTGTGGCTAAAGTTCATCCTACAAAGGCAATCTAGTCCCCAGGCAAGAAGGAGGTCTGCTTTGGAAAAGGGCTGTTACCTTCTTTGTTTAAACTATAAACTTTCTCCCAAAGTTAGTTCAGTCTACGCCCAGGAATGAACAAGGACAGCTTGGAGGTTAGAAGCAAGATGGGGTCAGTTAAGTTAGACTTCTTTCACTGTCTCGGTCATAATTTTGCAAAGGTGGTTTCACTACTGTACTAAATACTGAAGACAGTTGTAACACAATAGTAAGTATTCGTGTATCTAAACATATCTAGGCATAGAAAATGTACAGTAAAAATACAGTAGAAAAGATCTTCTGCTTCGTTTTGTTTATTTGTTTTGGGGATGGAGTTTCGCTTTTGTTGCCCAGGCTGGAGTGGAGTGGTGTGATCTCAGCTCACTGCAACCACCACTTCCTGGGTTCAAGCAATTCTCCTGCCTCTGCCTCCCAAGAAGCTGGGATTACAAGCACCTGCCACCACACCCAGTTAATTTTTTGTATTTTTAGTAGAGATGTGGTTTCAACATGTTGGCCAGGCCGGTCTCAAACTCCTGACCTCAGGTGATCCACCCGCCTTGGCCTCCCAAAGTGCTGGGACTACAGGCATGGAAAAGATTTTTTTTTTTAAAGTCATCGGTTGATATGGTTAGGTTCTGTGTCCCCACCCAAATCTCATCTTGAATTGTGATCCCCATGATCTCCATAATCCCCATGTGTCAAGGGAGAGACCAGGTGGAGGTAATTGAATCATGGGGTGCTTTCCCTCATGCTGTTCTCAAGATAGTGAATGAGTTCTCACAAGATCTGATGGTTTTATAAGGGGATCTTCCCCCTTCACTCAGCACTTCTCCTTCCTGCTGCCTTGTAAAGAAGGTGCCTTGCTTCTCCTTCACCTTCCGCCATGATAGTAAGTTTCCTGAGGCCTCCCCAGTCAGGCTGAACTGTGAGTCAACTAAACCTCTTTCCTTTATAAATTACCCAGTTTCAGGCAGTTCTTTACAGCAGTATGAAAATGGACTAATACCTCTGATAGGACACTTACAATGAATGAATGGAGTTTGCAGAACTGGAAGTTGCTCTGGGTGAGTCAGTGAGTGGCAAGTGAATGTGAAAACCTAGAACATTGCTGTACACTACCAAAGACTTTATAAACACTGTACTCTTAGGCTACACTGAATTTATGTAAAAATATTTTTCTTTCTTCAATAATAATCTTAACTTACTGTAACTCTTTGGCTTTATACACTTTCACATTTTTTAACTTTTTGACTCTTTTGTAATAACAGCTTAAACACACATTATACAACTGTACAAAAATATTTTATTTCATTATATTCTTATTCTATCAGCTTTTATCTATCAAAAAATTTTATAATAACTTTTTAGAAGTTTTGGAGAAAGCAAAGACACAAACACAAATGGTAGCCAAGGCCTACACAGGGTCAGCATCAACAGTATCACTGTCTTCCACTCCACCTTGTCCTACTAGAAAGTCATCAAGGACAATACAATGCTTGGAGCTGTGACCTCCTATGATAACAATGCCTTTTTCTGGAAGCCCTCCTTCAAGTCGTACCTAAGTCTGTTTTACAGTTAACTTTTATTTATTATTATTATTATTTTTGAAACAGAGTCTTGCTCTGTCACCCAGGCTGGAGTGCAATGGTGCGATCTCAGCTCCCTTCAACCTCTGCCTCCCAGGTTCAAGCAATTCTCCTGCCCCAGCCTGCTGAGATTACAGGAGGGATTACAGGCGTGGGATTACAGGTGTGCACCACCATGCCCTGCGAATTTTGTGTTTTTAGTCAGATGGGGTTTCACCATGTTGGTCAGGCTGGTCTTGAACTCCTGACTTCAAGCAATCCACCTACCTCACCCTCTCAAAGTGCTGAGATTACAGGCATGAGCCGTCACACCCGGCTTAACTTAATTTTTAATAAGTAGGAGTATGCTGTAAAATAACTATAGAAAGTATGGTATAGTAAATAATAAACCAGTAACATAATCATGTATCATTATCAAGTATTACGAATTGTACATAATTGTATGTGCTATGCTTTTACAGAACTGGCAGTGCAGTAGGTTTGTTTACACCAGCATCGCCACAAACATGTGAGTAGCACTGAGCTACAACATTATGACAGCTATGTCACTAGGCCATAGGAATTTTTCATTGTGATCTTACAGGACCACTGCCATGTATGCAATCTGTCATGAACGGAGACATTATCGTGCAGTGCATGACTGTACGAGTTGTGATGGAGCATTGCATTTTCTCCTTTCCAGCAAGCTCCCATTACACAGCCATATTTTTAGAGGAATGAAGAGAAAAAAGGGGGGAAAAGTCTAGGGTATAATTAAACCCAGTAATAACAGGCATCTTTTATGAACTACCACTACATATCCTGTTACCCTGTAATAAACATTTTTATGATTTCATGCTTGCTATGGTTTGGCTGTGTCCCCACCCAAATCTTTTCTTGAATTGTAACTCCCACAATTCCCACATGTCATGGGAGGAACCCGGAGGGAGGTGATTGAATAATGGGGGCAGATCTTTCCTGCACTGTTCTCATGATAGTGAATGAGTCTCATGAGATCCGGTGGTTTTAAAAACAGGAGTTTCCCTGCACAAGCACTCTCTTTGCCTGCTGTCATCCATGTAAGACTTGACTTGCTCTTCCTTGCCTTCTGCCATGATTGGGAGGTCCCTAGCCATGTGCAACTGTAAGCCCATTAAACCCTTTTTCCTGTATGAATTACCCAGTCTTGCGTACGTCTTTATCAGCAGCATGAAAACAGACTAATATAATGCTGTTTTTCTAATATATGTGTGACCAACTTTACAGTTAATATGAGCCTTTTCTTGAAAGGTTATATTCTTTAAAAATAAAAAAGGCTCCATAATGAAATAATTTGTCATTTCAGGGAGCCATTTCTTCTGTATATTGAGTGTCCAGGAAGGCAGAAGAGGATCTCTAATGATAAAGAACACAGAACAGACCAAGTTTATTCTTGCTTAAGCCCATTGCTTCAACCTGATTAGTCAGATAAACAGACTTCAAGTTCAGCGCACAGAGCAATAAATATTCTGTCTCCTTGTCTACTTTCTCTTACAGAGAAAGATAATTCTCAGCAAAGCTCACTAATAAACAAAATAAATGTAGGTCCTTGAGATTGTTTTCCAAACCTTTTGCCTGTCTTTATGACCTATAGTTTTGTTCAAATAAAAAAAAAAACTGAACAAGAATGTAAGAGTATTCCAGGTAGTGGTGACCTACAAAGCCTTAAAGGCAATGGAGAAGTTGGCATGTTTCAGGAAAAGGACAGCAGATCAGTATGGCTGGTGTCCACCATGGAAAGGGGCACCAGATGTGGCTGGGAGGCTAAGCAGGTCCAAGTCCTGTAGGGAATTAGGACTTGCTTCTCAAGACAAATCCACAGACCAGATGCTTCTGGTGCCAAGAGGGGCTGGCCCAGTGGGGAGGGGATTACTTGGAAATGGTTGTGCCCACTTGCTTTTGAAAACAATCATGGTGGAGTGAAGAGGTATGAGCACTGGCTTCATACACTGGCTCTGTATTTACCGTCAGGATGATTTTGGGAAAATTATTTAAGTTGTGAGATTCCCAGGTTTCTCTCTCTGCCATGGTAAAAGGCACACAACTTCATAGGGTTTCTGTGAGGACTGAATGAGAAACTACATACAAAGTTCCTGGAAAATGTCCTGCAGTTGGTAGGACATTTTTTATTTATTTGATTTTTTATTCTGCAGCATTTCTCTCTAAACATCCTTTCATATTTAGTGATCATAGCTAATATCCTGTGTCCCAGACTTTATTCCCACTGGTCTATATGAATTATTTCATGTAACCCTTACACCCTATAAACTAGGACTTATTGTTATCCTTGCTTTATAGAAGGGGAAACTGAGGCACAGATAGGCTTGATTAAAGTGCCCAAAATGACACAGCAACTAAGTAAAGATCTGGGATGTGAACCCAAATAGTCTGGCTCAAGTCCTCTCACAACCACAAAGCAATTCTGCCTATTACACAAAAATTATCCATCAGAGCCCCACAAACAACTGCTAAGGTTGCATACATTATTTTCATCATGATTTTCCACATACAGAAATTGAGGCTGAGAGTCCAAGTGGATTGTCCCTGATCAATTAGCCACAAAGAAACCAAACAAGGGCTCTGACCTAAGCCTGAAGATTTCAAATTGTGGGTCCTTCCCACCATACCTCATGGGAGTCCCACCCTCCTAAAGACGAACTAAAAGCAGGTTCCCATTTAATTACTAAAGGGCATAACTGTTCACAGGCCTAGTAAATCATTGTGTAATTGGAGGATATTCCAAGAGTATCACTCTCCCCTAACCTTAGTGCTTGTAACATACCGAGACAATTTGAATTAGGGCCTCTGACTGCAAGACCCTCACATAATCCAACACTTGCAAACCATAGGAGTTGTGATTTATACAAATTACTTCCACATGTCTCATTTATACATATACAGTCACACCTAATTTTGACACATGTTATTTGATAATAACAATGGATATCCAAATCAATTTTGTTTTCAAAAGAAACAACATAGCAGTAAATCTTGTGTAAAAGCCAGAAAAGATAGAAGATAGATAAAGTATATGTGTGTGTGTATATGTGTTTTCTAAACCTAGAAAGTGTGTTCTCTGCAAAGGGCAAAATATTAACTGTTCTATAATAGCTTCTATAAAGTGAGAAACTTAACCAGGATCTCAATAATGCCATATAAGTTATAGTTATGAAAAGTCAGACATGGAACTCCCTTGGAGTGGAGCGTGTGGAGATTCCTCAGGCCCTACTGCTGTCTGCCTGTCTCGTTGCTGCCATGTAACCTTACTCTTCTTCATGCTGCTGGGCTGGGCTCCACAGCATGGAGCCACACATCACTCTGGCTGGACAGGTATGAAAGACCCTCTGAAAGTCACTAATAACAAAGAGGAACACGATGACCTTAACCACGCTGGGAAGCCGAAATCACAGCTCTGCACCTTCCAGACATGATTCATTCTCAAACCTCATCCTTGCAGCTTCCTGCTCATTTTAAAGTAACCCACAAGAAAACTGTGAGGAGCCTGAGCTATTTCACACTTGCTAAATTTCCCACCCCTTTGATGCTGAAAATAGAACATATTTGGGAAGTTTTATTTTCATACCTCAAATTTTATACTGATTATCTGCCATGTAAATGCAACTGAAAATACAGTCATTCTTAACTACCAAATGTCATTTTGATTCGGTTATGCTGAGTCAGGACCTTTTACATATTCTGAGAAAAAATTTCTTTTTTTCCTGTTTGGATGCCCTCCATTTCTTTCTCTTGCTTGATTGCCCTGACTATAACTTCCAATACTATGTTGACTAGGAGTGGTGAGAGAGGGCATCCTTGTCTTATGTCAGTTTTCAAAGGGAATGCTTCCAGCCTTTGCCCATTCAGTATGATGTTGGCTGTGGGTTTGTCATAGATGGCTCTTATTATTTTGAGGCATGTTCCTTTGATACACAGTTTATTGAGAGTTTTTAACATGAATGGATGTTGAATTTTATCAAAAGCCTTTCTGCATCTATTGAGATACTCATGTGATTTTAGTCTTTTGTTCTGTTTATGTGATGAATGACATTTATTGAGTTTTGTATGTTGAACCAAGCTTGCATCCTGGGGATGAAGCTTACTTAATTGTGGTGGGTAAGCTCTTCAATGTACTGCTGGATTTGGTTTGCCAGTGTTTTGTTTAGGATTTTTGCATCAATATTCATCAAGGATATGGCCTGAAGTTTTCTTTTTTTGTTGTGTCTCTGTCATGTTTTGGTATCAGGATGGTGCTGGCCTTATAGAATGAGTTAAACTATCCCTGTTTGCAGATGACAGGACCCTATATCTACAAAACCCTGTAGTCTCAGCCCAAAAGCTTCTTAAGCTGATAAACAACTTCAGCCAAGTCTCAGAATACAAAATCAATGTGCGAACATCACTAGCATTCCTATACAACAACAACGATCAAGCCGAGAACCTTATCAGGAATGAGCTCCCATTCACAATTGCCACAGAAACAATAAAATCCTTAGGAATACAGCTCACTAGCAAGGTGAAAGATCTGTACAAGCAGAACTACAAACCACTGCTCAAAGAAATAAGAGATGACACAAACAAATGGAAAAACATTCCATGCTCATGGATAGGAACAATGAATATTGCGAAAATGTCCATACTGCCCAAAGCAGCTTGTAGATTCAATGCTATTGCTATTAAACTACCATTGGCATTCTTCACAGAATTTGAGAAAACTATTTTAAAATTCATATGGAACCAAAAATGAGCCCAAATAGCCAAGGCAATCCTAAGCAAAAAGAACAAAGCTGGAGACATCATGCTACCTGACTGCAAACTCTACTACAGAGCTACAGTAGCCAAAACAGCATGGTACTGGTACCAGAAGAGACACATAGACCAATGGAACAGAATAAAGAACCCAGGAATAAGACTTCATACCTACAACTATCTGATCTTAGATAAACCTGACAAAAACAAGCAATGGAGAAAGGATTCCCTATTCAATAAATGGTGCTGGGAGAAATGGCTAGCCATATGCATAAGATTGAAACTGGACCCCCTCCTTACACCATATACAAGAATCAACTCAAGATGGATTAAAGACTTAAATGTAATACCTAAAGGTATAAAAACCCTGGGAGACAACCTAGGCAATACCATTCAGGACATAGGCACAGGCAAATATTTCATGACAAAGATGCCAAAAGAAATTTCAACAAAAGCACAAAAGCAAAAATTGGCAAATGGGATCTAATTAAACTAAAAAGAAGCTAAAGAAAAGAAATTATCAACAAAGTAAACAGCCTACTGATTGGGAGAAAATTTTTGCAAACTATGCATCCAACTAGGTTTAATATCCAGTAGCTATAAGAAACTTAAACAAATTTATAAGAAAATAAATACAACCCAATTAAAAGTGGGCAAAGGACATGAACAGACACTTTTCAAAAGAAGACATACATGTGGCCAACACTCATATGAAAAAAAGCTCAACATCACTGATCATTAGTGAAATGCAAATCAAATGCAAATCAAAACCACAATGAGATACCATCTAACACCAGTCAGAATGGCTAATATTAAAAAGTCAAAAAAATAACAGATGCTGGCAAGATTGTAGAGAAAAAGGAACACTCATACACTGTTGGTGGGAGTGTAAATTAGTTCAGCCATTGTGGAAGACAGTGTGGCAATTCCTCAAAGACCTAAAGACAAAAATACCATTCGACCCAGCAATCCCATTACTGGGTATATACACAGCGGAATATAAATCATTCTGTTATAAAGACACCTGCATGCATGTGTTCATTGCAGCACTTTTCATAATAGCAAAGGCATGGAATCAACCTTAAAGTCCATCAGTGATAGACTGGATTTTTAAAATGTGGTACATATACAACATGGAATACTATGCAGCCATAAAAGAGAGGTGAGATCATGTTCTTTGCAGGGACATGGAGGCAGCTGGGGGCTACTGTCCTTAGCAAACTAACACAGGAACAGAAAACCAAGTATCACACGTTCTCACTTATAAGCGGGAGCTGAATGATGAAAACATGTGGACACATAGAGGTAAACAACACACACTGGGGCTCTTCAGAAGGTGGAGGGTGGGAGGAGGTTGGGAGGAGAGAATTAGGAATAATAAATAGTGGGTACTAAGCTTAATACTTGGGTAATAAAATAACTTGTACAAAAAAAACCCCATGATACGAGTTTACCTACGTTGCAAACCTGTACATATACCCCTGAACTTAAAATAAAATGTAAAAAGAAAATAAAATACAGTAGAGCCATAAATTTTTTTTTTTTTTTTTTTTTTTTTGAGAGAGAGTTTCACTCTGTCACCCAGGCTGGAGTACAGTGGTGCAATCACAGCTCGCTGCAGCCTTGCCAGGGCTCAGGTCATCCTCCCACCCCAGCCTCCCAAGTAGTTGGGACTACAGGCACAGGCCACCATGCTGAACTATTTTTTGTAGAGAGGGTTTCACTATGTTGCCCAGGCTGGTCTCGACCTCCTGGGCTCAAGAGATCCACCCACCTCGGCTCTCCCAAAGTGCTGCGATTACAGGTGTGAGCCACTGCACCTGGCCGAGGCAAAAATTTCTAATGATTATTCTATATTTTTTAATGTTGGTGAAACAGGATCAGAAATGTAAATGTAAAAAAAAAAAAGCAACCTTTTAAGTGCTAGAAGAAACTGTGAGTGAATCTGTCTTTAATATGGGAGTGAAGAAAACTCAAAACCCAAAAACAGTAAGAGAAAGGATTGACAGGCCAGGTGCAGTGGCTCACACCTGTAATCGCAGCACTTTGGGAGTGCCGAGGTGGGTGGATCTCTTGAGCCCAGGAGTTCAAGACCAGCCTGAGCAATACAGTGAAACCCTGTCTCTACAAAAATAGCTCAGCGTGGTGGTCTGTGCCTGTAGTCCCCGCTACTTGGGAGGCTGAGGTGGGAGGATCCCCTGAGCCCTGGCAAGGCTGCAGTGAGCTGTGATTGCACCACTGTACTTCAGCCTCTAGTAAAAATACAAAAAATTAGCTGGGTGTGGTGGCACACGTCTATAGCCCCAGCTACACGGGAGGCTGAGGCAGGAGAATCGTTTGAACCTGGGAGGCGGAGGTTACAGTGAGACCAGGATATTGCACTCCAACCTGGGCGACAGAGTGAGACTCCGTCTCAAAAAAAAAAAAAAAAAGAAAAAGAAAAAGGAAAAGGATTGATAGATTTAATCTCACATACACACAATTTTTTTCATAGCAAAATGTAGTTATATTGTCTTGATGTACAAAATGTTCCTCTTTGTAGTAGTATGTCCAGGCTTTAAATCTATTTTGTATGATATCATTGTAGCAACTCCCGTTCAATGTCTTCATAGGGTATCCTTATCCAGGCTGTAACTTTTAGTTGATTTGTTTTTATATTCAAAGTAAATATCTTGTAATAGTATATATTAACAGTTCTTGAATTTCTATACTGTCTTTTGACAGGTATCTAGTTCATTTCCCTTTAATTATTAATATTGTTGTATTTAAGATGGCTATTTTACTATTTTTAAAGTTTGTCTTATTTGTTTATTTTTCATCTCTTCTTCATTCCCTGCCTTGAGAGAGAGAGAAAGTGTGTGTGTGTGTCTGAGAGAGAGAGAGAAATATATAGAGAGAAATATTTCAATATTTCATTTTAATTCCTTTAGTGGCTTTGTAGCTACCTCTTTGCATTACTTTTTAGTGGTTGCTCTAAAAGTTACAATATGCATCTTAAATTTTCATCAAACTACTTAAAGTTAATATCGAATTATTGCAGGTGAAATACAGGAAACTCAAAACTGTATATTTCTGTGTATCCCGACACACCTTCTTTGTGATATTATTGCCTTATAGATTTCATCTATAGGTGTTACAAATCCATCAATACAGTGCCATTCTATTTGCTTTACAAAGTCACATATCTTTCAAGAAAATTAAGAGACAATGTATATGTTAATAATGTCTTTCATGTATCCACATACTCAACACTTCTGGTACTCTTCCTTCCTCTGGTAAATCAGTTATTTGTGCTGCTTTCCTTCAGCCTCAAGAATTTGCCTTACCAATTTGTTGTTGTTGTCCATGTCTGCTTCTACAAAATTCTCTCAGTTTTTTGTTTATCTGAACATGTTTTTATCTTACCTTTATTTTTGACAGATGATTCCACTGGACATCAAATTCTTAATTGATAGAGTTTTGTTTGTTTGTTTGTTTGGTTGGTTTGGTTTGGTTTTATTCAGCACTTTGAATATTTTTTTCCAACGTCTTCTAGTTCCCACGGTTTTGAAAAGAAGTCAGCCCTTAATCTTGTCACTGCCCCTCTATCTGTGATATGTTTCTTTGTTTCTTAATGCTTTCAGTATTGTTCCTCTGTCTTTTTGGCTTTCGGCATTTGACTATGGTATGTTTAGAAACTTTTTTTTTGGTGTTTATACTGCAAGAGGTTTGTATAGATCCCTGAATCTATAAAATAATGATTTCCACCAAATTTATTTTATCAAATAGGTACTTTTTCTGTTTTCTCTCTTTCCTTTCCCGAGATTCCCATACACATATGTTGGGCCACCTCATATTGTCCATATATCTCTGAAGTTTTGTTCATTAATCTTCAATACTCATTCTCTCTTTTTGTCACATTAGGTAATTTTTATTAATCCATCATCAAGTTTATTTATTCTTCTGCTCTTTATAAAGTGCTGTTGCACCCAACTAGCAAATTTTTATTTCAGTATTGAACTGTTTGCTCCAAGACTTTTTATTGTTTGCTTTCCTCTATTGAGTTTATCTATCCATTCATTACTAGCATATTTTCTCCAATTATTTAAATGTACTTTATTTTAATTCTCTGAATATATATATCACGGCATCTATGAAGTATTTGTCTGCTAAATTCAACAAACAGCTCTAACAATAAGGAAAGAAGTCAATTTCTACTGACTTCTTTTCTTCCTAAGTATGTGTCATACTTTCCTGTTTCTTTACCTGTCTAGTGATTTTTGGTTTAAAACTAGAAAATGTAAATTACATGTAGTAATAAGTCTATGGTAATTTTTCTGAGGTTTATTGGTTTTTTTCTGGATTCATACTGCAAATTCCATCTCCCCCCAATAAGCAGCTGCTGCTATGTATTCATAGGGCTTCCTCTGCTCTGTTCATATGTTGCCACCCGTATGTCTCCCCTATGCTTGTGAAATTTGGTGGTCAGCCAATAATGTGAGCAGAGATGAGGCTTCACCTCTCTGTTTTTCTTGCTCGTAGAGAGTCTCATTTTCAGTTACTCTGCTGGATTTGGGCTCTGCATTGTAACATTTCAAGCCCACTCAACTTCAGCTGTCACTCAGTCTCCTCATAATTGGAGAATACAGACAGTTTTTTAAAAGTATCAAACTCACTGATCTGCTTCCACATAGATATGTGGATTATCTTTCAAGAATCTAGTTCTCTCTATCCTCTTGTTGCTTTTTATGGGGTCCCTTGTGGTCTCACCTACAATGGCATATTTAGCATCAGCCAGAGATTTGGAGCTTATTCCTGAATTTGGGTCTTACCCTTTCTGAGGTGTTGGTATTGCCATAATTTCCACTTTCAATTTTCAGCTGTTTTTTCAGCTCTGAACTCCGACTTCTGGCAGGAAGGCCATGTTTTGTCCAGCCACCATTACTAAGAGCCATAATTGGGGTTGATCAGCCTTCTTGTGCTTATGAGCCACAAACTCAAAATTGCTGACACTTCCCTTTGCAATCTTTTGAAATTAAAGTCCCTTGGCTTCTATTTGTTTTTGGATGCTTCCCAGTGTCTTTAAAGAGTTGGTTTTTCTATTTTAACCCATTTTTTAAAGATTATTATCTTCAGGGGCCCGTGTGACTGCTTCCCTTCTCTGCCTCCTATGAAGTGGATGTTTGCCCAAAATTTATATGTTGAAATCCTAGCCCCCAATGTGATGGCATTAGGAGCTGAAACTTTTGGAATGTAACTAGGTCAAGCAGTGCCCTTATAAAAAGATAGGAGAGACCCTGCTTTCCCACTTTCTACTCTCCCCGATGAGAGGACACAGCAAGAAGACAACTATCTGTGAACCAGAAAGAGAGCCTTCACCAGAACCCAGCCGTGCTGGCATATTGATCTCAGAATTCCAGCCACAAGAACTGCAAGAAATTAATTTCAGTTATTTAAGCCACCCTGTCTATGGTATTCTGTTATGAAAGCCTGAACTAACTAAGGCACTGCCAGTACAAATAGTTGAGAGATTTTTCTGAAATTTTAAATATTTTAAAGTACTTAAAATTTCCTTGAGTTTTTCAGTTTTGTATTTGTTAAAAATACAATATACTTGTTAAAAATTACAAGTATATTGCATTATGCCAGAGTATCTGCATCTGTTCTACATTTGGAAGGAATTTATTGAGTTATTTGTAGTCTAACATGCATCAGTGTTTGTTAATGGTGCATCATAAGCAGTGAAAAAATAGATGTATTCACAGGTAGAATGGGATAAAGTTTGATATACCTATTAGGTAATTTTATCAATTATGTTTTTAAGAACGACCATGTCACATGTTATTTTTTCTCTTTTAGGTCTTTGATAAGCTATTAGAGGTTACTTAAAGTCTCTTGCTACTATTATGTTTCTATCCACTTTGTTCTTGCTTGCAGTCTACATTTCATGCATATTGATGCTATTGTATATTTTATGCACAGTGGTGGTGCTAACAATATTTTATATTATTTGGTACATAAAAACTCATGACAGTTACAGGTTTATTTTACAATGTATCTTCATTGTGAAATAAGTCTCAGTCATGCTTTTCAATGATATATTTATTATTATTTTTTTTTGGCCATTTGACATGATTTTAGTTGTTTAAAACTAATCTGTGTGTTTCTTTTCTGATACAAAAGTATCATTAAGTACTAGAGTTTTGCTGCAAGATTTTATAGAAACGTGTGGCAAGATGGAAAATATTCTTATGTCCTCATCAGCTACTTAATCATTCTGAATTTTCTCTCTTCCAAGGCTGAATCAGGCTCAACCCAGACCCAAAGCACAAGGAGTTCAGCATTATTGTACACCGTCTAGGTTCACGCAGGCCCCTTTCTCTTAATTCCATGAACGTTCATATTTAAGGCAAAATATCCTTTGCTTAGCCCTTTCTATAAGCTAGGCACAATAAAACACACTGTAATTATATAATATTGAAACTGTCAACAATTACGTGAGGAAAGTATTATCATCAGCAGTTGTACAGATGAGAAAACGAGGACTTGAACATTAATTTGCCCAGGGACACAGGTTCTTTCAAGGCATTTTATGGATGTTACATGCCAGTTAGACCATGCATTGTAACTAGTAAGGGTGACAGCCAGAGTCAGACAAAACTCTTGACTTCAAATATACTCCCCGACCTACCATATCTACCCTCCTCCCTCTCATACCACTTCCCAAAAACAGGCTTGGCTTGCGGCAGCATTCTGGCAGGAAACCTCCATGTAGGGCTGCTGGTTCCATTAGCTTTGAGTGAGGTGCCATGAAAGCACTCATGCATGGTGAATAAGCCATTCGCCACACAGAGCATGGGCCACAAAGAACCACTGGGACCATTTTCTTTGCAAGAAAGCAGGGCACTGGCATTCATCTGGAGGCTTCTGCATTGTTGTATGGAGCTTTTCTGTAACAGGTTACTCATTTCCAGAGCCCTTCAGTCCATTGCTTATCTGTCTTCCCCGCAACCAGCTCCTGCAGAGCAGGGGCCCCTCTTTGGTTACTGTTGTATTCCCAGAGCTCAGCACAGTGTGTGGCCAGGCACTCGGTGCATGTTTGTGGAGTTTTAAACATTGTGTGTCATGAGAATGCATTCTCTGTTCAAGAAAACATCATTGCTCAGATTAGCTGAAAGAAAAGCAAGTACGAATTTTAAAAAAACTTGGTATTATAGCTTCTATGCTTTTTGTAAATTATAAATCTAAACAATAGCGAATGGCTAAATGGAGAATGCTTCCCAGGGCTTTTGAAATGATACATACAGATAAAGGTCAATTAGCACAACTTTCAAAATAAAAATGGTGTTGTTGACACACTTAAACATAAAGATCTCTCCTCTTCAGAGAGTTAAACATACTTTCTCATCTCCAAAGTCATTTCATCTTTGGGCTGAAGTTCTGAATTGATAAAGTTTTATTGACTATTTTAGCCAATTGCATCTATTACAGACTTCCTTTCTCTAATATCTCTCTTAATGAAAGATCACATAGAATGTACTAAACCTTAAAAACAAAGGGCAGGCATCATGTATTTTAAGAACTTAAAATTTGAACTTCTTTTTCTTTCTGTTTGTTTTGTTTATTTGTTTGTTTGTTTTTGAGATGGAGTCTGGCTCTGTTGCCCAGGCTGGAGTGCAAAGGCGTGATCTCAGCTCACTGCAAGCTCCGCCTCCCGGGTTCACGCCATTCTCCTGCCTCAGCCTCCTGAGTGGCTGGGACTACAGGCGCCCGCCACCTCGCCCGGCTAATTTTTTGTATTTTTAGTAGGGACGGGGTTTCACCGTGTTAGCCAGGATGGTCTCAATCTCCTGACCTCGTGATCTGCCCGCCTCGGCCTCCCAAAGTGCTGGGATTACAGGTGTGAGCCACTGCGCCCGGCCCTGTTTTGTTTTTTTAAGACAGAGTTTCACTCTTGTTGCCCAGACTGGAGTGCAATGGCGTGACCTTGGCTCACTGTAACCTCCGCCTCCTGGGTTCAAGCGATTCTCCTGCCTCAGCCTCCCAAGAAGCTGGGACTACAGTCACCCCCCCACTATGTTAGGCTAAGTTTTTGTATTTTTAGTAGAGATGAGGTTTCACCATGTTGGCCAGGCTGGTCTTGAACTCCTGACCTCACCAGCTTCTTTGTTTTTTAAATCAATATTTTCATTTTAAAAATACCCAAAAATATCACCTGATTGGTTTTAAAACAATTCGTCCTTTTCCAATTAATTTCTTCTCATTTTATTCTGACTTTATGACAGCTCATCTTAATGAACCGGGATACAATTACATCTGTGACATAGATGTGCAGCACCTGTTTTTATAGCATCTGGGGCAAAAAGATCTGCTTGGAGGCATGCACTGCAGCCTCCAAGATTGCATCAAGAGGCTTCCATGCTGAGGTTGAGGGAACAAGGGATTTTTCTAATAAAGAAAACTCAAACATATTTTATTTCATCAAGCACAGTCACCATGCTGTGCAGTACTCCATTCTCCTTGAGAACTTAATGGGGGAGCTGGGTCAACCTGTATAGTTGTACATCTTTACATTTTGTTTCCCCTTTGCTCCTCACTTACCCTGAGTCCAGTGCTCCAGCTACCACCTGTAGAAGAAAGGAAAAAGGAAAAAACAAGGTCCTTAGATGATGGGGACACCAGCAGGAGGAATTCAGACCAACAGCCCCAAAGGTGCAAGATCAACATTCTGCCCCAGGCCCAGAGAGTGAAGAAAGATTCTATCCGGGGCAGCGGAGGCATTCTCACAGGACTCGAGGAGACTTATCCATGAAATAAGGACCTTTACCTTACAGTATTGTTTATGACTTAAAAGAGATAAAGTATCTGTAGCTCCCTGAACATGGTGAACACCCAGGAAGTGCTACCAGTGGTTGTCAGAGGTAGTCAGAAGCTCATGGGCCAAGTGGACATGGGCCAAACAGAGGAGACTAGAGGCAGCTGTTGGTCTATCCTGGAAATATTTTTGGTCTTTCCTATCAAGCAAGAGGCATAAAGGTGCCAAACCAAAACTACTTCTTTGCAGGCCCATCTCAGAAAAGAAGGGGGTCTAGACCATGGTAACAGGCTTTGCTTCACTATCAGAACCCCAGTGGAATCAGCTACTGCTAGGCACCATCCTGCTCAGTGCTTCTCCTTTCAAATTCAAGACCCCAGAGCCATGTGGTAGGAGATGGAACTGTGCCTAGAGTAGATAGCTCTCTAATTTTCATATTTTTTTAAATGTAGTGGGTTACATATTTTGTGTATATTGATTTATATTCTTTTTTTTTGAGACAGAGTCTCACTTTGTCACCCAGGCTGGAGTGTAGTGGTGCAATCCTGGCTCACTGCAACCTTCACCCCCTGGGTTCAAGCAATTCTCATGCCTCAGCCCCCCTAGTAGTTGGGATTACAGGCAAACACCACCATGACTGGCTAATTTTTTTTTTTTTTTTTTGTATTTTCAGTAGAGATGGAGTTTCACTATATTTCCCAGGCGTCTCAAACTCCTGGCCTCAAATGATCCACCTGCCTTGGCTTCCCAAAGTGCTGGGATTACAGGCATGAGCCACCATGCCTGGCCTAAACCTTCATTTTTAATGTTCATCACTGAAAAGCTTCAACAGAAAATAAAGACAGTTAGTTGCTTTTATGATATCTAGTCTTGGCCAGGCATGGTGGCTTACACCTGTAATTGAAGCACTTTGGGAGGCTGAGGTGAGAGAGTCACTTGAGGCAAAGAGCTTGAGACCAGCCTGGCCAACACAGCAAGACCCCCATCTCTACACAAAAATTTAAAAAATATCCAGCTGTGGTGTCACATGTCTGTAGTCCCAGCTACTCAGGGGATTGAAGTGGGAGGATCTCTTGAGCCCAGGAGTTCGAGTCTGCAGAGAGCTATGATCACACCACTGCACTACAGCCTGGGAAACAGAGCAAGACTCTTATCTCTAAACAAGTAGATAAATAGGTAACAATTTTTGAAACTCTAGTTTCCCTTCTTTTTTACTGTATCTACAAGATCTCACTATTACTGTGGGTGGAGGCAATGTACCTGTTTTTTTTTTTTTTTTAAAGAAACCTACATTTCTCATCATCCTGTGCAAATATGGCAGCCCTGTGACTAAGTTCTGGCCAATGAAATATAATGAGAAGCTGGTGAGGATTTGGCAAATCTTAAAATCATGATAAGGAGGTACATATTTGGTTTGTGTACTGCCTTTTTGCCGTTTGCTCTTTGTCTTCCTCCTGCCTGAAAGCAGACATGGCTGGAATTCTAGGAACTGTTCTGAAAGCATCAGGATGGGGAGGACCCCTGAGAACAGCAGAGCAGAAAGGTGGAAAGAACCTGGGACTCAGATGATTTTGTGGAACCCCTGTACTGATACAGACAGGAAACTGGGAAATACTGGGTAGAAGAGGGCAGTTCCCCAGCGAAGGCCCCACCCTCAAGTCTGCAAACCCATGGCCCTAAATGGAAACAGAAATTCTTGTTTTCACACCCAAATGTTGCCTTTTCCAAGACCATCCTGGCCGGCCACACCCCCATCCTTTACGCATAAAAACCCCAAACCCCAGGCTCCATGAGCAGAAGAGCAGCAGAGTGGTGCAGCAGAGAAGGAGAGAAGAGAAGGAGCATCACAATGTCGAGAGGAATTTGGCTGGGGAGAGTCAGAGGAGAGATCAGCCATGGGATGGCCAAATTCTAGGGGAAGATCATCTTCCCACTCCATCCCCTTTCCAGCTCCCCATCCATCCTGCTGAAAGCCACCTCCATCACTTAATAAAATCCCTGCATCCACCATCCTTCAAGTCCACATGACCTGATTCTTTCTGGACACTGGACAAGGACCTGGGTACCAAGAGGGCAGGGTGTAAAAGGCTGTTGCCCTGACTCTCCACTGAGCTAGTTTAACACTTAGCCGTCCATGGATGGCAACTGCTAAAAGAGCATTAATTGTAACACACCCCTAGACACTACCATGGGGCCAAAACCCAAAAGTGCTCACCTGGGTCCTGCACTTGCCCATCTGCATGCTCCTTTTCCCGTAATGGATTTGAGTGTGCAGCAGCTGAGCAAATGAGCCACACACACCTTGTGGGTTTGCAGTCCCACAAGTCCCACAAAGGGGTCAGGGAACTCTCCCATTTCCGTACCGGGCTTCGTTGGCCACTTCCAGATGGTTTTTACATCAGAAAAATTTAGTCTACTAGAGTGTTCAAGCTCTTGGCTCATCTTAAACATAACCATTAGAAAATAATTAGCCAAAGTTAATATAACTATGTGAGATAGAAAGAAAGTTCTTGGCTGGGTGCAGTGGCTCATGCCTGTAATCCCAGCACTTTGGAAGGCCAAGACGGGCAGATCACAAGGTCAGGAGATTGAGACCATCCTGGCTAACACGATGAAACCCTGTCTCTACTAAAAATACAAAAAATTAGCCGGGCATGGTGGCAGGTGCCTATAATCCCAGCTACTCGGGAGGCTGAGGCAGGAGAATGGCGAGAATCTGGGAGGCAGAGCTTGAAGTGAGCCAAAATTGCGCCACTGCACTCCAGCCTGGGCGACAGAGTGAGACTCCATCTCAAAACAAACAAACAAACAAACAAAAAAAGTTCTGGTTGGGAACCTTGCCTTATATATTCCTTTTTTTCTCCCAGACATTATGGTCAGTTCTTATCTATGCATACCAGAAGAAGTATACAGAGGGAACTATCCAAAATTTCAAAATCATTTATAATTAGGTTTCAAAACATAAGCAAGCAGAAAAGCAACAAATAGATAAATTGGATATCATCAAAATTAAAGACCTTTGTGCTTCAAAAGACACCTCCAAAGGGTAAAAAGACAACTCCCACAATGGGAGAAAATTTTTGAAAACCACATATCTGATTGTGATGATTAATACTGAATGTCAACTTGATTGGATTGAAGGATGCAAAATATCGATCCTGGGTGTGTCTGTGAGGGTGTTGACAAAGGAGATTTACATTTAAATCAGTGGGCTGGGAGAGGCAGACGCACCCTTAATCTGGTTGGGCTCCATCTAATCAGCTGCCAGCAAATATAAAGCAGGCAGAAAAACATGAAGAGGTGAGACTGGCCTAGCCTCCCAGCCTACATATTTCACTCGTGCTGGATGCTTCCTGCCCTCAAGCATCGGATTACAAGTTCTTCAGTTTTGGGACTTGGGCTGGCTCTCCTTGTTCCTCAGCTGGCAGATGGCCTGTTGTGGGACCTTTGAGTTAATACTTAATAAACTCCCCTTTGTGTGTATATATATATATATATATATATATATATATATATATATCCTACTACTTCTGTCCCTCTAGAAAACCCTGACTAATACACTGATAAAGGACTTGCATCTAGAATATATAAAGAATATTTACAACTCATTAATAAAAAGGCAAACAATCCAATGAAAATGGGCAAATGATCTGAATAGACATTTCTCCAAAATATATACAAATGATCAATTAACACCTGAAAAGATACTCAATGTTATTATTTCTCAGGGAAATGTAAATCAAAACTACAATGAGAAACCAATCAACACCCAATAGGATGGCTATGATCAAAGAGAAAGATAACAAAAAGTATTGGCAAGGATTTAGTGAAATGAGAACCCTTATACACTGCTGGTGGGATGTAAAATAGGGTAGCTTCTTTGGAAAACAGTCTGGCATTCTTCAGATTATTTTAGAAAAACCTATGACCCAACAATTTTACTCCAAGATATATATTCTCCAGTGAATTGAAAACATAACCACACAAAAACTTATGCCTGAATGTTTATAGAAGCACTAATTACAGTAGCCACAATGTGGAAACAACCCAAATGTCCATCAGCTAAGGAATGGAGAAACGAATGTGGTCTATCCATACAATGGAATATTATTTGGCCATAAAAATGAATAAAGTACTGAAGCCTGTTGGCAATATGGATGAACCTTGAAAACATTATGCTAAGGGAAAGAACTCAGTTACAAAAGGCCACATCTTATGTGATTTCATTTTTGTGAAATGTCCAAAATGGGCAAATCTGTGGAAAGTAGCTCAATGTTTCCTGGGGCTGGGGAAGACAGTGAGTGACTGCTGATGAATACAGGGGGACCCCTTTTGGGGTGATAAAAAATGTTCCAAAATTGACTGTGGTGATGGTTCACACTGTGAACACATGACAACCAATGAACTACACACTAAATAAGTGATGTTATGATGTCATGTGAATTATATTTCAACAAAACTATTATTTTTTTAAAAAAATAAGCAAGTGGTTTGTGTATGTTGTTGTTGTTACTTTGACAAGCTGGACTCCAGTTTTAAAGTGGTCTGAGGTCCCTGGGCACACCCTTTATGCATCCTCTCCCACTGAATGTCAGAGAATTGCCCTGGAAGCATCAGTGCTGAAGGGCGTTGAGTGAGTAATACCTGAGCCAGAGAGTCCACAGCACACCCGATGAGGCAGCCCACCCCAATCATGGAAGCTTCTCCATGCACCAAGGAGTTCCCCCTCTGCACTGGTGCCCTTCTGGCCAGGAATGACCATTCAGCTACTTCTCCATCTGGTAAATTCTAGCGCTTCTTGTAAGGCATGGTTTGGGGCCCCTCCTAATGAGCCTTGCCTAATTCTTCCTGTAGGGAAGCTGCCTTGTCCATTCCCCCACTTTCAGATGGCTCGCACTGCATTGTCATTGGATGAATTACATGTTCACCCCGCATTATGCTTTCAGATCCTTAAAAGTAGGAATTGAAACATGCCCATTTGAGTGCCCACATCACCCTACAAATACCTTGTAAACAAAGAATGAGAAAGCAAAGAAGTCTCTGAGCGTCCACTGTGTGTCACAGGCAGTGATGTAGTGCTCACACGCAATAGTTAAGTCTCACATAAACCTACGGGAGTTAGAATTATGAACACTCTTTTCCAATAAGGAGACTGACATTCAGAGAAGTCAGAAAACCTTCTCAGAGCTACAGAATTAATACTTGGCAGGACCTACATTCCAGTCAGTGCCACGTCATGCTGAAGACCACAGCCTCTTATGGATAATTGAGTGATCTTTCCAGACCACAACTACTCATCTACTCACCTAAAACTTTCTCCTGTTTTTTTCTTTCTAGCTCGCTCTCACTCCTGCTTTTGCGCCGGAGTCTCTGCATCCTCTGGCAGAGTCTCTGGGACTCGTGTCAGGTCCTGGCTTTTTCTTAAAGGTGACTTCACCTAGGATGTATGACAAATGCCTTCTTGTTTGCTTGGACCCAGTTCATGCCTCTCCAGTAGAGAATGTCTTGACCTTGTGACCCTGCCTGTCTGCCAACCTAGCCTTCTCACAGGCTTTGGACAAACCGTTGCTTTTAAAATTTTTACTTTTGGCAAGATTTCCAAGGTGAGGCATTTCTGAATCTGAAGTGCAAACTCTGCATGAGCTTTTTGGCAGATATTCTGTAAATGTTATGTTGGGTCAAAATGTCCACTGCAAAATAACTCTCCAGACATTTGGGAAAAATGGTTCCAGCAAAGCAAAAGTGGCATCACAGAGAGGGACAAGAGCATCTTGTTGCCATGGTAACAGCAGCTGAGCTTCTGGCACAGCCTGCAGCCCTGGTAAATGCCAATATGTTGTCTCACTTCCAATGAAAAAAACAAAACAGCTTCCTAAACCCATCCCACTCCCTCGGGGTGCAGGACTGTGATATGACAAAGAGGCAGGTCAGCAGGGTTTCATTTCTTCATCAGAGTGTTTCTCTGGAATGGGAAGTATTAAGCTGTGCAACAACTGAGATTTCTTTAATGACATTGGAATTGGAGTTTCTGTAAATTTCTCCTTTCACCCAATGCCAAGATCTCCTGGGAGGAAGAGAAGCTTGAGCCACACAGAGGCTTACTCAGAACACACTTTCATAATGGAACAGAGTGCCCGATTTCCTTTTTGAATGTGTTTGAAAGATATGAAGTGACCCAGAATGATTTACAGTAAATATTATTTTTACACAGATAAGAATAGCACCACGACACCTGCCTTCTCTGACATTCTCAACAGCTGAGACAACTCCCCACACTGTTGACTGTCAATAGAGTGAAAACAACAAGAGGATGCTTCCCAAGGTCACCCCCAAGGTCACCTTGAGTGGGTGTCCATAGGGCCTCAGCTTCCAAAAGGCACTCAGATCACTGCATTTGTTAAAAAGTCAAAAAGATGGTTTTTTATTCTAGAAACTCCTGAGGCATTCCTTCTTGATGTGGGAGACCAAACCCAGAGGTGGGCTGGGGTGGTGGGGAGGGAAGGCAATGCAGTCCACGAAATGATGTCATGGGGGTTGATGCCCTGTGGCTCTGAATGTTCACAGGCCTTTCTGGGAGAAAAGAGAACCCAGGAATCCATTTATTCTAGATTCCAGCAAGCCAGAAAAATATGCAAAAACAAATAGACCTGCCAGAGCCCTGGCCCAGATGGGGCCTGCAGAGACTCCTTCTAAAGGCTCTGGGCAGACTCCCTACCAGCTCCCTCTGCCATGCCTTCTGCTCAGTCATTGGCGTGTCTCTTGACAACCACAGAAAGCTACTTCTCCCCAACTGTCCTGTCTGGAGGGGCTGGTGCACCACCAGAACTGCCTTCCAAACACCACCTACTCCGTGCCCCACACCGTACTGCATTATCTGGGTAGTATTGTTTGAACTTGTTGAAAACATTACTCTATAAAAGTTTCTTCTCCTTCTGGACAGGAGCACTGTCTTCTCTTTTCATTTTAATCCTAAGCAATAATGCCATATTCTATCCTTGGTCAATGTTCTGGAGTTGATTGACTGATTTGGGACATTTCTGCCACTGCTCCCACTGGGTGTTCTCCATCTGCATTTTTAAAACGCCACCTCCGTCATCCACACATGCTTTCTGCTAAGCAGCCTTCCCTTCAGCCAGTGTTTGTGGATCTGTTCCTCCTGCATGTGCTTTTTCATAGAACCCTAGATTTTTAATCAGATGTACTTTTTGTTGTTATTGTTACAGCCATAAAACCTATGCTCTAGGAACCATGTGAACAAGTATTTTAAAAGGCACAAGGTTTGTTTCTTGCAGTCAGGTGTACTCTAAGGGATTCTAATTGTGCATTTGGTTCCCTGAAGAAAGGACACGGGAGCTTTTCCACTGTGGTCATGTTGACCTCCCCATCACACAATGTTTCCATCATGGGGGAAGAAGACAGAAGGAGAGGGAAGGGGAAAATGCATTTTCATCTCTACCTATCCCCAGCCCAGAATGCATGATAGATGCCGTATCCAGTCCTATCTGTCATGTTTACTGAAGCCCACCCTCCGCTCCTGCCCCTAGGCAAATTCAAACAGCTTCATTGTTTTACCAGAAAAATGAAAACCACCCCAAGCTGCCCTTTTGCACTCATGTGAAATTACTGCAGTGACCCAGTGCTGTCTCAGACCAACAAAGCTGAGATGACTGCCAGCTACCCAATTAGCTCTGTCTGCCACTGATGCATCCGATAGTGATGTGGAGACCTGGGTGCTACACCAAGCAGACTTGTCCAGCTGCATAACTGAATGTGATTCTCAGATGGAGCCCATCCCTTTATTATAACATAACAATCACTGCAGTTAACAATGTGCTGGCTGCCTGACTGGTGCTTGGAAAAGCAGATGTGCAGAGATAGTCTTAGGAAAAGAGAGCTAAAAATCAGCAAATTCCAGAACAGCTGTGAATCACCTGCTCTGATGTGGGAAAATGAGAAGAGATCATGACTATACGAACTTGCAGGCATGTGTGGCTGTCTTTATGGGCCCAGTGCAGAGCTCTAGGTTCATGCTTCTAACTACAATGCCAGGTGAGACAATCTTCACCTTTGCGGATGGGGATCTGTGCAGGTAATGACTTCACCTTCCCTAAGACTAATGGGGCATCAAAGGTCCTTCCTGATAGGCCTACAGCTCATGGTCTTATGCACCAAACTTTCCCATTTGCCCTTCACACTTCAGACACATGGAGTGATTCCAGCTTCCCGGACCCCACATCTGGTCTTGCAGAGCTCTGTGCCTTATGCTTAGTGTCCACACTACCTGGAATGCTTTCTTGTCTTCTGTCTGATGAGTTTCCACTCACCCCTCAAGACCCAGCTTAAGTATCCCCCCCTCCAAAAAGTGTTCCCTGACCCCAAGCCCAAGTTGGGCTCTTATCTCTTTCCCCTGTACCCATACAGGAGTTTGTTTCTTATCACAGTTATAACACTCATCAAATAGAACTACAGCTATTTATTCATGTGTCTGGTTCCCTACACAGAACTGCAAACCCCATGGAGGGTAAGGATCATGCTTTATCTTGTTCCTCTTTGTACCATCTGTGCTGGCATATAGATGTGTGTTGAATTAATAGATGATTGGAGCAATATGATGTGTTAAGTTTAATGTATTTAGGGTTTAATACTATCACCTTATGAGCTCGTGTATAAGGAACGGGTATCTTGTTTTGACCCCTAAGTTCTCTGATTGTTGAACAGAAAACACATAGCTCTTAGTTTATTCAAAGATACCATGGCAGCCCACCCAGGGTCCATGGGCTTGCCTGATAGAATGTTGATGACTCACCACTCTGCAGAACATAATATTTTCAGCAGAAGAATCCCAATTACTTATACACGTCAAACTCGGCACCTGCTCTTTTCAAAGCAGTTGGAAAGAAGGCTTTAATACTTGACACACATTATAAAACTACAAAGAGAAGAGCCAACCCATTCAACATCATAGCGTGTGTTGGTTGCTGACACTTCTGCTGGTATATAGAGAAAACAGACATGTGCAGAATACTCTACTTGTAAATCCTCTCCCACCCAAAGACCAATGCCAGTAGGAGTTTATATTACAAGTGTGTGAGGGAGAACACACCACACCTTCTCTGCAAGGTAAAGTAGGCTGCCCAGCAGCCTCTGGAATTCACAGGGAAGATCACCCTCTCATCCTCAGAGAAGATCATTTGTGTCCTAATGCCAAATTCCAGCCACTTCTGAGTCTGGGACAATGGGTACAGTTGTGCCAGCTTGCTTGTCTTTTGGTTCCTGACAATGATTAGAGGTTGCTCCATAAGCAATCTACATAACTATGGAGTGGGGACAGGTAGACTGTGTGAGTTCTCAGGGAGAGGTCATTAGACACAAGCGCCACGTAAGACGCACAGTGTCCTGGTCCTATGACTAAGCTGAGACAAAAGCAGGGCAGTTAACATCTCAGGGTTCAGTTTCCCCACAAGTAAAATTAATATAAAAGTAGCTTTTGCAAGGTCACTGTCAGCCCTAGCCCTTATTGACTTTGTACCCCACACCCCCATCTAGTCCAGTGTGAAATACAAGTGGCCTAGGTCCCACTGGGAGAAACTTTGGCATGCAGTGGGAATATCTACCACTGAAGATCACATGTGACCTTTTCAACCAGTACCCCAGTTTTCCTAACCCCCTTCCCTGCCTAGTTTTCTCCAGAGCACTTACCGCCACCCAATGTACCTTGTATTTTCTCAAGTATGTTATTTGTTTGCTTATGCTCTAATGCAGGGCTGATGGCCACAGAGATTGTTCTCTGCACCTAGACTCTTTCCTGATACATAGTAGGTTATTAATAAATATCTGTGGAATTAAAGAATTGAATTGCCCTCTGCTTTGAAAACCTTCTGTGTTATCTTAGGAGCAAATGATCAGGAAAAAAATACCTTTTTTACCCTAAATAGTATCTGTTACTGAGAACAAAGCTTCAAAGGTTAAATTACGGAGTGAATGACACTATAAGTCAGCTACTTGCTAAACAGTCTGGAAAAATCTGGAAACATACACACAAAAGAGAAAAAAAAGTGTGCAGTAAGTAATAGGTAATTGGGCTATTATAAATAACTGAAAAATGAGTCATTTTATGCTTTGATACATTTGCAGAAGAGTCAATGGATAGAGCTGATTTTAACCTTTCATAGCACACCTGAATCTCTATTTCCTGGGGTTTCCACTCTTCCTGGGACTTTGTCAACCTGCCTGTCCTTTAATCTCAGGTTTGCACAGATGAGAGAAGGATAGAAAGTAGATAAAGTTAAATTCTTAACTTTCCTGAGACCTAAGCAATGAGTCTGTAAGGCCACAGCATTATTACTTTAAGGTTTTCTAACATGATATGCACCCCTGCTCTGGGAACCAAAAGTCTTTGGAAGATGCAGCCATGACCTCCTGCTAATAGCATGATATAAAATGTAAGTCTAAACCCCAGGCTTCCCCTGTCTCAGGCCTTGGCTCTCAAATGTCTTAGCAGGGCCCCAGAAGCACGGGATCTGAGCCCTAAAGGCAGTGGTGATTTAACAGGAGCAGGGTTTCTGCTTAAACTCACTGGGTCTCAACATTCCTTAGAGTTCACAATGTGAGAAACTGATAATGGGAAAACAGGAAATCAACAAACTATTATTTAGCCCCAAAATGTAGAGTGTGTTTATCACAATAAAGTGGAAAACCCTAGAAGAGATGAAAAATCATCCTATTAGAATGGTGACCACATGATTTGAAAAGAATAGCTAGGTTTTAGACTGCTTTGAGTTTTTAGTGGGAACTCACAAGATTGGGCAAGGACTCCAGGGCAAACACCTCTGAAAAGTGGCCCAGCATCCCAAGTAGATAAACAACAGAAAGGGCTTAGCTTCCTTAAGCTGCCCAAAGCAAACTGGGGATACTCAATTGCTCTGGAAGAATGACTGCCAACTTCACGGGGATTTTAACAAATAATTCCCAAGAGTCTGGGCACTTTGAGTCTGATGCATGTGTTGCCAGATGGTTCCCACGTGTAGGGGATGTTTAGAGTCTCCACATTTAGGTTATTTGACGTTCTAGGCATTCCTTCTAACTCACATTTCAGACTTTGCTCTGGGTTTCTATATGAACTCTAAAACTACAGCATCGTCCAGGGTGGGATAAAAGTTTAGTTTTTGTTCATTCATTCATTCCCTGCAACAGCTGGGTAACCATCTATGCCCCTTTCCCTAAGCCAAACAGTGAATTGAGCCATACAGTGTGTGAAAAAATAAATAAATCTTGGGACCCCAAACTCACTAAGTCAAAGGGAAAAGTCAAGCTGGGAACTGGGTCTTACAATTCTGCCTCCCATTTTGGTTCCTAAATAAGACGGCTATGCAGATGAAAAGCTACATACCTCCCTCACATTTTGCCCACAAGGAAATTCCTTGTGGGCCCCAAGATCTTTACCCTAAAGCAGTTCTGTTGAAGTTCACCATGACGATGTAAATTGATAGCTTACCTTCACAGGTGTGGGACAAAGGACAGGACTCAAAGTCAACCCTCTGCTCACCTGAGACAAATGCATATCTGATTGCTTCCTCTGCCCTATTGTCTATGTTATCTTATGTAAAGATACAGGTTCACTAAGCCAGACAAAGGCATAAATAACTATTTCCCTACCTTCCCTCACATGAAAATTGTGTGTTTCCCCAATATCCTGCCTTTTCCCCTTTAAATATTGAAGCCCTCAATATTATCTCTGGAGGAAAACACAGATCTGTCTCCTGGGCACATATCCTTGACTTTGCCAAATAAACCTCCTAAAATGAGTAAGACTTGCCTAGCTCATTTTCTTTGATTTACAGGTGCCCTCCAAGCTAAAAATATAGATTAGAAATACAAATGGCTATGGTTAGAATGTGTCCCCCAAAGTTCATGAGTTGGAAACTAAATTCCCAATGCAACAGCCTTGAGAGGTAGCCCTTTGAGAGGTGATTAGGTCATGAGGGCTCTGCACTAGTGACTAGATTAATGCCATAATTGCAATAGTGGGTGTGTATTCTTGGGAGTGGGTCCTGATAAAAGGATAAGTCTAGCCCACTTCTGTTTGGTCTCTTACATGCCCTCTCACCATTCTGCCTTCTGCCATGGAATGAAACAGCACAGAAGCCCTCACCAGATACTGGTGCCATGCTCTCGGACTTCCCAGCCTCCAGAACTGTGAGCCAAATAAATTTTTCTGTTTATTATAAACTACCCAGTCTGTGCTGTTCTGTAATAGCAAAAATTAAGCATATGTGGTGTCCCAGATACGCATAAGCCCCATCAGGACCAACTCGTGTTAGAAGAGGCTTTTCCTGGTTTGCCCACTCTGGGTACCAGAATTTTGACTTTAACAGTCTTTGAGAATCCCTTATGTAAAAATACAAAATCAATGTGCAAAAATCACAAGCATTCCTATACACCAATAACAGAGAAACAGAGCCAAATCATGAGTGAACTCCCATTCATAATTGCTTTAAAGAGAATAAAATACCTAGGAATCCAAATTGAAAGGGATGTGAAGGAACTCTTCAAGGAGAACTACAAACCACTGCTCAACGAAATAAAAGAGGACACAAACAAATGGAAGAACAGTCCATGCTCATGGATAGGAAAAATCAATATAATGAAAATGGCCATACTTCCCAAGGTAATTTATAGATTCAATGCCATCCCCATCAAGCTACCAATGACTTTCTTCACAGAATTGGAAAAACTACTTTAAAGCTCATATGGAACCAAAAAAGAGCTCACATTGCTGAGACAATCCTAATGAAAAAGAAAGCTGGAGGCCTCATGCTACCTGACTTCAAACTATACTACAAGGCTACAGTAACCAAAACAGCATGGTACTGGTACCAAAACAGAGATATAGACCAATGGAACAGAACAGAGCCTTCAGAAATAATACCACACATCTACAACCATCTGATCTTTTACAAACCTGACAAAAACAAGAAATGGGGAAAGGATTCCTTATTTAATAAATGGTGCTGGGAAAACTGGCTAGCCATATGTAGAAAGCTGAAACTGGATCCCTTCCTTCCATCTTATACAAAAATTAATTCAAGACGGATTAAAGACTTAAATGCTAGACCTAAAACCATAAAAACCCTAGAAGAAAGCCCAGGCAATACCATTCAGGCCATAGGCATGGGCAAGGACTTCATAACTAAAACACCAAAAGCAATGGCAACAAAAGCCAAAACCAACAAATGAGATCTTATTAAACTAAAAAGCTTCTGCACAGCAAAAGAAACTACCATCAGAGTGAACAGGCAACCTACAGGATGGGAGAAAATTTTTACAATCTACCCATCTGACAAAGGGCTAATATCCAGAATCTACAAAGAATTTAAACAAAGTTACAAGAAAAAATCAAACAACCCTACCAAAAAGTGGGCAAAGTATATGAACAGACACTTCTCAAAAGAAGACATTTATGCAGCCAACAGACACATGAAAAAATGCTCATCATCACTGGCCATCAGAGAAATGCAAATCAAAACCACAATGAGATATCAGCTCACACCAGTTAGAATGGTGATCATTAAAAAGTCAGGAAACAACAGGTCCTGGAGAGGATGTGGAGAAATAGGAACACTTTTACACTGTTGGTGGGACTGTAAACTAGTTCAACCATTGTGGAAGGCAGTGTGATGATTCCTCAAGGATCTATAACTAGAAATACCATTTGACCCAGTCATCCCATTACTGGGTATATATCCAAAGGATTATAAATCATGCTGCTATAAAGGCACATGCACACGTATGTTTATTGTGGCACTATTCACAATAGCAAAGACTTGGAACCAACCCAAATGTCCATCAATCATAGACTGGATTAAGAAAATGTGGCACATCTACACCATGGAATACTATGCAGCTATAAAAAAGGATGAGTTCATGTCCGTTGTAGGGACATGGATGAAGCTGGAAACCATCATTCTGAGCAAACTGTCACAAGGACAGAAAACCAAACACCGCATGTTCTCACTTATAGGTAGGAATTGAATGATGAGAACACTTGGACACAGGGTGGGGAACATCACACACCAGGGCCTGTAGTGAGGCAGGGGGAGGGGGGAGGGATAGCATTAGGAGATATACCTAATGTAAATGAGGAGTTAATGGGTGCAGCACACCAACATGGCACATGTATACATATGTAACAAACCTGAACGTTGTGCACATGTACCCTAGAACTTAAAGTATAATAATAATAATAAATAAATAAATAAATAAAAATACTTTATAGGATTTAAGGATTCCACAATGATGACAAAAGGGTTTGTAGCCAGTGACTAGACTCCAGGCAGTTTTTAATGAGAACTGTGTGTGTTTTATTCAGCATTCCTATATGCAAAGTGGTGTGAAGTGTGTGTGGTAGTTCTGAGGTTGAATTTTCAGTTTCTTCTCAGTGAGGAGCTGGTGATACCCTACTCAGAGACTGAGGACACAGTTCTGGCTGAGTTTTCTTCGTTTTGCTCCATGCATGGATCTTAGCCTTTGCCTACACATTGTCCAGATAAGTCTTGAGGCACTATGCCTTTATTTATTGCTTCATGTAATAAACCTTGCTTCTTCTCCATGCACTCTCTAGCATAAACTTTATCTTAGATCTTTTGCCATGTTCAGGGTTCCATGGGCTGTGGTGATGTTAGAGATATTTTGTGTTTTTTTATTTTTTTTATTTTTTTTTCCTTTTTTTTATTGTTATTATACTTTAGGTTTTAGGGTACATGTGCACAATGTGCAGGTTTGTTACATATGTATCCGTGTGCCATGTTGATTTCCTGCACCCATTAACTCGTCATTTAGCATTAGGTATATCTCCTAATGCTGTCCCTCCCCCCCCCCCCTACCCCACAACAGTCCCCGGAGTGTGATGTTCCCCTTCCTGTGTCCATGAGTTCTCATTGTTCAATTCCCACCCATGAGTGAGAACATGCGGTGTTTGGTTTTTTGTTCTTGCGATAGTTTACTGAGAATGATGTTTTCCAGTTTCGTCCATGTCCCTACAAAGGACATGAACTCATTATTTTTTATGGCTGCATAGTATTCCATGGTGTATATGTGCCACATTTTCTTAATAAATCTCCCTGGAAATCTGTATGAAGTCTTAGTGAAACATGAACCCTCTTGTATGCTGCTGCTCAGTCCCTGTCACTTTCTGCCTAACACCATTAAACTCACCCCCTACCTGCCAAGAGTGGCAGCTAGTGAACTTTCCTACCTCATTACCCCCTGTGCCCTCAGTGCAGTGGGCTCATAAATCCTGTCAGGAGTTACTCTAGCTTGTAAGAAATGAAGATCAAGGGAAGAGCACCAGAGCATAGCCAGTATCTCTCTTAGAGGCCCAGGCATCTTCTGTTTTCAGGTGCATGTCATCAAATCCTTCTCGGCCAACTACCCAAGGACCAAACTCCAGGAAGCCTCTCTCCAGCTCCTTTTAAATTGTTGTCATTGGTAACTGGTTTAGCATGCATGTGTATTTCAACTGAGTGTAAAGGGATTGGAAGGAACTCAGTAGCAATGGGGAGTTGCCTGTGTCCTGAGTGTCATACTTTAAACATATTAAATGCAAGTTCCTCAGCCAAACTTAACACACCAAAGTGAGGTTGAGTGAGTATGTTGTGAGCTGAGTTGTATCATAAGAGGCAGCTTAGAGTAGCTGTTAAAAGCCTGGGCCCTTTAGATAGGCAACTACAGTCGGACTGTAAGCTGTATAGCTTAGAAGCTGCACTTCTTGAGCAGACGGCTTAACCTTGATTTTCCCAACTATAGTATCAAAAGGAGATAATGCATGGGAAGTACTTAGCTTAGAGAAGTGGATTTAGGAAGGACTCAGTAAATCTAAGCTTTTTGTGATGTACTTAGGGCTAGAAACCAAGTGGACTGTCATCCAGAGAAATGTGCCACATGACGCCCCAGGCAAACTGCTCAGACTCTTCGGGGGTTATAACATCTTTCTGCTTCCCGACTCTGCCAGTCCAGTTTCTACATACGCATCTCCTGAAGTCCTGCCCAGTTCTCCCCACTCCTCCATGAAGCTTTCTCTAGCCTCCTGAGTGGTGGGACTCACAACGCAGCAAACCGGAGGCCCCTAGACAGCCGTGGATAACTGCAGACCATACTCAGAATCCTGCCAAATTCATGCAGCAGCAGTCCCAGGGTATCTATGAAACCCCTTTAGTCTGTTGCAAGTCAGGTTTTGATAAGGAAGAGCTAATAATACCTGGATCTCAAAGAGAGGCTAGTGTCCAGTGTTGCCCTTGTCATTAATTAAGCTAACACATCAGAGAGGTAATAAATACAAACGGCAGCATGACAGGCCAGCACTGGGCACCTGGATCTTGGCGGTGTTGATGTTGTTATTCTCATCATGGTGTGGGATGCATAGCTGATTGGCCGCCTTATATCTCTGTGACTATCTCCCACACCTCTCCAGTGGTCTCATGTCACCGTGGAATCTCTCCAAATATTGTGGAAATTTATAGCCCAGAACAATCAGTTGTGTTATTCTCTCAAATAAAAAAATACCTTGCATCATTTCAAAGGACAAGTATGACCTCTGCTGGAAGAATCATGGGACTGACCATTACCAGAAAGGAAGGAAGGAAAAAGAGGGAGGAAGGGGGAAAGTCCTTGATGGCAACTCAGAGCCCTCTCATCTGTGAAATGTCAGGCTGATAGAACTATCTGATTGACTGCCTAGTTTCATTGCCTTTGATTTTTCTTTCCTGATGCCCCCTGGCATGCCTCACAAGGGTGAAACCAGCCTTCTATCACCCCCAGGAAGCAGAGCTACTATAATCTGATCTTAACCATCCTCTACTTACCATTTGGATGACTTTTTTCAAACAAGGTTTTGAAGAAAAATATTCTATCACTGTGTTTTTATATTCAATTTTGGCTTGTTTTATAGCCTTATTTTGACAGAGGAAGTGGGTACAGAAGAAAGGGAAAAATTGTCATGACAACCATTTAAAAATCACAATTTGGGCTGGGCGTGGTGGCTCACACCTGTAATCCCAGCACTTTGGGAGGCTGAAGCAGGCGAATCATCTGTGGTCAGGAGTTCGAGACCAGCCTGGCCAGCCTGGTGAAACCCCGTCTCCACTAAAAATATGAAAATTAGCTGGGCATGGTGATGGGCACCTGTAATCCCAGCTACGTGGAAGGCTGAGGCAGGAGAATCACTTGAACCCAGGAGGCAGAGGTTGCAGTGAGCCGAGATCACGCCACTGCATTCCAGCCTGGGTGACAAAGAGTGAAACTCCATCAAAAAAAAAAAAAAAAATTTGAATGGAGACTGGTATTTAATTGTGGAAGCTTCTTTATCATAAATCTGTTTACAAGTGAAAGATTTTCTCCATATTGGAAGATAGATGCTATTAGCAAATATTTCATTGTTAAGATGAAGTAAGGGACAGCAACTGAAAGATTAAATGCTTCCCAAAATTTCAGAACAGGTATAAACTGAAAAGGTTGAACCTATACTGTCGAAAACATAATTTCTCCCCTAGTGGAACTTCTCAAGAGTTGGAGAGAATGGCTTGAAAATGAGAAGGTATTTACCATTAAACCTGTCTCCTCTTAAATTTCAGCAAATTTAAGAGGAGACTTAAATTTGTGAATCCTCTTATCAGATCCTCACCCTTACTCCTCCTATTCCGGATACTCGGGTGCGAGAAATGCTGGTCATTTCCTCCTCCGCTTCTCCTCTGTCCTACAGACTTTGGGAGAATCTGCTTCTCTCAGTCCTGGGTGCTCAGGTTATAGCAAGGACCGGGCTTCTCCTCCCCATATATCCACAGGAGACTCCAGGCAAGTTATCAGCTGGACTGGGGCAGTCCAATTTGTTCACTCTGGAAAACTTGAAGATACCCAGCTCTTAACTGGATGGTGATGTGCACCCAGGGCCACGGTAGTTAGTTTTCAGCACTTCACACAAGACAGTGCAGCAACAGAGCAGAAAGAAGCAAAGATGAGAAACCATAAGCCTCCAGAGAGACAAAAAAAGTAGCCTCACTGGTTGACTTCCCATGTCCCAGGTCTAGCCCCTTATACGACCTGATTCTCCTTTCCACCATGGAATCCCAAATATACCATCCCCTCCCCCATCAGTGTCATAGCCACCATCATCTTTACCATCATCAGCATGATCTTCACCACCTTCACACCAGCACTACTTTCAGCACTATCATCACCATCACCATTTCCACTGTCATCACCATCACCATTTCCACTGTCATCACCATCACCAGTCAGTATCATCACCAAAGCCATCAGCACTATCACCATGACACCAGAACCATGACCAGGATCACCATCAACCATACCCATAATGACCATCATTACCATCACTGTAGCCACCATCACCAATTTCTATAGCAACATCCATACTATCACGCTATGAGCAAAGTGATCTCTTCTGGATTAAGCTAATTTGAGTGAATTTCTGTTCCGTGTAACTAGGTGATCCCCTAGTGGACAAAGAAGAAACAGAAAAGTTGTCGCTGTGGACCATTAAAAATCATAATTTGAATAGAGGTCATAAATGAAGAGGTCCTTAGATTAGGATTTCCGAAAGTTAACACGGTGACAAAAATATTGACACTAACCCAAAACTCACATGAGAAAAGCATAATGTGAAACAATGGCTTTGGTAGATTTTCATAGAGGAAGTCAATAACATTTTGTTTAATTACAATTTAGTGAGGGGAATGTCACCACAAGCAAAAGCAAAACCATATTTTGCATTTTTCTTTTTAATACATCCTCACATGCTATGGTACAGCAAAAACTTTATTTGGAATAAAAACCTGTGGTGCAAGAGGTCCAAGAATAACACTGGGCAAATTTCCTAGCATCTCCCAGCCTCAGTTTCCACTTCTGTGAAATGGGGACAATTGTAATATCTACTTTAAAAGGTTATGGTATTAATAAGACAACAATTACTATTATTAAATACTTGTCACTTGTCAAGCCCGGTTCCTGGCACTAAAAATGTAAGCAATTTTCATTTTGCTTTTATTAACCTTTTGTGTCTTTTGCAGTCTACCCCATGACTGTTTAATTAGTGTTAAGAATACTAAGAAATGAACATTTAACTTAGGAGGGGGGTGAAATACTGGAGATGGGAAATACACTTTTTGCCATTGAATATACAATGCCCCTCTAAAAAGAGGAGAATCAAACGCGGTAATGTTTGTTTAATTTTATGCAAAAACCAAAAGTGCCTTACAGACTGTCTAACGAGTTGCTTTAGGCCTTAGGGAAAATTCCTCTTAAAACTGGACCTAGACCCAGGTGTAGTAGCTCATGCCTGAAATCCTAGTGACTCAGGAGTCTGAGATGGGAGGATCTCTTGAGGCTAGGATTTCGAGACCAGCCTTGACAACATAAGGAGACCCCATCTCTACAAAAAAACACATTTTTTTAATTAGCTGGGTATGGTGGCATGCACCTGTAGTTGCAGCCACTTGGGAGGCTGAGGTAAGAGAATGACTTGACCCAGGAATGCAGGGATGCAGTGAGCTCTGGTCGTGCTACTGCACTCCAGCGTGGGTGACACACAGTGAGACTCTGAGACTCTGTCTCTAAAAAATAAAAAATATAAGTAAAAAAAAGGAAAGAAAGAACACAAAAATCCCAACCTAGAATTCCTGAATTCCTAAATATCTCTGAGTCACCAGAAGCCTGGTAGGCTTATAAAAATACAGTGTGGTTATCTTATGCAAGGGAAAGCAAATATATTATTGACAGTAGATTTAAATCTATTTGTTTCTAGAAAGACACAAATTAAACAAGGAAAATGTGAATGGCTTCCCTATTCCTAAACCAGATTAGAAATAAATTACAGGTAAATTTAGGCTCACAATAAAAGTCAGTATGAAGCTGCAAAAGCCCAAACAGAAAACCCAAACAAATATAACCATCTTCTTAACATTAAAACAAATGTTAAGCCTTTTATTTGTTTCACTGCCTTAAGAATTTTGAGATAAGAATAAGTATAAGATAAAATTGACACTGAGACCAAGGGCTGCACAGGCGCAAGCTGAAAATAAACAGAAGAGTGGCCGCCCATTCTGAGGACCAAGGGGTCTTGAGTCCTTAACCATCTTAGTCTCAATCTGAGAACCTTGTACATTCTTCTTGTTAGAGATGAGGCTAATCGCAGAAGAAACTACACCCAAATGTCCCCAAGAGGAGGAGGATGGGGAACTCAGAAAGCTGGCAGTTCCTGATATTGACCCTATTTCATGGTAGGATTCCTGTATCAGCCAGTCCACAAGCATTTCTCCATGTGTTGGGTTCAGTATATCATTTTTGTGGCACCAGTCCTCACGGTGACAAATTCTAAAAGTGACGAGCAATCAGACTAAGATGTGCTACTGCTTTGTCATTGACTGTTCAAAAGATGTGGTACCTATGTATTAGTCAATCAATTTAATAAAAATTGTTCTGCCACTGTAAAGTCAGCACTTGACTCTCTCATTTGGGGTGTGTAAAGAAAGGTCCCTATCCTAATCTTGGAGAGCGTAGAAAATGGGCTGGGGGTCAGAGTGGGAAACTATACTTGAATGAGTTGACCAATATGGCTGAAGGTGGTAATTTTCTACCCATTATCCACTATTCTCCATTTGCCCAGCTGAAAGATGATATAACCAAGCTTCTCCGACTTCTAGATACAACCATGTAACTAAGTGCTGATCCATAAGATGAAAGCAGATGTCAAGCTTTTGGCATACTCCTTAATGGGATCTTAGTGTTTTTACACTTCTTCATTTCTACTGCCTAGAATACAGATATGACTTTTGGAGATTTGACAGCCATCTTGGACCTCAAGGTGATCTTAAGAATGGTTGTCATGTGCTAAGGATGATGGAGTGAAACAACAGAGGAACCTTAGGTCCCTGTTACCTTAGATCTACATTTCCAGACATGGGCTACCTAACTCTGAACTTCTTTTACATGAGAGAAAAAAACCCTAAAATTTTGAAGCCCCTATTATCTTGCATTTGCTGTTATTTACAGCTAAAACTAGAAGTTACAACCTCTTATTCCTGTTCTGTTTGTATACACATCTAGAACAAAGCTCATTAAGCTGAATTCTAAAATGACATTCTTCACTGCAGTTATCTAAGGTAGCTAATGACAGTCATATGTGAAGGGACTCTAGCAGGGCTTCTCAGCTAATTCTGCTCACCCTTTAAGGCCCAGCTCAGGGGTTGATATGTTTTGGCTCTTTGTCAGCACCCAAATCTCATCTCAAATTGTAATCCCCATAATCTCCACGAGTCAAAGGAAGAACTTGGTGGGAGGTGATCAGATCATGGAGGCGGTTTCCCCCATGCTGTTCTCATGATAGTGAGTGAGTTCTCATGAAATCTGATAGTTTTATAAGTGTTTGACAGTTTTTCCTTCACACACTGTCTCTCTCACCTGCCACCATGTAAGACATGACTGCTTCCCCTTCCACTATGACATAAGTTTCCTGAGGCCTCCCCAGCCATGTGGAACTGCGAGTCAATTAAACCTCTTTTCTTTGTAAATTACCCACTTTCAGGCAGTTCCTTTTAGCAGTGTGAGAACTGATTAATTCAGGGGTCACCCCGTGAAAACTTCCCTAATTTCACCTTCATGCCTAGGTTGCTTAAGGTGCCCTCTGTGCTCCCATTTTATGCCATGCGTGACTATGTCTTAATATTATGTGCTTGATACAGCCACATTCCCCACTCCTTGGGGGTAGGCACTGTCTTCATTCAGCTTTGTCTTTGCAGGCTCTAACATAGGGCCAGGGATACGGTAGACAGTAGGCACTCAATAAAAGTTTATAGAACTCGGTTATGTTTATCTGTAGCTGCTTTTCAGTGATGTTTGGGGCTTTCTTGACTCACTCTAGAGACAAAAATAAAATAGCCCTTACATAAAAATGAGTGGAAATGGATGGTTTGTTGTAGATGAGTGATCAACAAAATAAAGACCCTCACATCAGAGAGCTGCCACCTCTGCAGGTAGGGCCACGTTTTGCCCACAGTTCATGGTGGCATGATGTAGGGCTCTGTAGATCAGACAAGCAATTAAATTCTGCTTCCTGTGAGTGCAAAATTGGTCACCAAAATAACTTCATCTCTTCATGGCATGCATCAAAAGTGTTTGTTTACAGACAGTTGACAGGCTGCTAATTACCTCCTGACACCCTGCGACGACACTCATTCATCTCCCACGCAGGTCCTGACAACCGTAAAGTGTGTACCTGTCACCCTGGCTTACCAAGGAGCAGTTTCTCTGGGTTGAGGCCATTGACCCTGCTCCCATTTGAGTGACAGGGATCAGGCCGTTTCTCACTTCGGGCAGCCTGACCCTTGCACAACCCACTCCATTTTTTTGTAGGAATCCCTTCAACTAATGAACACTGCGTTCCTCGGGCCAGAGGTTCCAAGTAATTGCTGTGTGATTGTATATCACAGTTCTTGGCAGCTCATTATGGGAGGGAGGAAAAAAACCTTAGGATCCGAGTGAGTCTAACATTAGACAGCTCAATTTTACCTTAATTGAGACATTGAGAACTCCTGAGTCACAAATTCTACTTTTCTCAATTTTAGGCTTATAATTCTCCACTCAGTCCATTTATAACCTCACTGATTTTAACTTCCTGCCCCCTATTTTGTAGTAGTTGATCTAAGAAAGATAACTGAGGTGGGAAAATGGCCTTTAGATATTCCACCTGTTTCTTAAGTAAGAAGTAGAGGGAGCTCATGGATATTGCATGCCCATGAACCAGGCTAGTATGATAGGTCTTCCATCTCAGCTCTCTCCACCACAAAATGGTAGGTGGACATCTAGGTCCTTCAGAAATAAAATTTTCCCACTTGGAGTCATATTTCACCAAACATCATATAAAATACATCCTGGGCCAATGCTTGGAGTTGAGATGTTCCTGTAGACCATACTTACACGTTCTCTTCTCTCACCTAAGTTCATTCATTAATTTAATAAATATTTGTGGAGTACCTACTATGGGACAGGCACTATACTCAGCCCTGAGGCTATAGCAGAGATTAAGGCCCTGTCCTCAGGGAGCTCACAATCTAGGGCAGAAGACAGACAACAAGCCCCAAACAGGCTGATCCTATTATGTCAGGAGCAGACTAATGCTATGAAGAAAATGAAGCATACTGGAAGGACAGAAGGTATGAAGAGGAAGTGTGTTCTTCAACATTGTCATACATCAGGAGGATCCACAGGATTCTGGAAAGAGTAGGCAGAACACTTGAAACAGATGTAGCTGAAGACGGTTATATGAGTTAAGAGACTACCAAAAATGCTGAAACATCCAGCAATGAGCTACAGTGGGAATCCATTACTTCTCTGGACCTGAAAGAGCTTGGGAGAGAAAGGAATTAACAGGCCACGTGACAGCCTGCTCAGTAGAAGAGAGAAGGTTGAGACCAAACTCTGAGGCAAGGGCCAAAGCACCAGTGAAGGCCCACACACCACCACTGTAAACATTTCCAAGTGATATTTCAAGCTAACAAATTATTAAATAAAGTCAGTTCTATTCTCCTGCCTTGGTAAGTATATCTCTATAATGACAAAACAGAAAAATACATGTGAAATTATAGTTGTCTACAATACCCCAGTGGATGGCGCTTGGACATGCTAAGTCCTTTAAACTAGAGCCACAGCCTCATAGTCACCGCCCCTCTGACCTTCTCTCACCTCTCCTGAAGCACAGGGAGGGGCTTTTCCTGCAGGTCTCTTATCTAAGGGAAGTTCCTCCCTTAAAAGGAATGGGACAGTTGTGAGCATTCTCCCTGGGATCAACGTGAATTGGAGATGATTAAAGGTCTCCACGCCCAGGTCACCACACCCAGACAGACTTTTCACCTCTTCTTCTGAGGGTTCCTACCTGAGGAACTTTTATTTCTGCATAAGACAGCCTTAGTTCCCAGTGCAGTGCCTCCCCTCACCCTCCTATAGCTTGTCACCACCACTCTCCAGCAGCCTTTAAGCTCCTGTTTACTTCTGTAGCTCAAAATGCTATTTAAGCTTCAACCACCTGGACCTTTTTGAGGCTCATGCTTGTGGGACTTCCATTCATACACATTTAATCAATTTGTATGCAGTTTCTCCTGCTAATCCGGCTACTGTCAAATTTATTTCTCAGATGTAAGTATCAAAACACCAGAAGGGAGACAGAAGGTTCTCTTGCCCCTACACAACTGAATTCATTATTATTACACATCTTGGAGTATTCTGTTGATATGCAAACAATATTTGAATGAGTAGAAAAACTCTATATAATCCATAAATTTCTATATATTTAATCCATACTATGTATTTTCCATGCCTTAATTTATTCAAACTTACAAATTATGTTTTAAAATCAAGCCTTTTAACGTAGTTTATATTGTGTTGATGATAATGCCAAATTAGACATTTCTTGAGTTACCATAGTTCTTCAGTTCTTAAGTTCATTTATTAAATTCAGTTGGGAGAAAGTGTGCTCTGCTGACGCAGTAGCAATTGGAATTGCCAAAAACATTGTAAGCAATACTTAAATTCAGAAATAAATAATAAATTTGACATATCATGTTCAAAAATTATGAGTTCTTACATGATAAATTATTATTCCTTAAAAGATTCAGAACATTTTAAGTTTATTACATAAATCATTCTCATGTATTAAGCAATTTAACTATCTCTTAAAGCAATATGTGTGTGTGTGTGTGTAGAGTATTCGTTTTTCTTTTCTCTTTCAAATTTTTCAATGCTAGACTTTTATAAAGAAAACTGATAATAGTATGAGAATATTCAATTTATTCAATTTTCTCTTTAATTACAGAAACTAGTTTCAGAATTATTTTATAGAATTCTCTCCTTCATAGTCATGCAAAATTTTTATTTTTGGATTCTAATTTTCTGATATGCTTTTTGGAATGTAACTTTACTTTTTCTGATATCCTTTCCATGTGGATTTTTTTCTCTTGAAAATTAAAAAATATTAAAAGTTCTTTAAAAAAGTAAAAATAGAGAAACTATGATCTACTTGACTTTTTTTGGTTTGATTTTGCTAACATTAGTAACAGCAAGCAATAATTTATAAGAATTATGACTGATGGTATCACGAATTCAACACTGATTTTTTCATAAAAGACCAAGACTTACTCTTTATTTGAGGACCTCTTGTTGTCATTGCTTAACCATCCAGTGCATCTCTTATCTTGACTAAATTAAACCTAAGTGCTTTGAAGTCATCCATTTGGCATTCTATTGTGTGTCTAAAGCAGTTGCAAAGTCAAATTTGACATGTGTTTCATCACAACGTTCCATGGTGGGCCGATGCAGAAAATACCATTTTGACCTTTGAAGCCACTTTTGCGAAATTATGACAGTAAAAGAAACCTGACATAGTTTACTCCATTTTGCTTCAAACCTCCCAGCTGTCCTTGGTGATTCCTGGGTGTAGACCAAGCTGGCCTGGGGAGAAATTTGGTTTATAGTTTAACTTTAAAGCAAGGATGATAATAACCCTTCCCAAAACTCAACTGCCTTTGTAAAACTAATGAAAGTCCACAAGATTAGGATTACAAGAAGGTCCTGAATTCTGCTAAGATGTAGGCTTAGTTAAACAATAACTAGTCACTTTTCCAGAGGTCACAAGATTTGTAACTTCCCCAAGTACTCTCGCAGATAACATCACTGTTGTAACACCTAAGACTGGACTTTTGAGATGTCTTTCAGACTTTTGCATTTCTGATGACCAGTTATCTCCACCTGGACTCATGACTCATGACTCAGTCCTGTGGACCCTACCCAGAGGCAGACTCAGCACATGAGGACCATTTTCCACTCCCCTCTGATGGCATCCCCAAACAAACAGCAGCACCCATTCTCTAGCCCCCTCTGCCCACCAAGCTATACTTGAAAACTCTAACCTCTTAGCCTTCAGGGAGATGGATTTGAGTAATAACTCCATCTCCCGCCTGGTGTGTCCAGATTTGTATTAGTTAAACCCTTTACTGCAATGCCATGGTCTTGGTGAATTGGTTTTGTCTGTGCAGCAGGCAGGAAGAGCCTATCAAGGTATTAGACCTTAGTATCAAAGTATTACATGGCTTGGAAAAGCTGGGGCCATGTCTCCTGGTAACAAACGTGTCAGTGCCTGACATGCAAGACCCACTAGAACCAGAATCAGCCATAGGAGAAGTAAGCAAATGGACACTGGTCCCTACAGGTGATTGACGCCTCATTATGCATGAATTTCCTACGTCTCTTAGCATGAGGGGAGGAATCTGACAAGGTTGTTGATCTGTCTTTTCTCTTGCCTGAGAGCTTCAGCCACTCAAGTCCTCCCTGCTCTGTAATGCAACATCCATCTCTGCCTTGGCAGTGGCACTGCCCCCGAATCCTGATGGCCTTGGGATGAAGTTGCCTTTTGCTGTCAGAACACAAGAAAGAGACATGGAGATGTATCCTCAGGGGCCTGAAGGACCTTAGTCCTGAGAGCACATGCTTGTGGGTGTGCCAGGGTAGGTGAGGAAAGTCTTTCCTCCGTGTCCTTCTGGGATCTGTGGCTGGGGCTCAAGAATCAGGCTGGTGAAAAACAGATTAACAAGAGTAAAAGCAGTTTTAATTCTGTATGTGGTATGCACAGGAGTTCACAAAGAAAAATGTAGCTCCAGGAGGTGGCCAGGTGGCTGAGGCTTATGCACCATCATAGGCCAAACAAGGGAAAAGGGGTCTGGAGCTTCTGGGAGCAGAAGAAGCCAGTTCTGGGAAGGCAAGTTGAGGTCATCTTGTTATGCAGCTAAGAGTCTTTCAGGGCATGGGGGTTGTCTCAAGGAGCTGCTCCCTCCCTGCTATGGAAACAGCTTTACTTTATAAATGTAAATTTCCTTTACAAGAGGGAAAATGTATACTACATTTTTAGGCAGTTAGGGGGAGGTAAGGAGCTTCTCCTGTGTCTGCTGGTTCTCAGTTGCCTTCAGCTCAAAATAATGTGCATGCCAAAGAGACAGACTTTCGGATGACATATTCTGATACCTTGTGTAAGCAAGAGAGGCACCATGTGTTCCTTAATGCATTTGTGTGTGTTTGTGAGATGAGGGACCTGCTGAGGCATAGGGGACCAGAGCAGGGCTTCCACCTGCCTGGGTTTGTGTTTGGTACAGAAGTGATTGTCACCGAGGGAAGCCAGCACTTACAGAACACTGTGGGCAAGAAGAGGAGAGAGATGCTTGTCTTCTCATTGCCCACCCTGCCATCTTCTACTGGGCTGAGAAAGCAGAGGGAGAAGCAGCATGGGGAGGTGGGATTCTGGGGCACAGAGTGGGGCAGAGGGGCTGGAAGGCATGGGGGGTGGTGACTGAAGACCATACTCTGACCTTTTCTTGCTCACATTTCTTTCTAAGGGGCTTAGGAAGTCTCACCTTACAAACCATATAATTTCCTTAAGCAAGATTTTTTTTTTTTTTTTTGAGATAGAATCTCACTCTGTTGCCCAGGCTGGAGTGCAGTGGCATGATCTCCAATCGCTGCAGGCTCTGCCTCCTCGGTTCAAGGATTCTCGAGCCTCAACCTCCTGAGTAGGTGGGACTACAGGTGCACACCACCATGCCCAGCCAATTTTCGTATTCTTTTGTAGAGACAGCCATGTTGCTCAGGCTAGTCTTGAACCCCTGACCGCAAGTGATTCCCCCCACCTTGGCCTCCCAAAATGCTGGGATTACAGGCATGAGCCACTGCACCTGGCCTGTATTAGTCTGTTCTCATGCTGCTATGAAGAAATACCCAAGACTGAGTAATTTATAAAGGAAAGAGATTTAATTGACTCCCAGTTCCACATGGCTGTGGAAGCCTTAGGAAACTTACAACCATGGTGGAAGGCACCTCTTCACAGGGCGACAGGAGAGAAAGAATGAGTGCCAGCAGGGAACTCTTATAAAACATGAGATCATGAGAATAGCATGAGGATAACTCCCCCATGATTCAATTACCTCCTACCAGGTCTCTCCCACAAACCATGGGGATTATGGGATTATAATTCAAGATGAGATTTGGGTGGGGACACAAAGCCAAACCATATCACAGCCAAAGATTTGTATTGACCCTGCATAATATGGCCTGTTTTCCAACTTGACTCTGGTATGGCATCACCTGAGAGATACCAGGCTCCCTTATCTTAACTCAAACATTCCTTTCTACTGACTTCAAGTCTTTAGACAAAGCTTAGCTCTTTCAACCAATTTCTAACTAAAGAATTCCTAAACCCAGCAGGTTGTGGTGGCTCAAACCTGTAATCCCAGCAATTTGGGAGGCTGAGGTGGGAGGATTGCTTGAGCTCAAGAGTTTGGGACCAGCCTGGGCAACATAGTGAGACCTTTTCTATTCTATTATAAAAATTTTTTTTAAGTTGCCATGTGTGGTGGTGTACACCTGTAGTCCCAGGTACTGGGGGGCTGAGACAGAAGGATTGCTTGAGCCCAGGAGATTGAAGCTGCAGTGAGCTATGATCATGCCACTGTACTCTAGCTCAGGTGACAGAGTGAGACCCTGTCTCAAAAATAAAAATAATAAACAATAGATATTTTAAAATAAAATAAGGAATCCCTAAACCCACCTATGACCTTTAAGTCCCCATTTTGAGATGTCCCCATCTTTTCTGGGCAAACCGATGTTTACCTTCCATGTATTGATTTTACCCACAATTGCTGTCTCCCTGAAATGTATAAAACCAAAGTAGAACCTGACGGCTTCGGGGGCACCTTCCCAGGGCCTCTTGAGACTCTGTTTTCCTGGGCCATAGTCATTCATGTGGCTCAGAATAAACCTCTTTAGCTATTGTGGCAGAGTTTGGTGTTAGTGCCATCACGACAAATGAAGCAGTGATCACATGGTGCTCATTGTTGGCCTTAGGGAGGCCTCTGGCTTTCACAAGTTTGTATTTTCTCAGTTTTGGAGAGCCTGAGCAGGAGTTTTGATTCAAAGCTAGGTAAAACAAACCTTCCTCAGTCCTGATCTAGCACCTTAGAGGGAGCCAGCCCAGAAGAGGGTGCTTTACTCTTAGGCCTTCTGGGAGGGGGCAGGCTGAGAGGGCTGTCAGCCGGGCGAGCCCCAGAGAAGAGCCGGGGAGGAAGAGGCCTTCCTGGCGATAGAGGCTCATTACTTCTGTGGCACTCAGCTTGGCCGTTAGAGGGTTCATGGACTTCCTAGGAACAACTGCTCAGAGCGCTGCAAAACACCCCACACAGTTCCCCCAGCACATAACACCACACATGCAAAGCAGGGTGAAGGGATTTGATTTTTCTCACAGGAAGTGCCTTGATGGAAGGGAAATGGAAGCCTTTCATTTTTGCATAATTCTGTAAATTATATACATTTTGCCAATTCAGCCCAAATTGGTATTTTCCTCTCCCTGATTCCTATTTCATTGACACATAATACTTAACATGCAACTCGGGTTTCCAGACTGCCTGGAGAAAATAGGTTTGCCTCTGCTGTCCTAGCCTCCTGCTGGCTGCGTGCTCCGCAAAGCACCGTGCCGTCTCGAAGCATTGCTTGTGTGCGTATGGGAAGGAACAAGAGCCTGCAGCCACACTGCTGACAGGCCTTTCTAAGGCTCTCACTTCGTGTTAGAGAAGGCGATTGCCATGCTGAGTATTCATTCAGTGTGTCTGAGCAAAGTCAGCTGGAAAGAAGTATTTGTCACAGTGCTGCAGGTCCCAGAGGGAGGCCTGGTCCTCACAAGCAGGCTGCAGTGGGGACTCCACACTACCAGACCTCAGCCTTCCACTGGCCTCTGCTTCTCAGAAAGACCAGAGGCCTTGAGTCTGCGTTCTCCAGCCACAGCTAAAAGCCCCCCATGAAACAACCAAGACATTCCCTTATTCGGAACCTGTCTTTGTGGCTCAGCCACGCAGATATCTGCCTTTTGTCAGCCGCTTGCTATGTCATGAGAAGCACACAGCCGCCAGACAGAGGAAACCCAATTCTTATTGACTCTTGGGAGGTCTTAAGGAATTTATTTCCGCCACTGCGTCTCAGTTTCTGCAGGTATACAACCAAAAGCCAGGATCCCCAAGACCTACATAGTCCAATATGATAGCCGCTAGCCACAGGTAGCTATTTAAATTGTGTTTGAATTAATTAAAATTAACTAAAAGTGAAAATTCTATTCTTTGGTCAACTAGCCACTTTTCAAGGGCTCAGTAGCCACGTGTCACCGGTAACTCCCATACTGGCTGGTTCAGGTAACGGAACATTTCCATCAAGCCTGGAAGTCCCGTGGGACAGTGCTGATCCCGAGATTCTGAAGGCCCTTCCAGGGCTGGCATTCCAAGCGGAGGTGGGTGAGCCCCGGCCTGCCTCCCCTCTGGTTGCTGTGGGTGTCCAGGCATGGGTGTGTCCTTTAGTGCTCATGGTTCAGAGTAAGCATCAGGAAACCTTGGCTTTGTTACTATTTTGAGTGTTCTCAGGGACCCTTTAAGGCACGGTCCAGGAACAAAAGTCCTCAAGTGACCTGGAAGAGGATGTTTCACTGGCCCAGAGAGTGCTAACCTGAGATGAGGAAACTGAGACCCAGAGAGGCTGAGGAGTGAGGGAACCAGGGGAGACTGTTGCTCGCTGGCCCCATGGAGGAAGGAGGGAGTTTTCTGCAGATTCAGGAGGGATGGAAGGAGTGGTGCTCCCAGACCCGAGGCCCTGTCCTGAGAGACGGGTGTCTGCATGTGGCAGGCCTTTATGACAGTTGTTGCCCAGCGCCTGTCAGTACAACAGACTGACATCCTAGGTGCCAGTCAGAGAGGTCCAAGGCTCTGTGGGTCTAGAGGAAGTCCTTGAGCCCCCATTGGTGGCCACTTTTCTTGAAGAGCTTGGCCAGGCTCAGCCGTGGAGCCTGTTCAAAGTGAGGATGCCCACACAGGCTCTGGGACGCAGGGGCCAGATGGGGCTGGCTGCAGTCCCTCCTTGGCTTGTCATGCCAGGGTGGCAGCTGAAAAAATCCTCACACCTCCTGGACAAAACCAAGGCCTGCTTTACTCACCCCCACACACCTTGACTTGACTTGTGTGCCCAGGTGTTTGAGAGAAAAGTCCAGAAAGAACAGCACCCAGGAATCCAGAGGGGGCGGGGCCCAGTGTGGGGGTTCCCCTGCCGGAGTGTGGGAGGCAGCCCGGTCACTGCATCCTTGCTCTCTCTTGTTCATCCTCAAAATGTCCCAGAGATTGCTGTTGGAACCCTCACCTTACAGAGGTGGATACCAAAGCTCAGAGAAGTAACTTAGTCCAAGCTACAGAGCTTAACAAGTAGTAGGGCCAGGACTCAAAGCAAGCTAGGCCAGCCTCCCAGCTGCTTTTTTCCACTCTTCCACGCAGAAGTCTGATGTCTGACTCTGTCTCGGATGGATTATTCATTCATTCACTTAATTTCTTTTCTTTTCTCTTTTCTTTTCTTTTCTTTCCTTTCCTTTCCTTTCTTTCTCTCTCTCTTTCTTTCTTTCTTTCTTTCTTTCTTTCTTTTGTTTGTTCGTTCTTTCTTTTTTTGAGATGGAGTTTCGCTCTTGTTGCCCACGCTGGAGTGCAATGGTGCATTCTCGGCTCACTGCAACCTCCATCTCCTGGATTCCTGCCTCAGCCTCCCGAGTAGCTGGGATTACAGGTGCCGGCCACTATACCTGGCTAATTTTCATATTTTTAGTAGAGATGGGTTTCACCATGTTGGCTAGGCTGCTCTCGAACTCTTGACCTCAGGTGATCTGCCCGCCTCGGCCTCTCAAAGTGCTGGGATTACAGGTGTGACCCACTGCACCCTGCCACACTTAATTCAATCAGCCCACCTGAGCTAGGTGCGGGGGCACAGCCGTGCACAGCACCGTGAGGGCTCATCTCACAGCACTGACAGAAAGCAGCCTCATCTAGCGAACTGCCTCTGCTGTGAATTCTACAGTGGCCCGGCTTTCAAGACAGCCTGCAATGGGGAAACCTATTCTAATTAAGGATGGTCAAGCTGGACTTCCTTGAGGAGGTCAACTTTGAGCTGAGTTAGGTGGCCTCCTAATGCCTCTGTTTTCTTGTCTGTAAAATGGGAATAATGGGAATCCCCATTGTGTCTCCTCCAAGGGCTGCTCTCAGGAGCCTCTCATGGGAGGTGATGGTGAGGGTCTTTGCAGACATCCTCTGGAGGTAGAATTACAAAGGCCCAGGAAAGAATGCTGGGCCAGGACCTCACACCAATCTCGGTCAAGGCCTTTTAAAATGCATTTACCCACCATCCCCTTTCAGCAAGACCCGAGCACACTGGCTTCAGGGACTGGGCTCTCCCTATATTCCTCAGTGTTGAATAAAAGATAGAGACAGAATCTCTAAATTTAAAAACTGTTCTTCAGGAGGCAAGAATTGCAATTCAGAGCATACAGACCAGGTGGTCTTTGTTATGTTCAAAGAACAAAGAGAAGGTTAAAGAATTTAGAGAAATGTTATGTATTGTTGTGCAAGAAAGTTCATTAGATTAGCACCAGTAAAGTTTTGGGGAGCTGGCAAGCTCCGATTGGTGAGTGATGGTGGTGGATACAACTAGTCTTAAAGTTGCTGTAGGTTATTTCAGTAGCTATTAGATAAAACTGGTTTCAGGTGACAGCAAGCAGTTTCAGCAGCCAGGCTTGCAGAGAATTCAATCCTCAGAGCAATGTAATGTGCCCTGAGGGCTTTATCCTCCTGGCCTCTGGACAGGAACAACCCAATTTGCATGATCAACTTTCACGTTAGTAAGAGCTTGAACCACAGGCCTGGGAGAGCCAAGCCTGGCTCTGACTCCACCTTCTTCCACTGACATCTTTTCAGTGACTTTCAATGAGCTCAGGACGCCAGGAGCCCAGACGACCGGCTCTTCCCCATCGGTATCTTTGTCTTCACTATTTGGTCACCCAGTGAGTCTCTTAGGCTGGGAGTTCAGTTTACATTCCAGGCCCCCAAGCTACAAATAAAGGAGACTCCTGCCAGCCCAGGGTTTCCAGAGATGCCCTACAGAATCCTCAAGAGGCACCTGTCTCTCAGCCTCCCAAGTCAGAGGCATCTTCACAGAAAGGTAGCGGACTGATAATTTCTAGAATCCTGATTCCACGTGTATCCCTCCCTCTGGCAGAAAACTGAAATTCCACCAGTTTATGCTTTAAAAATGTACTATCCTTGCTGTGATTTTAAACTACATCCACAAATTCGTTACTCCTCTCTCCAAGAAGTATCTTCATATGGCCTCCTTAGAGGACACCAGTCATATTGGGGTAGGGTCCACTCCACCCCAGCAAGACCTCATTTTGATTAGTTACATCCACAATGACTTTGTTTCTAAGTAAGTTCATATTCTAAGGTGCTAAGACCTGGGATTTCAGCATATCTTTCCTTTTTTTTTTTCTTTCTTTCTTTTTTTTTTTTTTTTTTTCAAAGTGGGAGACACGATTCAACTCAGTACAAATCCTTTTTCATTTTTTCATTTTCTGTAGTGAGATGTCAGGCAAGGCTTCAATGATTCTGCTTCCTTAAAGTTTGTAGAACTGTTGGCAACTGTTGTGAGACCTCGGTTCTTGTCTTCTTAGTTTAAAAGAATTTAAACAAGAGACACACAGCAAAGGAGACGCAGCATACTGCACAGGAGAAAGAGTATTTTGTAAGTGAAATGCAGAACGGACAACACCCTGAGAGCATGCAGGGCGAATGTTTGTAAAGATGACACAACATTGACCATTAATGGGGAGACTCCCATAAGGGGGTGGGAGATTATTCATAAGAGGGTGGGAGAGGTATTGCTAGTAAGCGTGTTCTGGGTGCTTCTCTGGGTGCACATGCATAGTAGCTGTACAGGCTTGCTCATACGTCGCATGTCTCATTAGCATCGTAAATCTCCACCCAGGGCTGTGTTTTTTACTATTATAAAAAAGGGTCAGTTTGAGGACAGGTAAAATCAAAATCCATGTACCCTCTACAGGGGAAAGTCCTTACCGGAGGCAGCTTTGCGGGAATGAGCTTGACTACAGTGCAAATTGTGTGTTGACGGTGAGGTTTCCATGGTTGCTGCCTCCCAAGGACATGGTTATGTCCTTGACTATCTCAAAACTACTGATCTAGTGGGCAAATCCCTGGAAGAAAAGCGGCTCTAGTAAATGCTTGAATGAACGAAAGGGTGAGCAACAGCGTCCCTGCTCTGACATGGCCCACGCTGCACTCCCCGGCAAGTTGGCACCCTGCTCAGGGTTTACGCCCTGGAAAGCAAGATGGGCCCAGTCATTCCCAGTTGTTGGGTGATGCCAGGGAGCAGGCTGTGTGTCCTGAAAGGAAACCTGGAGTGGAATGTTGATCTGCCCCACGCTGGGGGAGAGACTTTCAGGAAATCATTCATTCAACAGATGCTTTTTCATAAATTTTAAAAGAAATTTTGTGGGTACATACTAAGTGTATATATTTATGGGATTCATGAGACGATGTGATATATGCATGCAATGTGAAATGACCTCATCATGAGGAATAGGGTCTGCATCCCCTCAAGCATTTATCCTTTGTGTTGCAAACAATCCAATTACATTCTTTTAGTTATTTAAAAATGTACAATGAAGTTGTCATTCACTATGGTTACCCTGTTGCACTATCAAATAGGATCAACAGATTCTTATTAAGTGCCTACTATGTGCTGGCAATTGTGACAAATGAGAAATGGATCAGACAGGAAGACTAATCCGGGACCTGTCCCCATGAAGACCACAGTCTAAGGCGGACATGCAATCCCACTCACATCACAAAAATCCCACCTGCCAAGTGCTTGGAAGGAGAGAGGCGTGGTGCTCTGAATGCCTCCCAGAAGCCACAGCCCACTCAGGGTTACAGGGCTGGAGGCAGAGTGGCTTCAGTGCAGTGTTAAAGGCTCAAATGCGTTCCCTCAAAAACTCATACTTTTGAGACCTCAGAAAGTGGCCAAATTTGGAGACAGCCTTTAACAAGGGAATCAGAACTAAATGAGGTCACTAGGGTGGCCCTAATCCAATCTGACTGGTGTCCTTATAAGAAGAGGAAATTAGGTCACAGGCTTCACACAGAGGAGAGACCACATGGTGACACAGGATAAAGGCGGCCTCTGCAAGGCAAGGAGGGAGGACTCAAGAAACCAGCCCTGCACACACCTTGATCTCAGACTTCCAGCCTCCAGAAAAGTGAAAAGGCACATTTCTGTTGTTGCAGCCCACAACCTGTGGTACTTTGCTATGGCAGCCCTCTCAGATTATCAGGTACAAGAAGGGAAAAGCATCCTGGCCAAGGGAACAGCATGTGCTAAGGCCCTGGGGTAGAACAGAGAGTGGAGGATGCAGAAGCTCACAGGGCACTGCAATCGGGGCACAGAAAGGAAGGGAAAGTGAGACACAGGAGGGTAGGGAGAGGGCCCAGGCAGACTCCCAGCTCAGGGGCTTAATAACAAATCTTCTCCTAAGAGAAACGCAAGGGCATTATGTGTGGGGAGGGAGGAAGACTGGCTGACCAGCTCGGCATTCCGGAAACACCCTTATAGCTGAAGCAGGAGAATAGGGTCTGTGGACAGGGAGCCTAAGGGCTTCCTAGAACTGAAACAGTAGAACCCCAACTTTCTACAACCGAGTACAGAACTTTGTAATTCTGCTTCAGCTATGACAGGAAACATCTCCTTCACTCGCATAGGGTGTACACCAAGTAAATCACTCTGTAACCTCCCTCAGCCTCTTCAATTGCGTAGAGAATACACCAAGTAACCAATGGGAAACCTCTAGAGGATATTTAAACCCCAGAAAATTCTGTAACCCGGCTCTTGAGCCCCTTGCTCAGGCCACCCGCCCCCCCCACCCGGTGGAATGTGCTTTCGTTTTCAATAAATCTCTGCTTTCGTTGCTTCATGCTTTCCTTGCTTTGTTTGTGCATTTTGTCCAATTTTTTTGTTCAAAACACCAAGAACTTGGACACCCTCCACGGGTAACATATCTGCTGTGTGGAAGGGGGTCAGGCAAAGGCAATGAGGCCAGCGAGGGGGAGCACGGAGGCACATACAGGGTCCCAGCTGCAGACAGGAGGGCAGGTTGGTCTCCACCTGCGAAATGAGGGCAGTGTTGTGCACGGTACAATCTCTCAACAATTGCCATTTGTGATTTACTTCATCGTTTGACCCCACTAGACTGGCAGGGAGTTCTCTTTTGGTTCTGAAGTTATGCACATAAGCTATAAACTAATGTTAGTGCTCATCTTGGTTTAATGGAGATAGCCTGAGAAATGTAGTCAAATGCCTGCTGCTTTCAGCATGACTGCTCCTGACATCAGTAAATGGGCCTGAGGACTCTGAGGAAGTGCTGGGTGTGAAGGATTCAGCTCAGGGGAAGTCCAGCTTCTTGTCCATTTACATTCTCTTCTCGTTCCATTCCGTAAGTAAGGGCGGCCATGGCTTCCACATTTTATTTGACTGAAATTTTAAGGATTAAAAGCATTCACATCTAAACTTGTTGATTTATTTTACTAGGCCATCTTGGCCAAACAACCGACTAATTCAAAAAAAATTTTTTCTTTATAATAGTAATATTGTTTTAGTGGCAAAAGGATAGGCCAGAGTTTACCAAACTGTATTCTAGAGAACATTAACATCTTACAAAATCATAATAGCAACCATTATGGCTGACATTTATTGTTTACTTCAGGTTGGCTCTTGGGCTTAGTAATTGTCACACGTTACATAATGCTGATAGTTTTTTCTTTGAAAAAAAGGGTTGTAGAATATTTTCATTTTCTTCTTGGCAACTCATGATACGGATTGTTCCTGAGTAGTTTTACAGGAAAAAACATATTTCATTTTGTTTCTCTGTTGTCGTCCTTAAAAACACAACTCGGGGAAAATGGTATGAGATTTTAAAACTTGGCAGCTTCACTGAAGGTTTTGATGTCGGTCATGTTGTATGGGTTTTATTGTAACAGATGGTACAGGTAAGAAGCAAAAGGTAATTAAATTATAGATCAGTAGTTCTGGAAAGGGCCTGGGGAAGCCTTCCTTGTTCAACAGCAGAAGCTGAGCGGTGAGATGACTGTCCCAGGCGGGTGGAGTGGAGTGGAGCTGGGATGGGCTCTACCTCCCCGTCCACTAGCACCTCCCTGTCCCCACTCGCAGGTGTCACCGGGAGGCCTCCCCTGGGCTCAGCTGAGCCAGGGTGTCTGGGAGCAGTGCCAGAGAATATACAGGACACTCAGTGAAATTTCAATTTCAGATAAACAATAAATAACTTTTAGTATTAATAAGTCCCATTTGTTGCTTATCTAAAATTCAAATTGAACGGAGCTGTCTGCATTTTTATGTGCTCAACCTGGCAACCGGTGCCTGAACCCTGGACCAGCATCTATCTGCCCTCCGGCTTCCTCCGGCCCAGGGACACAGGGCCTGCTGAAGCTGCTTGGGATGCCAGTTCCCACTGCCTTCTACCCCTGAACAATGCCGCCGATGCCAGGAAGACCCAGATGTCCATTCTGGGGAGCAGGGGAAAGGAAGTCATCTTTACAAAAGTATGTAAGATTGGTCACATCTGTCCTCACCCATGCTCACATCCTCTCCACACCCTCTGGCCATGAGCCCAGCTATTCCTTCAACAGCCCCGGGGACTCCACGGCAGCGTTGTGGGGCTCTGCAGGACCTTCCCCACGGGAAGCATACAGCCCACTGCAGTTTCTCTATTCCACAGGCTCCAGGCTCTGCCAAGCTGGTCCTGTCAAGGACAGTGGGCTGACCCCACCTAGGGCCTCGGCTCCACGTCACCTTCCAGGGATAGGGTGGAACCCCCGGCTCACAGTTCCTCCTCCTTTTGCCATTCATTCCCTGCTGCCTGAGTGGTCCCTGAAACCCTTGCTGGCTTGTTCTTCAACCTGGCCTTGAGACTTGAACAGCCTTGCCCAGTGTGTCCACCTCCAGGGGGGCTTCTGAGAGAAAGGAGGTCAGTGCCATCTGCCTCTCCAACTCCACCACAGGCCTGTGTGTGACCACAGTGCTGCTGAGGGTCTACCCCCACCCGCCCACTCAACCTTGGGCCCCTGGAGAGAAGGCACCATCTCTTTCATCCATCGAGTCCCAGCACCTGGCCGGATGCCTGGCAGAGCAGGCTGTCTGCGCTCTGTGGCTGGATCGATGAGAAGAGCAGAGACACCCCTGTGCCTGCCTACTCACAGCCTCTCCCGCCCAACCTGTCCTCCATAAAGTTTCCTCTTTAAGGCCAGAACTGATGATTCCCCTTGAGTCCCTGCAACTGGTCCCCAAAACAAGAAGGCATCACAGTGAAGGAGGCACAGGGAGCTGCTCAGTGCCGCCCTTCTTTCCCTGCAAGTGGTGCCTTTCCTAGCTTTAAAGAGGCCGCAGGAGAGTGGGAACAGGCCACTGAGGGACCCTGAGCAAGGCACAGACCCCGTTCTGGGCACACTCTCCCTCAGTGATCAGGAGAGTGGCCAGGCAGGCTGGGGACATGGCTAGGGGCACGGACACAGGGCCTTGGGAGTCGCCCGCAGACATCTTCCCAAATCCACACTCCCTGTCACCTGGACAATGCTGTGTTATGGGGACTGTCCTGTGCATTTTAGGATATTGACCCAAAGAACCTTAAGGACCAAGGGGGTTCCAGGAGAACAGCTGGGCAGATGGGGCCAAAGACAAAACCCTGAAAGCCAGGTGAGGACAGCTTTTCCACAAGGCATCGGACTCATTTTCCTAAAGACAGTGGCTGCCATGTCTTCCAGAAGGTAAAAAAGAACCTGCTCTACTGTGAAACCACCATCCCTTAGAAAAGTACCACACGGCTGGGATCAGCTCCATGGAGGACTCTCTCAATATGTTGGCCACTTAAGCTCAACTTTCCATTACCAGTAACACGCACAGCTCACGTGTGTACACACACACACAAATGCCACCACCCTGTCCCCACATAGGTCTCGACTCCAGTGGATCTCACTCAGGGTGATTTTACTCCCTGGGGAGCATTTGGTAAAGTCTGGAGACATCACTGGTTGTCACAGCTGGGGGCAGGGGAGGTGCTTCCAGAATCTAGTGGGTAGGGCCAGGGATGCCGCTTAATATCCTAAAGTGCCCAGGACAGTCCCTGCAACACAGAATGATTCAGCTCAAGACCTCAGCAGTGCCCAGGGTTAGAAACCCCACTGTAACATTGTGAAGCTGCCTGCAAACTTTTGCAAAAAGAGATCTTGGAATTTCCAGTTGGCTTCCCTGGGGCTCTATAAACCAGATGTCTGTGGTTGGCATCAGTTTACATAGATACCTGCAGAAAGCTGTCTGCTTGTGATGAAGCAGCCCCTCTTTTTCAACTACTTTGTAAGTGAAGCTGTTGTAGGGACACACACACACACACATCTCTTGATAATGCATGTTCATTTTTCTCTTCATTTTCTCTCCTGAGCTACAATCACTTTGGGCAATGCCAAGAATGACTGTGGAGACACATTCAGACCCCTTAATTAAGGACGCTAGAGGATGCCCCCGAGGCCCATGTGTGAAGGCAGGATTCCTTCATAACTCACGTGCAGAATGGAAATGGGAATCGGAAGTCTATTTTCGTTTTGTTTGGTGTTTAATGCCTTTTCTTCTGGTTGACAGACTTGAACTTTAAAAGACAGATGATGATGTAAGAACAATTGACCTGTCATTTGACAGATGGCAAAATTTGTCTTTTCACTAATTTAGACTAATTTCTCACCGCAATTACTCTCCATTGTCACGGGGGGGGGGTTCTCACTAGGGTGGCCTCCTAATTTTTAGTGCAAATGAAAGACACCAAGAAATTTTGTGCAAAGAAAAATACTCAGCCTTGTTATTGGTTTGGCGGAGGTGGGTGTTTCTCACTGACATACATCAGAAAGCTGTAAGAAAAGCAAATAGGAAGGGACTTATAATTTTCTTCATTGAAGTGAGTCATATTTTTGAAACTACAAAAACTCATTATTTAATCTGGAAAAGTTTGGAGGAGAAATTCCATTCTTCCTCATTTCTGCGGAGTAGTGGTGACAGAAGCGCAGCGAGCTGACTTGGGTTGGTGATGGTTGTTTTTCTGTTCAAAGAGATGTAACAGAAAGGAGGCTCCAGACATTCTCATTTTTCTTCTCTCTGCTAACAAGCTTTCCAAACTCTGAAAAAAAAAATGAAAAATAAATAAATAAATAAAAAACAAACTAGCAGTGGAGAAATGCTGATTAAGTTGTCATGCTGAAATTATACAGCAGATAGATCCTTGGACACTTGCCAGAAATTGCACTTGGAGGAAAAGAAACGAGCTTCATCACTAGATATTTTCTTTGGAGAAGGAGCACTGCAAAGCGGGCACAGAGAAGACTTTTGTGTAGCGTCTGTGACAGCAAGAGGTGAAGTCTCCATCAGCAGCGGGCGGGTGAGTAGGAGGGTTGGGGTCCAAATGCAGGGTGAAGGAACTTCACTTCCAAGGGAAAACTGGGCATGAGTCCCTAGAGGTGACAGCCTCCTGTGAGTGAGTCATCTAGGTCTCAATCTGGAAAAATACAGGGATCAAGGAATCCACTGGGGTTGCCCACACTTGACCTTTAATAGGAATAGAGGCAGGCAACCTGGGGACACAGCAAGCAGACTGCACCCCATCGGCGTCTCCTGTGAAACCCCAGTGCACCCCTCTTCCTCTCCACCAATCACAACAGCCCTTCTTTGAAAACAGCATTTGCAGGCAGGACTTTTTTTTGGTTTTATTTTAAAGCATCAGTCAGTCCCGAGTTCTTAGCTCCGACGTATGCATATTAATTTCATAATGACAAAAACCTTGTCTTGTTCTGTTAAAAGACAGATGTCTCTGTGTCCTACTTTTTATCGATTAAATTGTTTTATTAACATAACATCTCTGTAAAATGAAGATCTTTGTTCTGGAAGGCAAGTGATTCTAAATGTTTGCTTTGTATGCCTTTTTATTATGCTTTACTAGCTGTGATATCCTTAACCATAAATTAAAAGGATTTAAAAATATCCCTATACATTTTTTTTTTTTTTTTTTTTGAGACAGAGTCTCGCTCTGTCGCCCAGGCTGGATTGCAGTGGCGCAATCTCGGCTCACTGCAAGCTCTGCCTCCTGGGTTCACGCCATTCTCTCGCCTCAGCCTCCCGAGTAGCTGGGACTACAGGCACCCGCCACTGCGCCCAGCTAATTTTTTGTATTTTTAGTAGAGACGGGGTTTCACCATGGTCTCGATCTCCTGACCTCGTGATCCGCCCACCTCGGCCTCCCAAAGTGCTGGGATTACAGGCGTGAGCCACCGTGCCCAGCCTAAATTATCCCTATACGTTGTAAGGAAGGGGTCCAGTTTCAATTTTCTGCATATGGATAGCCAGTTCTCCCAGCACCATTCATTAAATAGGGAATCCTTTCCCAATTGCTTGTTTTTGTCAGGTTTGCCAAAGATCAGATGGTTGTAGATGTGTGGTCTTATTTCTGAGATCTCTATTCTGTTCCGTTGGTCTATGTGTCTGTTTTGGTACCAGTACCATGCTGTTTTGGTTACTGTAGCCTTGTAGTATAGTTTGAAATTGGGTAGTGTGATGCCCCCAGCTTTGTTCTTTATGCTTAGGATTGCCTTGGCTATACAGGCTCTTTTTTGATTCTATATGAATTTTAAAGTAGTTTTTTCTAATTATGTGAAGAATGTCAGTGGTAGTTTACTGGGAATAGTATTGAATCTATAAATTACTTTGGGCAGTATGGCCATTTTCACAATATTGATTCTTCCTATCCACAAGCATGGACTGTTTTTCCATTTGTTTGTTTCCTCTCTTATTCCCTGGAGCAGTGGTTTGTAGTTCTCCTTGAAAAGGTCCTTCACATGCCTTGTTATCTGTATTCCTAAGCATTTTATTCTCTTTGTAGCAATTGTGAATGGGAGTTCATTCATGATTTGGCTCTTTGCTTGTCTATTATTGGTGTATAAGAATGCTTGTGATTTTTGCATATTGACCAGGCAATATCATTCAGGGCATGGGCACAGGAAAAGATTTCATGACAAAAACATCAAAAGCAATTGCAACAAAAGCAAAAATTGACAAATGGGACTTAATTAAACTAAAGAACTTTTCCACAGCAAAAGAAATTGTCATCAGAGTGAACAAACAACCTACACAATGGGAGAAAACTTTTGCAATATATCCATCTGACAAAGGTCTAATATCCAGAATCTACAAGGAACATAAACAAATTTACAAGAAACAAAAACAAACAACCCCATCAAAAAGTGGGCAACAGACATAAACAGACACTTCTCAAAAGAAGGCATTCATGTGACCACCAAACATATGAAAAAAAGCTCAACATCACTGATCATTAGAGAAATGCAAATCAAAACCATGATGAGATATCATCTCATGCCAGTCAGAATGGCAATTATTAAAAAGTCAAGAAACAACAGATGCTGGCGAGCCTGTGGAGAAATAGGAACGCTTTTACACTGTTGGTGGGAATGTACACTGTCTTCAACTATTGTGAAAGACAGTGTGGCAGTTCCTCAAGGATCTAGAAACAGAAATACCATTTGACCCAGCAAACCCATTACTGGGTATATGTACCCAAAGGAATGTAAATAATTCTATTATAAGTATGCATTCACGTGTATGTTTATTGCAGCACTATTCACAATAGCAAAGACATGGAATCAACCCAAATGCCAATTAATGATAGATGGATAAAGAAAATATGGTACATGCACACCATGGAATACTATACGGCCATCAAAAGGAATGAGATCATGTCCTTTGCAGGAACATGAATGGAGCTGGAAGCCATTATCCTCAGCAAGCTAACACAGAAACAGAAAACCAAACACCACATGTTCTCACTCATAAATGGGAGGTGAACAGTGAAAACACATGGACACAGGGAGGGGAACTACACACACTGGGGCCTGTCGTGGGGGCGAGGGTGAGGGGAGGGAGAGCATCAGGATATATAGCTAATGCTTGCCGGGCTTAATACCTTGGTGATGGGTTGATAGGTGCAGCAAACCACCGTGGCATACGTTTATCTGTGTAACAAACCTGCACATCCTGCACATGTATCCCAGAACTTAAACTAAAATAAAATTAAATTAAAAATAAATAAAAATAAAAAATAAAAATATCCTTAATCTTTCTTTTTTTATTGTTGTTGGTAGGTTCTATTTTGTTTTGTTTTTGTTTTGGAGACATGGTCTCAATCTGTCACCCAGGCTGGAGTGCAGTGGCAGTATCACGGCTCACTGCAGCCCTACCTCCTGTTCTCAAGTGATCCTCCCCCTTCAGTCTCTGAGTAGCTGGAACCATAGGTGTGTGCCACCACATCCTGCTAATTTATATACATATGTGTGTGTGTGTATATATATATATATATATATATGTGTGTGTGTGTGTGTGTGTGTGTGTGTGTGTGTGTGTGTGTGTATATATGTATATATATATATATATATATTTTTTTTTTCTTTTTTGTAGAGACAGGGCTTTTCCTTGTTGCCCAAGCTGGTCTCCACCTCCTGGGCTCTGCAGTCATGAGCCACTGCGCCCAGCCCCTAGTCTCTCAATTTGTAATGGGAATAGCAGTTCACTTCCAAAAGATTACAAATGAAGAATGACAAAAAATTATAGGAGCGAGAATTATTTCTGTTTCCCTGAATCAACAATCCAGACAGCACAGATAAACACATTTCTTGTTAGCAATGCGCGCCCAGAAACTACATGAGGAATTTCCATCACAAAGTTTTGTTTTGGGGTTTCTGAAGTTACTTGCTGAAGGTGGAAGAAGAAGGTGGCGACTCTGCTGCCTTCCTCCATTTGCAAAAGACAAATGAAGATGGATGAGGTAGGGTCGGCAGGCTCCCCCTGTCAGGTTGATTTAAGGCCTGGTGATGAAGGCTTTTGCCAGGCAGCCAGGTAAATCAGAAAGTGGAGGTCGATAAGGATGGTGGAGGGACCGTCTGGTCCTGCATCCTGAAGCTATCTCTCTCATAACTGCAGTCGTCCATCAAGGCCAAGGTGGGAGCCACTGGGTAGCATAGCTTCAAGTTGAGTTTATTTTCTAAGCCTTATTATACAAATAAAATTGTATTCCCTGGAGGCCTCAGCTGAAGAAGGAATTTCCTTCCATAAGCCTTTTAAGAGCTGAGAATGGCATTGTCGCAGATAGGGGATTGACAGTTTTCGAGGGCGGATAGCGTGTGCGTTGCCAAGTGAGCACCATTAAATGATCAGGAAGCTAGCCTCAGGGCACAGCCCGCACCAGGTCTTTAGCATCAGGCATGTTCAACTCAACCCTAGGATGAGCGGGAGGAAGATGACAGCTCCTAAACATTCCGCCAAGAAGAATCCTGAGGCTTCCTCCATCTCTGTCCATCAGTATTTGTCGCCACATATAGTGCAATAAAAAGCAGAGTTCTGAGAGGCAGACGGGGAAGGGCTTCACAAAAGCATCTGACAGCCACAGAAAATGAAGTATCTTCCAATTACACAGCCAGGATCAGGGCCCGTGGCGTCAAGAGCAGGCCCGCCTCAGCGCCAGGGGCTCTTCAATTCTGGGCTGGTTTTCTGAGTCTCCAAGTGAGCATTGACTGTCACTGAGCCCATGAGCACATCTGGGAATGAGTGGAGCGTTCTCAAGGCAGCTTCTAACCACACTGGAATGACATTTCGGGAAAACACTTAACTCCAGCTGATCAGAACACTCACTGTAAGTAAAAATGTTCTGGCCCTGCCTTTTGAAAGATCTTGTGTGGCCTACGCATACTGCTAGTCACAAACAGCCTTGAGTCCTGCCTACAAGGGCAGTGCACCTGGATCTAAGGGTGAGCTGACCCCCGTAGGTTGGCTGAGTTCAAGCCCACTGTCCTCAGATGAGAGAAGAAAAAAAGGACAGACTTTGCTCAGGTATCTTTTGCCAAAGGCATAGTTGGGACCAGATTCTGCAGTGAAGCCAACTTAGATCAATGGCTTTCCACCCAAGGGGGAGGTGATTTGGGAAGGTAGCAGAGGCCACAGGTGTCTATGCAGTGAGGACACACTGAATCCGGGCAGCTGAGTGAGCAGTGAGGAGAGGCGGAGGGGTGCAGATAGACACATAAGATGCAAATTCAAAAACGCCCCTCACCTCACCTGCATTTCCTTCACACATCGCTGCTCTTACAGACCCCTCCAAACCACCTGGATGCTTCCCCACTCCACTACTCACTAGCTGTGTGACCCTGTGCAAGTTACATAACCTCTCCAGGCCTCAGTTGACCCAGCAGGGAAATGGAAGTAATCATTAACTTCAGACAGTTATATTGTAAGGACTGATATTATATGCAAAATGCTTAGAACAATGCCGGCACCTAGTAAAAATTGATCATCATTATTTTTGTGTTGGCATTAATCAAACAAGAAAACGCCATTGTTGGAACTTAGTTATATATATGGAGAAAGAGAGGAATTGGGAATTGACTTGCCCAAGGTTCCAGGGCTGTTAAGCAACAGAGCCACACCCAGGCTGAAACCTCATGCACAGTCTCGGGATGTTCCCAGCATGGGCTTCCTTATCCACGCTCAGCAACTCAGTCCTGGCCTTGCTGACCATAGGAAGGCTCCAAGGAGAGCTGGTAACATCTTTGTGCTAAACAGCACAGAGACTCTAGAATGGCGTTTCCCCAACTATTATGTCTCACTTCATAAACTACTTTTTCTCTAGGTAGAATTACATTTGGACTAAGCTGAGATGACCCACAACTTTCTGGCATTCCACAAACTGACCTGTTTCCATCTGCTGATCGTACTTGCAGCCAGCATCAAAGCTTTAGCCCTTTAGCCCGATTATCAATATCATCTCACATCGAGGTGTCTCCTATGAGATAAAAATGAGCCCACTTTAAGGAGTCGGGAACTGTCAAGAGTGTCAGTAATCTTCCTCTGGGTAGTAATTCACCTCTCAGTAACCTGATATAAGGAGGCCAGCTTTGAAGCAGGAGAGGATGGCGGGGATGGTGACTGCAGGTGCCGTTGAGGAGCTCAGTATGCACTCAGCGGTGTTAGCAGAGAACAAGACGTTGTACAACAAAACACATCACCCTGTAATGGCTTGGTGTTTGTGTGGGATTTGGACAGCCTTAGGAAACACTGAGGCTTCCTAAACTGAGATTCAGCAGCATGAATTTCATATCTGGTGTTCTCTTGTTTCAATTCTGGTCTGCTAAGACTTAGAGACTGAATAATGCTTCTCACTCTGAAATATCAGTTATCTCTTTCTGTTTTTTCTTTTGAATATGTGTGATATGGTTTTGGTTGGTGTCCCCACCCAAATCTCACCTTGAATTGTAATAATCCCCATTTGTCAAGGGTGGGATCAGGCGGAGATAACTGAATCATAGGGGAGGTTTTCCCCATACAGTTCTCGTGATAGTCAGTGAGCTCCCACGAGATCTGATGGTTTTATAAGGGGCTTTCTCCCCTTTGCTCGGCTCTCATTCTCCCTCCTGCCACCCTGTGAAGAGGTGCCTTCTTCCATGATTGTAAGTTTCCTGAGGCCTACCCAGCCATGTGGAACTGCAAGTGAGTTAAACCTCTTTCCTTTATAAATTACCCAGTCTCAGGTATATCTTTATTAGCAGCATGAGAACAGACTAATACAATGTGCTTTGGAAGAAGGAGAAAACCAGACTGGTGTCCCAAGATTAAAATAAATGTGGGGTTTAGAAAGCTTCTATCACACAGGTGCAGGCTTTATTATTAAGATTTGCTGCAGGACCCTGAAGCCACTTGCAAAACAAAATGTATGTGAATGTGTGTGTCCATTTAATTTTGAAAGTTCTAATTCTTTAGGGTGCTTTTCGGTTTAAGGATTTATCCTACAGGTTCAAAGATGGTGTTCTCCTCTGTGAATTTGGAAAGCAGGTGAGTGTACAAAAGTTTTAAGACAAGTTGTGCAAAGTCAGCAAGGTCCCTAGGAACAGGGGTCTTATCTTCCATCTTTTGCGTCTTCCATAGTACTGGTTGCCCAGAAGACATCACTCAACAGGTGGTGAATACATGAAGGAGTGAATACATGAATGATTCATGTAATAAATGTGTGATGTGATCACAATATTCCCTCTGAAGTTCATCACAGCTTCTCTGTCCAGTCCAGATGGCCAAAGATGAGAGGAGAGTCCACTGTGTGCATGGCTAAGGGCCTCACAGTCCCTCCCTTCCAATCTCTGTGCTGGGAAGAGCCCAGGACCCATCAGCGCCAAGACCAGAGCCTGCACCTGGCTCAGCTCCTTCCTGTCCCTGTGGTCATGGGCAGGTCAGTTACCTTCTCTGTAAGGTAGAAGTAATACTGACCTTGACTTTTACACTGGACTTCTGTAGCCATCCAAATGGTTGACCAAGGACTATGAAATATTTCTGGTCGATTTCTGTTTCTTGTTAATGTGTGTAATACAAAATTAATAAATGAAGCTCATCCTATCCACCCACCATATAACATGCACTGGACATCTTACAAGACAAGTCATGAGAAGGGAGATAGGAAGGTAGGAGCAGGCCAGACCATGGTGGGGTGGCTGTCAACATAACCAAGGAACTCCAAGGGAAGAACCCAACATTGAATGGGCACCCGTCTGCGGCACGTGCCTCATCCACACCTAGAATGTCAGATCCTCCCTTGGTAGCCACCCTGGGCAGGTGTTAGCTTCCTTTGCAGGAGAGTAGGGAGGCCTGCTGTGCCAGCACTGTTAGATGTCGCAGAATGCTGATGGTCTGGAAGGAGGATGCCCCTGCTTCCGTTGGTTGGGGCCAGGAGGGGTAGCTCTGCAAGTCTCTTTGGCGGACACAGGGCCTGAAGCTCTGCAGAGTGGTGATTTCTGTCTCCTTTGAACATGCAAAGCATTTTCCCAGGCCCAAGACACCAATGAGAACTGCAAGTCTATAGGCAGATGAATCTTCTCCCCCTGGCTGACTTTTGAAGGAAAAATACTGTCTCACAAGTGCAGACAAAGCAGCATGTCCGTGCTGGGTTCTCACCTCCAAGCGAGCCACACATGCGCATGGTACACACACACACACACACACACACACACACACGGGTAATGGCAGTGGATGCTGATGCCCAGCAATGCTGTTCCCCAACCAGAGCTTCTCTGGCAAGGTGCTGTTCCGCTGGGAGCTGTCTGAGTCCTGAGGCAGCTTCGTGGATGACCTGGTCCATCAGTGGAAAGGCTTGGCCAACCACACTAGCCTTTCACCAAGGGGACTCAACTGTGGGGAAAAAAAAATAAATAAAGTTAAGCACAAGTCAAACTGCACTGTGTGAGGTGGTCTCCAGTCCAAATCAACAGGGCTAGGGCGGGGGGGACATGATAAAGCCACATTGAGGGTGTGGCCATGTCCTGGGGAGTGCAGCCCAGAGACCCCCGGATACAGCAAATGCTGGATTCGCTGCTCTCTCTTTCCTGATGGTAAAAGAGAGCTTGAGTCCTAGGCCATTGTGGGATGGAGAGGAGAGAGGACAACCTGGGGAGACCGCCTGGAGCCTGAGACCCTACCCACCCTGAGAGTGTCCTCCAGGGCATTTAGCCGACTTCCTAAGCCTCCAGAGTCTCCTTCCCAATTTTCCCCATCCTTTTTATCTCCAAGTTCATTAGTTTTCAGATGATTTGATTATTTCTCATGTGCAAATAGGGTCCTGTAATTGCTCAGGGACTGAGAAATGTCTTTATTGTTCTCTGAAAAATATTACAGGTTTGTGGGTTTCCCTAGTTCACAGCCAGGGTGCAGGGCTCAGCCTGGGCTGGCAAAGCAGGGTGCCAGGAAAGAACAGGAATCAAGTCCCAGTGGGTGGGGGTGTTCCAGGCACCCAAAGCTATCTTAGAAAAGGACAGAGCCCCAGTACACCCCTCCATTCTCTTGGGGCCTTGGAATCACTGTTATCTATTTGCTTAAATGAAGGGGGCGGCAGAGGAAGAGATCAGTGTGGTATTTGGGTCCCCGTGGGTTTCTGTTTGCAGGATAAACAAGGAGAGATCTCTATCGTGACCTGTAACTCCTTGATTCTGCTCTCAGTGCACCAGGTACGGAAACTGATCTGGGGAGGTTTTCAAGCTTAATATTCTCACTGCAGTTTCTTGGGGGCAGGAGAAAAAGCCCAGCACTGGGAGGCTCCTTGGGGGCTGGAGGGTGGGCTGGAGAAACCCAGGGGCTTGGGGGAGAGGCTGAGCCACTCAGGGCTGCAGTGTCGTAGGGAACTGGTTGCTGGCAGCTTCACCCCAGAACCTGAAGTGGGGCTTTTGCAGGAGAAAGCACGTTCTCTGGGGGGAAGATCTTATGGTTTCTGGGCTCAACCCTCAGCCTGGCCCCTTCCCACGCCCTGTGCTCTTCCTGGCACACCAGGGCCTCCCATGTCTTCCTCTGCCATCAGTCCCCAGGCTAGTGACTCCCGAAGCTTCAGCCAGACCATTCTTGGAGCTCCCTCCAGCTGGCACAGCTCACAGCCTGCTAGGCAGCCTCCCTACCATGTCCCCAACATACCTAAACGCATATGTCCCATACTGAGCTCTCCCCTACTGGCTCAGACCTGGTCCTCCCTCAGTGGCCCCCACTCTAAGGGAAGGGTCCACCCCACTATCTGCCCTCTCAGAAACCTGCAGGGCATCCTTGTCTTGCTCCTCTCTCCAATCTGTTCTCTGAACCCATCAGTTCCATATTCTTAATCTTTGGGAAATAAGTGTCTTCCCTCCACCCCCACGAGACTCCCAAAGCTCAGTCCCTGGTCTTCTTCCCTAGCTCTGCTGCCACAGCTGCTGTGACCTTGCCCGGACAGTGGTCACACCGCCACAGAGAGCCCATCTAAACCACACCTCATGGCCACTGCTGCCAGCTCAGACCCCTTCACAGCATCTACTGCCTTCAGGGAAGATGAGAGAGGAATCCAGGCTCTCGACTTCTGCACCCTCCTTTCTCGCTGTTTTCCTGCGTCTTGCTAAGTCCCAACTACCCTCCTCCACGTGGAGTCCCCAGAACCCAGCAAACACCCTTTCCTCGGCTCTTTGCCCCTGCTGGTCCCTCTACCCAGGATGCCTTTTCCTTCCTTCACTGCCTGACTAGTTCCTCCTGGCCTTTCATATTACCTCCTCCAGGAAGCCTTCTCTGATAGGCAACTTTATCCCATCCCACCTCCCTTCTCCCAGTGATGCTGCACTTTTGCTTTTTGCTTCCTGAGGATAACAGACAAGCTCACCCAACTCTAAAATATTCTACACTGGGGGTCTATGCTCTGGACCACAGATCTGTTGGCTCTTAATTTTGGGATAAAGGGGTCCATCTTCATAACTCAAAAGTAAAGTTCAGCAGGGTTAATATTACTGCAGCCTACACAATAGCATTTTAAAAAGTAAACGTCTTAAAGCATGTATTTAAGCACATAGGTATGACCCTGGTATGGCATGCATGTGTTTTTGTGTTTTACCTAATGTATATGATGGTATATTGACACACATATGTAATTTAATATTCCATTTTTACATGTATTTGTATGTTATGTATAACATACAGTCTTTTATATTTATACAAAACAGAAATGTGTTGTGTGGATGTAATAGAGAGGGGATGTGTAAGAAGCGTGGGCTACTAGAGGCTCTGAGTTTGAGAAACACAGCCCTGTGGCTTTGTTTCACTTACCCTAGAATGTTTGCTCCTTTGCAGAGCGTCTCCTAATGATCGGAAGCCAGTGTCTGCTGTGTAAATGCATCTTTTCTGAGTTTCCAGATACTCTTCTCAAACCCGACAGTGCCCAGTGCAGAGACAGCATGCATCCAGCAATTGTTGAATTACAGTTCACACAACATAGTTACTTTGTCTGCCTTTCTCTTCTCTAACCATTTTTATTTAAAATCTACCATTTTTATTTTTTTAATCTTTAAAAAAAAAACATTTTTATTTAAAATCTAAAACAGGAAACTGGAGTGTACCGTCCCAGCCGAGCCACACCCAGTGGGCTACCTGTGGCCTGAGAACTGTCTGTGATTGGTGTGCTGTGGGACAGACACATTCCACCCGTGAACAGCCTGCTGCATGGCTCCATGCTATTTTGATGTGAGTAAAACTAAAAGCAGTGTTTGAAAGGATACATAACCCCTGTCTCCGGCCACCTTTCCTGCCCGTGAGCGCAGACACGGTGCACAGGGACACAGGCACCCTACGCTGCTGCTGCGGAGTCCCAACGCCCCATCAAGTGCTGAGTCAACAAGCATCAAATGCACCCTCCTGGGCACCACTCCTCTGCTGGCCTCCAGGGACACAGAGAGAAAATGACCAGGAGAATCACTTGAACCCAGGAGGAAGAGGTTGCAGTGAGCTGAGATCGCGCCATTGCACTGTATCCTGGGTGACAGAGTGAGACTCTGTCAAAAAAAAAAAAAAGAGAAAGAAAGAGAGAGAGAAAAAGAAGAAAGGAAGAAAGAAGAGAAAGAAAGAAGAAAGAAATAGAAAGAAGAAAGAAAGAAAGAAAGAAGAAAGAAAGAAAGAAAAGAAAGAGAAAGAGAGAGAGAGGGAGGGAGGGAGGAAGGAAGGGGGCAGAGAGAGAGAGAGAGAGAAAGTAAGCATCACCTGCACACTTAGGCTTGCAGTTGTAGGGCATGGAAGACTCCAGGCCATGGAGTGACAGTGCTGCAGGGTGGGGCCCACAGGGGTGTGCTGGGTGCCTGGGTCCGCGGAGGAGTCTGCCCTGGGGATGAGACTTCAGCTGCATCTAGACGCACGTGGCCTCCACGACAAGGCTCCTCAAGAGAACTTCCTGAGGCTGGGCCTTCACAGTGTGCTTGAGAAACACCCTCGCTCCTGCTGCTCCCAGCTCTCTGGGGCCCTCCTCTGTGAGTGACATCCTCACAGAAGGGACTCCGCTCTGGCATCTCCTGCACACAGGGACCCCTTCCCTGGCACCACCCTCAGGGCTGCTCCCCTTGCCCAGCCTCCTCCGCCACCATAACGCAGACCAGGAGGGGAGTAAGCGATCCCTCATCCTTCCTTCAATGAGCAGGGTCTTGCGGTGGGCTCTGGAGCCACCTTAAAAGCAGTCCCCTGGGCCGGGCGCGGTGGCTCACGCCTGTAATCCCAGCACTTTGGGAGGCGGAGGCGGGCGGATCACAAGGTCAGCAGATCGAGACCACGGTGAAACCCCGTCTCTACTAAAAGTACAAAAAATTAGCCGGACGCGGTGGCGGGCGCCTGTAGTCCCAGCTACTCGGAGAGGCTGAGGCAGGAGAATGGCGTGAACCCGGGAGGCGGAGCTTGCAGTGAGCCGAGATCGCGCCACTGCACTCCAGCCTGGGCGACAGAGCGAGACTCCTCCGTCTCAAAAAATAAATAAAAATAAAAATTAAAAATTAAAAAATAAAAAAAGCAGTCCCCTGTTCCCTGGGGAATGGACCGGGGCTTATAGATGCCGAAGAACTCTCCAGGGTCCACAGCCAGCACACCAGCAATCTGCTCTCACCCACTACTCCCTTGCTCAACACACATTTGTGGCTGCCAATGGGCCGGGGGCTGTTTGGGGGTATATTCAGCTGTGGGCCTGCCCTCAGGGCACTTAGATTTTAGAGGAAGAGGGTGGGGACAGAGACTGGACAGACCAAAACATAAAGCGCCTGGCATGCATTGAAAAGGGGGCCATGGGATAGAGAGCAGCTGGGGAGGCGAGGACGAGGGGCATGAGGAGGGTCCCCGGCAGGCAAGGAGGAAGGTCCTGGGGGAGAGCGAGGGGGGAGCAAAGTCCCTGAAGGGACAAGCCCTCGCGCCCCTTCCCGGGGCCAGCACAGGGACCTTCAGATTACACCCTATGCAGAAGATGGTGCAAAATACATCATCTCTTCCCATTCCCATTCCCATCCCCACGGGCAACTTGACAGTAAAAGCTTCTGCCATGCCACAATATTGGCTCCTTTCTGGTAGTTGGTATGGAATTAACCCCCTTGTATTAATTCAGATAGATGAAAAACGCACATTTACAAAAGGAAGGACACCAAAAAAAAAGAAAAAAAATCTGCCTTCTTTCTTAGAATTATGTCTGAAAGAATGATAATCTTATTGAGAGAATCTGAGAGCTGGAAATTTATGGAAAATCTCTATTGAAAAAGGACTGAAATGGAGACTGTGAGAAATAATTGTTCAAGAAGAAACGTGAGCTTTTCCCTCCGGCCATGGGATGTTTCTGAATTGGCCCTGCCAAAAGGCCATCGGTCAGAGCCTGTTAGGTGAAATGAATCCTTCCCAAGGTGTGGTAATCCCATCAAAGGGGAAGAAGGTGGGAAGGAACGAGGCGAATCCTTCCCCTTAGAGGTTAGGGAAGGAAGTCCTTTGCTCAGAATACAAACAAGTTTCCAGTGTAAGAAGGATTAAGCACGACTCTATTAACCTAATGCCTGCACTGATCACCAGCAGCTGCCCCGCTCAGTACCAGAAAGCCTGGCAAAGCCTTTGGGAATATTTTATTTGGGGAAATTTCCAACTTCATGAGATTTTTCCTTATTGCTTTCTTTTAAAAAATAAATTCATTACAAAATAAGAAGTGCATGTTGCCTTGACCCCATCCGCCCGCCAGAGGGGCCGAACGGAGGTTCCCCCTGGAGCCTGTGACAATCAATATCAAATCAAAACTCGTTATAAAAATAAATTAGCAAGCAACTCCTAAGCGTAAGCACTTACTGTTAGCTGGTGGTGGTTGTTCTTCTCTTTAAAGTTCAATAAAACAATTAACTTTTACATCTCAATCTAAAAGACCCACGGCCAGGGAGCTCGTTTTTCAAAGGCGATGAACTGAGTGGGAACTCACTAGATGGAGGGAGAAATGAATGCCTCCTACCAGGGCAAAGCTGACAGCCAGAGGCAGGGCTGCTGCTGCTGCCTTGCAAGAGACACCTGGGCCTGCGCGCAGATGGCTTTGTTGGCCTGTGAATGCTTCAAATGAGGCAGACCTCAGGTCCCATTTTGGCTGCTGTTCATAAAGACACAGAAGAAAGAAGTTTGTATAAATGTCTCTCTCGGAGTCAGGTGAAGAGAACATTCAAAACCCAGGACAAGCACCGGACCAAGCGTTCAGCTCATGCGTTGTTTTTCAAGTTAATTACAAATGTGGTCCATAAACCCCCACTGCTGACTTGGGGGCCACTTCCTTTCCTTTTCTGGCCACAAGACAACAGTGGGACTTGGCTAGGAGGAGGGACCAGCCTCCCCTGGGCGAGAGGTCACTTGTCTCAGGGTAGGGGGCCCATAGTGAAAGACCAAGAGGGACAGCCAGGGCCTCCAGAGCGGCCACCCCAGGCAGCACCCCATGGGCTGCGACTAGCAGTGAAGCTCGGGTCCAACCGTGGAGAAGGAGGGAGAAGCAGGGTGCCGGGAAGGCCACCTGAGCACAGTACTGGGCAGCTCGGGTCAGAGGAGGCCAAGGCAGAGGGATGGGTCTGGGCCCGAGAGGCCAGGTGAGGTGCAGCTGGTACTGCCTGGGGAGAGGCTGTGACTGGGAGGCCCCTGGAGCCTGGTGCAGGAGCAGCCTCTGCGGGGAGGGCAGCTGAAAGCAGGAGCACAACGGGTGCCACCCAGTGGGGTGGAACAGCAGAGAAGAAGGCAGGTGCCCCAAGCAACTCCTTGATGTGTTTGCCTTGAGGAAGGGTCCAGAGCATGCTTCATGGGGACAAGAGGTGCCAGTAGAGGGGAGAGGCTGTGGTTTTAGGGACGAGGACAAGAGGAGGGAGGTCAGAGAGACTGGGGTTGGCCTGGAGTTCTAGGGGCCGCTTGTCTTTTCAAGACTTTTCTGACTAGACCTTCTGGAGAACTTAGAGCTTTTCCAGAGGAGGAACAAGAGGCCATATGCCTCCGCTTTGACGGGAACATCCAAGAACCGGCGTGTCCCAGGGGATGGTGCTGTGCCTGGCAGAAGCTGTGCCCCAGGGGAAGGAGGCAGGCCCTAGTTTCCAGACTCCCCTCTTCTGCAGCTAGAAGGAGGATGGCAGGGCCAGGCAGGACACAAAGAGAGAAGAGCCAGCAGGGCCCATCCCCTCTAGGTGAGCGGGGATCTCCAGGCCCCCAGGAAACGGGACCATCCAAGGCAGCATTGGCCAGAAGGGGCAGGGAGGAGGGGCTGGAAAGGAGGGCTGTGCATGACGCCTCCAATTCCTGATAGAACCACCCAACAGCTCGTTGACAGTGCGTCTGTGAGCATTTAAAGAGCAACAGATCCTCATTCAGAGGCAGTGTGGTTCCATGGAAAGCAAAGCATTTCAGTGATGCGTGCTTAATTTATCAGCTTACTTTATGCAAAAAGGATCCAGTGCCAGGAGTCCCCAGCCTGACATGAAGGGTGGGGACGACAGTGACCAAGAGCCGCAGATAAAATGCTAAGGGAGTGCTGTGACGGGGGCCCTGGAGGGCTTCGTGGAGGAGGTTGAAATATTCTCAGGGCCTTCAACAATGCTCTGCGGAAGAATTTGGGAGGTTACGTTGAAATGGCAGGTGGGCGAGGCTGGGGGTAAAAGGGAAGATTTCCAACACTTTGGATCTACAAGGACACAACAGGTTTTGTTTTTTAAAATCGTTGTGGCTAAAATCAGCTTCCTGGTAACATCATAAATGGGGATGGAAACCCTCATCAGCTTGGTGTCAGTGGTGGTGGCACCTTGGTGAGCAGGTAACCAAATGGCCTGAGTGGTGACGTTAATCCACCTGTTCAGTGGCTGTTGCCAAAGCGAGGCCTATTGGGAGATGTTTGCATTTCTTCTTGGCTTCTAAGACCAGGTTATGACAGACATCCTGCGGTGCAGGAGGAGCTGGACAGGAGGACAACATCACACCTGGCCCTGCCATCCTCCATCTCCAGAAGCCATGGTCCAGCAGGGAGACGCACGACTCATGGTCTTCCATACTGAGTGGAAAAGCCATGGCAATGTGGGCACTGCCAGGGGTTTCAGGGTGCTCTGCATCTGTTTCTTAAATAAGACTCTCTTATTAATTATGAACATTCCAGCTGCTTTTGTCACAGCGTCCCCAGACAAGAGGGAGCCTGAGAGAGACTTAGAGATCAGGAGAAGCAAACTGGCCCACAGGTGTGACAGATGCTGTGTCAGTGTTTAGGATTCGGGAGCCCCGCTCTCCCCTTAGAGACGGATGCAGTTCCGCGCACACAGGCCCTCTTTCCTGTGTAGGGGAGGGGCACGCTGTCTGCACATGGCATGCTCCCTCCTGCCCAGGGGAGCCAACTGCCATATTGGCAAAGATCGTTTGAAAATGAACAAGAATCCCAACTTAAAAAACACATATATGCAGTCATCGCTTGGTATCCGAGGGGGATTTGTTCCAACTCCCCCATGGTAACAAAATCTGCAGATGCTCAAGTCCCTGATATAAAATAGTGTCATATTTGCATAGAACTTACACAATCCTCTTGTGTACTTTATATCATCTCTAGATTACTTATATATACCTAATACAATGCAAATGCTACGTAAATGGTTGTTATACTGTCTTTTTAGAATTGGTATTATTTTTCATTGTTGTATTGTGATTTTTATTGTTTTTTTAAAGTATTTTTTTTATCCTGGCAGGGTGCAGTGGTTTATGCCTATAATCCCAGCACTTTGGGAGGCTGAGGCAAGACGGTCACTAGATCCTAGAAGTTGGAGACTAGCCTGGGAAATAAAGTAAGACCCCATCTCTACAAAAAAAAAAAAAAGCTGGGTGTGGGGTTGGGCACCAGTGATCTCAGCTACACGGGAAGCTGAGTCAGGAAGATTGCATGACCCCCAGAGGTCTAGGATGCAATAAGCTGATCGCACCACGGCACTCCAGCCTGGGTGACAGAACAAAACCTGTCCAAACAAAAACATAAAACTGTCTTTTAATCCAAAGTTGGCTGAATCCACGGATGTGGAACCCACAGGTGTGTAGATGGGCATCTCCCACAGCGTTAAGTCATCACTTAGCAATGTCTGCTTCCTGACGTGGCTAAGTTTAGACACACACGCAGGCTCGCACGAAAGATCCTAATGTCGAACAAATTGGGGGAAAAAAACCCAGTTCAGCTAGATGGGCAGATTCTCGGAAGCCTTAGTGTGCACATATGTGCTGTGCCTGTGCAGGAGGGCAGTGGGGAAGGCAGAGCCCCATGTGAAGGGACGTCTTTGACAACAAGAGCATCTCCAAAACCACCGGGGAAGCATGCACGTGCAGCAGGTGGCTTTCAGTTCCCTCCAGCGTCTCACATGCTGGAACGGTCCCTCCACCAACTCTGACCCAGGCCCAGAGGCCTGACGCTCCTGCTGAGTGCTCAGGTCCTAGTGGCACAAGCCTTCCCCAGTCCTGCAGCCTTTGGGAAGCGGCGGTGCCCAGGGCGCAGGGCTCCTGCATTGCACACATGGGCTTATGCTGCCCTCTAGTGCTGTGCTCTTGAAATAGCCGCATGGCTTTGCCACTTAAGGCTGATGCGGAATCTAGGGCCTCGTGGGTCCTCTAAAGAAACTGCCTCATTGCATCAAAATCAATGCCCTGCTGTTCTAACAGATGCTCTGTAATGCCCTGTAATGAAACCCATACAGATAATCACCTATCTATGCTCCAAATCTCAAAAGGTAAACATAATGTCTTAACACTAATAGAAAGTGGAAGTATGAGAACTTAAAGAAAAGTAGCTTTTATAGCATGGAACATGTCTTGCAATGAGCTTGACCTACGCTCACCAGAAGCAATTTCTTAAATGCCCCCTCAGAGGTGACACTGCTTCCATTGAGAAACACTGGCGGAAGGCCGGGCTGGCCAGCCTTGCTGTAAAGGGCCAGGTGGTGCATATGCATGGCTTTGTGGGCCATAAGCTCCCAGCCACACCTACACAGCCCTGTCATTGTAACGCAAAGGCAGCTGCAGACAGCAGCAAGTGAATGGGCATGGCCACATTCCAACAAAACATCATTTGCAAAAAGAGGCAGTTGGCTAGATTTGGCTCAGAGGATAATGGGTTGTGGATTCCTGGTCTAGAGCATCACCTTCAGTTTACAGATTGGGAAACTGAGGCTCAGGGTAGGGGAGGGGACAGTGGTCAAGACTAGGAAATTAGACCCTGAGCCAAGTCCCTTGGCTCCAGCCCATCCAGCCCAGCTCTTTGGCCTGAGCTCTGTGGGCTGTGACTCAGGTGGTCTGGTGACCCCAGGGATGATCCTAGGGAAAGGAAGGTCTGTGTTGGGCTTTCTCTGACAACGGCAGTTCTCTCCCATGCCCCCCGTCCTCCCCAGCTCTGATTCATTCATTCACTCAGGTCTCCACTGAGTACAAACCTGTGTCTGCCCACCCTGCGGTCATTCCTCCTGGCCAAACAGCCTGTGCTGACCACAGCTCCCAACCCCTAGAAAATGAAAATAAAGATATGCAAATTACATTATGAGATTCAACAGGCAGACCCTCGGTCAAATGGCTCTAGGAAGTGTCTTGGCTGTCAGTCCCACTTCTCGCTGCGTGGTGGGATAGCAGATCCTGTGATGGGCTCAGCACTAGCTCCAGGGGCAGCCAGGCTGGCTCGTGGCCTCATGGAGGTGGGGACCAGGCAAGCTGGGGTTTGGTGAGGCTCCTGACAACCCAGAGCCCATGGGGTGGCTGAAAGGGCTGTGCTTGTGTGTGTCCTTGTCCTCAAAGTCACTCACTGTAGCATCCCCTTGTCCCCACAGGCCCCTCTTCCCTGCAGGAGCTCTCAGGATGGGCTGCCCCTGCACCACTGGGCTGAGAGAACCAGAGCCCGGGAACTGTCTGTGGTTCCAGGGTTGGGGAAGCTTCCAGTCATATGGGAGCTCATGAGGCCAGGACCCATCTCTTCAGCTCAGCTAGGAGGCCAGTCTGGTTCCAGCCTCCCGGCTCCTTACACTGTCCTCATCCTGGGGGCCCAGGCTAACAACCGGAGTCAGATCCTGGAAGGAGGGTGCCTACTGGGGGTCTAGAGGCATGGAGGTGGCTTCTGCAGGGGCTAGGGCTGTCTGAGGTCAAGGATTCCCTTGGGGCCAGGGAACAAGCACCTTCTACTAGCCTCTTCGGGTCCTGGAAATAGCAGACCAGGGCCCACAACCTGGGCACTTGTATGGCCCCTTGGATTTAGCCCCATGATAAGCTGGGGAGGCTGAGGATTCACTTCTGTATCCTGTTGCTGATGGAGCCTCTCAGACAGACACAGCAGGGATCTGTGATGGCCGTGTTCCAGAAACCCAGGAGCAGGTCTCAGGGCTCTTTGAGGGGCCACGTGGTGAAGCCAAGTGGGGATCATGAATCAGCTGGGACAGGCAGGGAGGATCTGGGATTCTGGAGAAGGAGGAGTGGCCTAGAACAGGAGGGGGCCCAGCAGGCCCAGGTCCAGGCCCCACATTTGACCGAAGGAAGCAACGCTGCCCCCCAGGCAAGTGGCCCCTAAAATTTCAAGAAGCGTCAGTGTCTTTGTCTGCTTGGGCTGCCTTAGCAAAGGCCACAACCAGGGAGGATCCAAGCAACAAAAGTGTACTGTGTCACAGTCACAAAGACCAGAAGTCCCAATCCAAGGCAACTGCAGGGCCATGCTCCCTCCGAAGGCTCTGGAGGCGAAGTCTTCCTTCCCCTCCGGCCAAGCCCCGGTGCTGCTTGGCTGGAGGGGCATCGCGGCACTCTGCCTGGTCTTCACACACTGCCTCCTCCCAGCATCTGTCTTCACTCAGCACTCTCCTCTGTATGCGTCTTTATGTCCAAATCTCCTTCCTCTTATTCAGACACCATCACATTGAATTGGGGGCCCACCCTACTCCAGTATGACCCCATCTTAACTCAACCAATTATATCTGCAATGACCCTGTTTCCAAATAGGGTCACATTGACAGGTGCCAGGGATTGGGGCTTCACCATCCCCTTCTAGGGGATGTCATTCAGCTCACACCAGCGCAGCACTCCCCAGATTCCCCCGAGTGGGGCAGATGTTCCCTGGCCTCAGGCTCATCTGTAGAACACAGGCCCTGGGACACAGCAGCTAACTCGAGAGTCTCTTCCTGGACAAATATACAAGGGGAGGCTGGGCATGGTGGCTCACATCTGTAATCCCAGCATTTTGGGAGGCTAAGGCGGGCAGATTGCCTGAGCTCAGGAGTTCGAGACCAGCCAGGGCAACATGGTAAAACCCCATCTCTACAAAAAATACAAAAATTAGCCAGGCATGGTGCTGCATGCCTGTAGACCCAGCTACTTGAGGGGCTGAGGCAGGAGGATGGCTTGAGCCCAAGAGATTGAGGCTGCAGTGAGCTGACATGGTGCCACTGCATTTCAGCCTGAGTGACAGAGCAAGGCCCTGTCTACAAGAGTTCTCGAAAACCTACTAATTCTCACTGTTATGGGCAGGCTTCCAAAAAGAAGCAAATCAACATCTGTTCATAGGTGACATGGCACTGAAGGCAAAGACCATCTCTCGTTCACCTTTGTGTCTCCCATGGTGCCTTGCAGATGCTGGTGGGCCAGAGGCTCACCCCAGAGGCCCTGCAGGTGCTTTTTAAGGGAGTGGTGCCCAGGGTGGGAGTAGTCTGAGACTCCCCATGCATGGGCTTCTAGAATAATCTGTTTACTCATCCCTGTTTCTGAGGCAAATATTTCATCCCTCAACGAAGGTTCTTTTTCTACCATGATGGACTGTCTGAAATGCAAAGCCTTTTCACTCCTCTGGTTTTCATCCTTTGTCGACAAAAGAGGTAAAATTTTCAAGACTTGTGGGAAAACTTGTGCCATTTGCAGATGAAGGAGGTGAGAATTAGTGGAGTTCTTAAGAAATCTAGATTTCTGCTCAAGCTCTTCAGAACAGTAATTCTTTACCTTTTAAACAAGGTTTATAAAATTACCTTAGAACTGTAAAAATGTTTCTGAGAAAACACCAGAGGTGTTTTTAGATTTCTGTGTGTAATACATTCACCATTAATATTATTCACAATGTTCTTTTCGGCACAATATTCTCAGATTAATGAGATTATTTGTGAGGTTTAGCCACAGAACCTTGTTGGAAAGCTAGACAGAGGATGAAAAAGGGGGCTTCATAACCCAAAGGTGAGACAACAGCATCCAGCCACAGTTGGCTGGAGTCAGTCTGGCTTTTAGACCTTGGGTGGCTCAATTTTTTATTTTTCTGGACCTTGGTTTGCTCATCTGTCAAATGGACATAGTAGCAATACAGTCTTGCAGGGCTCATATGGTGGTTAAATGAGAAACACAAGAAAGACACTTGGTGGCGTATGGAACAGCATTCTAACCACAGACTTCAAGGTCAAAATCCAGGATCATGAAGGCCTTGGCCAGGGTGGAAGGGGTTGGAACCAAGGAGGGGTAGGAACTCGACTTCCACATATTCAGTGATCTTGATTTCCTTTTTCTCCCTCTCTCTCTCTTTTTTTTTTTTTTTTGAAGTGGAGTCTCACTCTATTGACCAGGCTGGAGTGCAATGGCATGATCTTGGCTCACTGAAACCTCTGCTCCTGGATTCAAGTGATTCTTCTGCCTCAGCCTCCCAAGGAGCTGGGACTACAGGCACGCACCACCATGCTTGGCTAATTTTTGTCTTTTTAGTAGAGGCGGGGTTTCCCCATGTTGGCCAGGCTGGTCTCAAACTCCTGACCTCGGGTGATCGACCCACCTCAGCCTCCCAAAGTGCTGGGATTACAGGCATGATGAGCCACTGCACCTGGCCAGACTTCTTTTATGTAAAAAAAAAAATAAATAAGAGGAGATGGTTAAAAATGCAAATACAAATAAATAAGAGGAGATGGTAAAAATACAAAATTACACCTGTAATCCCAGCAGTTTGGGAGGCTGAAGTGGGCAGATCACCTGAGCCCAGGAGCTCAAGACTGGCCTGGGCAACATGGTGAAACCCTATCTCTACAAAAAAAATAGAAAAATTCTCTGGGTATGGTGGCACACGCCTGTAGCCCCAGCTACTCGGGAGGATGAGGCAGGAGGATCACTTTAGCCCAGGAGGTTGAGGCTGCAGTAAGTCAAGATTGCACCACTGCACTCCAGCCTGGACAACAGCAACAACAACAAAACAAATTTCAGTTAGACCGGAAGCTAAGTTCAGGAGCTCTACTGTGCTACGTGGTGACTGTAGTTAATACCAATGTATTATATTCTTAAAAACTGCTGAGGGAGTACATTTTAAATGTTCTCACCACAAAAATAACCAGCATGTAAGGTAATGCATATGTTAATTAGCTTAATTTAGCCATTCCACAATATATATCAAAACATCATGCTCCACACCATAAATATATACAATTTTTGTTTGGCAATTAAAAACATACAGGAAGAGAATATAACAGACTCTTAGGAATGGTTTTATTGAGATATAATTCACAAATGTACATAATATGTACAATTCAGTGGTTTTTAGAGGTTGGTACAAAAGCAATTATGGTTTTTGCCATTAAAAGTAATGGCAGCCAGGTGTGGTGGCTCACACCTGTAATCCTAGCACTTTGGGAGGCCGAGGAGGGCAGATCACTTGAGGTCAGGAGTTTGAAACCAGCCTGGCCAACATAGTGAAATCTCATCTCTACCAAAAATACAAAAAATTAGCTGGACATAGTGGTGGACGCCTGTAATCCCAACTACTTGGGAGGCTGAGACAGGAGAATTACTTGAACCCGGGAGGCAGAGGTTGCAGTGAGCCGAGATTGCACCATTGCACTCCAGCCTGGGCGACAGAGAGAGACTCTGTCTCAAATAATAATAATGTCAAAAAATGCAATTACTTTTGCATCAACTGAATATATTCATAGATATGTGAAGCTGTTATCACAACTTCAGAACACTTTCATCATCTCAAAAAGAAACTGTGTAGCTTTAGCCATCTCTCCCCCATCTTTCCTTCTCCCCCAAAAGACCACAAATCTACCTTCTATTTTTCCTGATTTCCCTGTTCCACACATTTCATATGAATGGAATCATGGGAATGTGTGCATATGAATGGAACCATGCACTTTGTGGCCTTTAGTGTCTGGCTTCTTTCACCCAGCAGAATGTTCTCAAGGTTCATCCCTGTTGCGGCATGTATCAGCACTACACTCCTTGTTCATCGCTGAATAATATTCCATTGTATAGATAGATCACATTTTGTTTATCCATTTGTCAGTTGACGAACATTTAGGTTGTTTCTGTCTTTTGATTATTATGAACAATGCTGTAAACATTTGTGTATAAGCTTTTGTGTGGAAGTGTTTTCAGTTCTCTTGGGTATCCACCTGGGAGTGGAATTGTGGGGTGATAGAGTAATTGTTTAATGATTTGAGGGGCTGCCAGACTATTTTCCAAAGAGGTCATACCATTCTACATTCCCACCAGCAATGAATAAGGTTCTGATTTCTCCACATCCTCAACCACACTTGCTATTATCTGATGCCTTGATTCTAGCCAGACTCATGAGTGTGATGCAGTATCACTGTGGTTCTGATTTGCAGTTCTCTGGTAACTAACGTCAATGAGCACAGACTTTTAATATTTTAAATTTAGTGATGGAAATATGGGTGTTTGGCATATTATTTTCTGTATGCTTACACCTTGCTGAAAAATGTTTTGCTTACTATTTTGCTTAATAAATAGTAAGGAGGCTTAACGAAGGGAGGCTTACCCAAGTGTCTATCACAGAGTGAGGCCTCAACAAACGATCATGATGCAGTTGGAACAGCAGAATTGGGTCTGAGCAGCCTTGTCCATGCCCTGGGGCCTGCCCCTTTCTCCCTGCCGGGACAGCCAGGGAAATTCTCAACTCAGGGCCCCCAGCACTGATGGCCCCCTGAGCACTTGCCCTCCCAAGACGGAGTGTCATTCCCTCGCCGTCCTTGTAGCAACGCCCCAGAAGTCCTCTAGAGCCCTCTCCTGCATAATTACGATTAGCAAGGATTTTAAAATGCCCTCCAAGCGCACTCCCTTGCCCCCCATGGGTCCCCACAACCTGAGCAGTGCCACAGGCAAGTGAGGAAAGAGGACCCTTTGAAAAGGTCAGCACCAGGAGGGGGCCAGTAAGAGGGTCTTCAGTAAGTCCTGTCCTCCTGACCAGGCCTCCTGAGCTCCCAGCACTGTCTTGCCACCCCTGTCCCTCAGAGCCTGGTCCACGCCGACTCTGTACCTGGTTCTTTGCCCTTCCCTTCTTCTCCACAAAGACTCATTTGGTAGTGAGTCTGCTAAGGGGTGCTCTGGTCATTCATGATCATCTACAGTGCCTTCTGCAATAGACTGAATGCTCATGGTCCCCTAAATTCATGTGAAATCCTGACCCCCAAGGTGATGGTATGAGGAGGTGGAGACTTTGGGAGGTGATTAGGTAATAAAGTCAGAGCCCTCATGAATGAGATCAGTGCCCTTCTAAAAGAGTGCTCATCCCACCATGCAAGGACAAGGAGAAGACACCATGCACGAGCCAGGAATCTAGCCCTTACCAGACACCAAATCCACCTGCACATTGACCTTGAACTTCCAAGCCTTCGGAAGTGTGAGAAATAAATTTTGGTTGTTTAAAATTTCTGTCTATGGTGCTTTGTTATAGCAGCCCACATTTCTTCCATGTCACATGTACCATGAGCCAGTCCTTCCCGTGGACCTTGTGTAACCTCCTAACCACATCCCAAAAACACACTTCTATTCCCACTCCATTTTACAGATGAGGAGATTGAACCAGCCTGAGGGAAAGCCAAGAGCATCCCTCTGCATCCTGTGGGACATCCTGGGATGCCCTGCGGCCAAAGAAGAGAGGCTGTTGCTACTAGGGGCAGAACCAGGGCTGTACTTGGGGATGTGTGACCCCAAGTCCCAGGTGGTTAAACATCACTCTGCTACTTTCGGTAGAGCAATATCAGTGCCTGACAATGCACTTTTTAAAATGTTTCTTGTTTCTCTTTGCAATCTTTATTTCAAAGAATATAAAGAACGCCCTTGAACCCACTACTCAATCTCAGCAGGAGAAGCTTGATATAACATCTGCCATGTCCCACCTAAGATGCCTGAAGGAGGAGGTACAAAAGAGCTGGCAGGTACACCAGAGGCCTGCAAGATGCCTGCTCCATTTCCCTTCTGAGCTAGCCTCATGGCGAAGGCACCTAAGGCATAGGAGTCCATCTTCAGACTTCCAGAAGGCAGAGTGAGAAGCTTTACCCAGCACTTTTCTAATCAGGTAGGTGACATTTTACTTTTGCAGCAGACTGTACACTCATCAGCTCCAATAGGGAGAGTGTTCTCCAGCTTTTCTGCCTTCTCCCAAGTCACCCACATAGGATGGGCCCGTGGCAGCTGCTCATCACAGCCACCTCCTTTGGGGCAGCCTGGACACCAGGCTGTTGCCACTGATGGCAATGCTAAATCTTGCCCCCAAACACTGGCTCTTTATTTACTTTGGCTAAAGGGCAACAAAACATTATTGTGTGGCTGGAATCAGGCAAATTACGAGCACTCTGTACTACAGTTGGCAACATTCCACCCAGCAGAAGGTCTTGGGTGAGAAAGCGGGATTGTTCCTGGGAGCAGGTGTCTGAGGCGATAAGAAGCCCATTTATCAATTGGCTTTTCCTGAGTCTCTGGTCTGTGTGTTCCTCAAATGGAGGCAGAAGCCACAGTGAATGCTCTCATTCAGATCCGTGGGGCTAACAAGCTCTTCCATGCAGAAAATTCCTCCCTCTGTCATCACCCTTTTGGCATTAGGGTCCCTTAAAAATTCATGGCTGTGTTTTTCCATTTTATTGAGCCTCCTTTGAAGGTGGCTGTTAGATTTCCTTTCTGCAGAGATTGGGTCTCAGGTAGGGGCAAGGCCTGTGCTTCGCAAGCTCATAGTGCCAATGGCTCAAACAAGTGGCCTTTGAAAAGCTTTATCAATCTTCCTCCTGACTTGGGCAGAGATCATCCCTCCTGAACCTGCACTAAATTGTCAAAAAGTGATGAACAGCAGTGGGTGATTTCTGAGGGATCAGGTAGGTCTGGGCCAGCCTGCAGACCAAGGGCATGTGCTGTTGACTGTCTGCCTACTGGGGCTTCTCCTCTTCATTCACTGCTAGAATCTGTCCTCATCTAAAGGAAAAATGCTTCCAAGTGTGGCCTGTTTATTTTCCTCATGCCCCACCTCAGTAAGCTCATGCTTTTTACTCCCAAAGACTGGCTGCAGTGCAAAGTGATAGTTAAGAACAAGAAAATTCACTAGAGTTGCCCTTTCAGATCCTTGTGAAAGATCCAGTGTTTAGATCTGAAGTGAGCTCAGGGATCATAACACTCTTGTCACGTGAGGAAGAAAATGGAGGCCCAAAGAGGAAGAGTCAAAACTCAAGGTTGCATGGCCGGTTAGTTGGAAGTCCCGCTGTCTCTTCCTCCCACCCCACTCAAGAACCACTGACTAATTCTCAGATTCCCTAAAAACTTTCCTGCGTAGTCCACATAGTTTTGCCAGAGATGATGAATTCCTCTTCAAAGGGTTTAATTGTGTAATGTCCTTGTCCTTGGTTTGGAGGCCCCATCTCCTTGTACTTTCTTGTTTCTAGCCTTCAAGCTGCCCTCCTGTTCTTGTTGTGCCCTGACTTGCCCAGACATGTCTGAACATGCCTTGTGCTGCAGCAGAGGGACCACTGCTACCCCCTCCCTCCATTACGAATCACATGTTTACCCTGCTTGGAAAAGTTTAAGTCTTAGCCAACCGGGATCAGCTTAGATTGTGTGATCCAACTCCAGCCATTGGGGACAGGACACAGAACCAGGGACTAACAGCATTAGGGATAAAAACCCCTTCCCTCCTTTGTTCAGTGTGCTCTTGCAGTGGCCAGAAGTGTGAGCAGCATCCTTCTGCAGAAGTAAATTTGCCTTGCTGAGAAATCCTTTGTTTGAGTGCTCATTTTCCTTGTGACTCCAAGCTCTTATTTCTAACAGTTTCCTTGGTGTCTTCTTTCTGTTCAAGTTCCCTATGCTCTCCTTAGGTGAAAAGAGCCTTGACCCTCAAAATGCAGAAAACTTCCAGGACCATCTTGGAAGACACCACTTGACACTAGAAATTGTGGTAAATTAACAAGGGGGAAGCCATGCTGTATGGGTCACAGTTTCAGACAACATTTGCCCCAAAATTATTGATTTCTATGGTCTCATTTTATCCTGGTGATAACCTCTATGGTAAGGGGTGGTTTGTGTTATTGTTCTTGTAACCAAGTACCCCCATTTTTTCTAAGAGATAGTTTAATTATTCTTTCCTCTTTCTTTTTCTCTTTTCTCCTTTTCCACACTTCCTACTTAGCCCTTTAGAAATGCATATATAGCCTTTTGCCTACTTTTATCAGACACTCCCTACAGGGCAAATTCATCTAACTATGTGCTTGGGAGCTTCAGAAGGGAACTCACCCACCAGGAGGTTGCCTCAAGAGATAACAGTAGATTTACAAGTCAAAGTATGCTTGCCCATGAAGACACCAGCAATCACCAGCTTGACTACATCTACCAAGCTAACACCTGGGCCCCAAAACTGCTCACTTCCCCCACTCCCACCTCCTTGGACTCCCTGATAGCCCCCCTACCACATGCCATTCATGTTAGGCCCTCCTTACAAGTGTTCACTTTCTTCTCCAAAAGCTAAATTGTACCCTTAGGCAGGAAGCTTATACTTATTCCCTTAAGCCAGCTTTAGAGTGAAAAAGCTACTTTCTTTATACCAGACCTCACTCTTATTAACTGGATTCTGCAAGTGGTGAGCAACTGAACCAGCATGTTAGTCACATGCTCTCAGTTTTGCAGTTGAAATCGAACACCCAGCAAGCTTTGCAATTCAAAGTTTACCCCTTTCCTATGATTCTGGCTAATGCTCTAAGACCTCCAGACCTTATGATAAGTGAACTGATTTTCCCCGTTTTCTGTTCTCTTCCTTTTTAAAAAGAAAAATGTTGAATATTGTTTCTAAATATAAAAGTAATGCATGCTAATTATGACATCATAAGAAATGCATATTTGGTCTCAGTCCCTGGTTCCTGACACAAGCTCCTGAACTGCAAGAAATAAATTTCTGTTGTTTATTTATACTTTCCTGAGTGATAGGGGTGATAGGTGCATCTTTTGTTATAATATTTGGTCTCAGCCCTTCATTCCTGACACAAGAACTTCTAAGACCCTTGGAATCTCCAGAGTGATAAGTGTCTTTTCTCTGCTAATGAGATGACTGCTGGCTGGGAGCCCATAGGGTCACTTTGGGATGGGAGTGGGTCACCAGAAAGACCAAGGCCTGATGAGCGAATTAGGACTTTCAGCCTCACCCCCAGCCTCCAGAGAGGGGAAAAGGTCTGGAGATTGACTTAATCATCAGTGGCCAATGATTTAGTGATCATGCCTTCATCATTGAGGCCCCCATAAAGCCACCACATGATGGAGTTCAAAAAGCTTTCAGGTTGGTGAGCCCACCGAGGAGCTGGGAGGGTGCTGTGCCTGGAGACAGCATGGAAGCTCCTCTTTACCCTACCCCCTAGTACCTTGTCCTGTGTGTCTCTGCCATTTGTTCCTAAGTTGTATCTTGGTAATAAACTGGTAATAGGGAGTAATGTGTTACCCTTAATCTGTGAGTCATTACAGCAAATTATCAAACTAGAGGAGGGGAATGGGGGAACCTCTGATTTGTAGCCAAAATGGAGAGAAGTGTGGGTAACCTGGGGACCCACTACTTGTGATTGGTGTCTGAAGTGGGGCAGTCTTGGGAGGGTAAGCTCTTTAATTTGGGGAGTCCGCCCAGACTCCAGGTAAATAGTGTCAGAATTGAATTAAATTGTAGGACACCCAGCTGGTGTCCCCACAGAATAGGGGAATTTGGTGTCAATAACTACACATTTGGTGTTAGAAGCACTGTGTGAATATAGAGGACTTTTGTTTTAACAGGGCAGTGTTAGGAAAAATTAAACCCAGTATGCCTCACCACCCAGAGGCACCTGTGTTAACAATCTCACTCCTGCCTTTTTCATACAACATCATATTGTACGTATCATCTCCTCAAGCATGATTTTCAGTTGCTTAGTCACATCTCATGCATGGATATAACCACATTCTCCACATCTCCAACCTCCATAACTGTCATTCTCCATAGGAACAGAGTAAAACATGGAAATTGGTTTCAAAGGCTTTATTAAGATACAGATTCTCAGTTGCAAAATGGAGACCATCTTGGGATCCTAACCTTCCTTTGATAATATTGTTCCAATTGAGTTCTATGTTACTGCATAACAAAAACTAATTTAGAAACCTAACTGCAGGTTAGAAACAGTTCCTACTTACTATAGAAGACTGTTTATCTATTGCAATCATGTGACCATTTTCAAAACAGGTTTAGGAATTGCCGGGAAGCCCAAGGTAGCAGCCTGAATGGAAGAAAACCTTCTTGCAGGTAGATTCATTTAGTCTTTGGAATCAGCCGATTCAGAACCAAGACTGTGACTCAGTTGTGGAATGCTATTTGGGGACAAGGCTCTCAAGGAAGGGGGCCGTTTTCCTGTGTGGCTTGGAAACTGGTTCAAACAGCAGTTCTCAAAGAGAAGTCCCCAGGACAGGGGTCAGAATGTCCTCCCTCTCCCACTTCTAGGACAGTCGCCTAGTCGTCCTTCAAGCCTCAGTAAAACGATCTCTTCCTCTAGGACGACTTTACTACTGACTCATTCAGACAATTGCTCCCTCCACTGGGCGCTTGTGGTACACTATCCTTATTCCACTACTGTCTTCATCTATTTCCATATTTCCAGCACTCAGCATAGCAGCTCACCCAAGAAGGATGCCCATGCATTGTTGAAAGAAGGGATGGGGCCAGGAAGCTCAGCTAGGTGCTGTTACGTTCACGTAAAACGAGAATCAGCAAATTAGAAGTGGGGCATGGCCTTCTACAAATGAGTGTCTAAACAGCAGAGAAGTAAACTGAAAGAAAAAACAAGCAACAAGAAAAGAGAGCATTTATCTAGAAAGGAAAAATCCAGAAACTAAACAAATACAGAGGTCTGAGACCATTGTGTGTAGAGTCCAATAGTCCAATGGGCACACTAGTCATCTGGAAGCCACTGTCCTGGCAGAGGGTAGACCTGAGTGTTGCTGGTGACAAAGATAAATGGTCACCTTGGATCAAGATGAAGATGCAATTTAAACACAACCTAGTTTTTTTTTTTTAAGTCTTCTGTAGCTCGAGAAGTCAATACAATTATTCCTCCCTCTTTCCTAGCCTCTTCTCCAGCATTTAAAGATAGAAACAAAGAAAATTATGGAATACATCATCCTAAAACTAAACCTACAGGAAGGAGCCAGATCCTTTGGAGAGCATGCAACAAGCAGATTTCCTTCAATATAAAATGAAGTATTTTATGCTACAGGGTCTTTGGGTGGCCCTCCCACTGGGACCTTCTGCTACAACAGAACCTGGCTTGTGCATTTAAAACCTAAAAACAGGAGGATTTACATTTGCCGCACAGCTTGCTTCCAACACTACTGAACACAGTTCCAGATGATGCAGGGAAAGCTCTTGAAGATTAAAAAAAAAATACATGTGATTACAAACTATTGTATAACTTTGAATTTTTGTAAAGACATAATGGAGCCCTCACAAAATGAAAAGTTTGCCAGGCAAGGTGGCTCATGCCTGTAATCCCAGCACTTTGGGAGGCTAAGGAGAGTGGATCGCCTGAGGTCAGGAGTTCAAGACCAGCCTGGCCAACATGGAGAAGTCTCATCTCTACCAAAAAATACAAAAAAAAACTTACCCTGGCATGATGGTGTGTGCCTGTAGTTCCAGGCACTCAGGGGGCTGAGGCAGGAGAATCGCTTGAACCCAGGAGGCAGAGGTTGCAGTGAGCCAAAATCACGCCACTGCACTCCAGCCTGGGCAATAGAGCAAGACTCCATCTCAAAAAAAAAAAAAAAAAGAAAAAAGAAAAATTAATTCCAATTCAAAGAAAGAGTCCAGGGCTGGGCATGGTGGCTTATGCCTGTAATCTTAGCACTTTGAAAGGGCAATGCAGGAGGATAGCTTGAGGCCAGGAAGCTGCAGCTGCAGTGAGCCATGATTGCACCACTGCATTCCAGCCTGGGTGACAGAGTGAGACTCTGTTGAAAAGAAAAGAGTCCAGAACAGTTATGGCCAACAGACGTATATTCAGCAACCTCACTCACTCTAAGAAAGCCAGCTTCAGGGAGTATATTTACAGACCAGGTGGAGCAGGGCCTTGGATTGGTTAACACAGAGACTGGCTATGCATGAAGGTGAATTGCTGATGGCAGAGTGAGTCTTCCAAAGATTAGATGCAAGTCAGTTGGAAGTGTTGACACTATAAGCTTTAGTGTTGAGGACCCACGAGATGATGAGATTATTTTCTCTAAATCAGTGAATAACTATTCAAATGCTTTTTAATGGTGATATAAACCCCAAGTTATCAAGTTAATTTGAGTTTTTGGCTGGTCTCCATTGATCACCTTTTGAAGAAGGAATCTTTTTCCAAGTCTAAGAAGCTATCCACAGGGAAGTAAATAATAACTAAAGAAAAAGAAGATTGTCTTAAAGCTTCAGAACTTTTTGGATTCCTGGAAATTCTATATCTAAACCTAACTGATGGGAAGACCAAAACCAGGTGTGTGACATTTATTTAATAAACTAGATTTGCCTGATTTATTCCAGAATGGCAGAGTTTGGGTGGGAGGCACCTATAGCAGCATCAGGTCTTAAAGAATGGTCCCAGACTCCTGGGGGCTCCTGAGACTACACTGTAAGGTCTGCAAGATCAAAACTATTTTCATCACAGTACTTAGATGTTATTTCCTTTTTTGCTGTGGGGATACTTGAACAGATAGTGGAAAAGCAATAGTGGGTGAGATGGGTTGACCTTACCACAGTATCAAGGCATTGGCATCAAACTGCACAACTTGTCACTGGGGACATCACCACCCCATACTTGGAGGAGTGTGGATGATTTGTCTAGTGCTATCTGTGGAGTGTTGAAGTCCCCCACTATTATTGTGTTACTGTCTATCTCTTTTCTTAGGTCTAATGGTAATTTTTTTATGAATCTGAGAGCTCTGGAATTAAATGTATATATATTTAGGATTGTTATATCTTCTGATTGAATTGGTCCTTTTATCATTATATAATGTCATTCTTTGTCTGTTTTTACTGTTGTTGCTTTAAAGCCTGTTTTATCTGATATAAGAATAGCTATTCCTGCTCACTTTTGTTTTCCATTTGCACAAAATATCCTTTCCCACTCCTTTACCTTGAGTCTATATGAACCCTCACATGTTAGGTATGTCTCTTGAAGACAGCATATATTTGGTTTGTAATTTTTTATTCATTCTGCCAATCTGTATCTTTTAAGTGGAGCATCTAGGCCATTTATATTCAACATTAATATTGCGATGTGGGTTACTGTTTCAGTCATTGTGTTGACTGTTACCTAGTAACTTTGTTTTCTCCATTATGTTATTGTTTTATAAACCCTGTAAATTCTATGCTCTCAGGAGTTTCTATTCTGTGTGTACCAACCTTTAGTTTCAAGATTTAGAACTCCTTTTCACATTTCTTTTAGGACTGGTTTAGTATTAACAAATTCCCTCAGCATTTGCTTGTCTGAGAAAGATTTTATTTCTCCTTTATTTAGGAAACTTAGTTTTGCTGGATACAAAATTTTTGACTGACAATTATTCTGTTTGGAGGAGACTAAAGATGGGACTCCATTCCATTCTGTCATGTAATGTTTCTGCTGAGAAGTCTGCTGTTAGTCTGATAGGTTTTCCTTTGTAGGTTACCTGGTGCTTTTGTCTGACTGCTCTTAGAATTTTTTCCTTTACATTGACTTTAGATAGCCTGATGATTATATGCCTTGGTGATGTCCTTTTTGCAATGAGTCTCCCAGGAGTTCTTTGAGCTTCTTGTATTTGAACGTCTAAATCTCTAGAAAGGCTAGGGAAATTTTCCTCAATTACTTATTCAGAAAGGTTTTCTATACTTTTTGCTTTTTCTTCTCCCTCAGGTATGCCTATAATTCTTAGGTTTGGCTGTTTTCCCATATTTCTTGGAAACTTCATTTATTTCTTTTAATTCTTTTTTTCCTTTATTTTTGTCTGATTAGGTTAATTTGAAAGCCTTGTCTTTGAGCTCTGAAATTCTTTCTTCTACTTGGTCTAGTCTATTGCTAAAACTTTCCACTGTATTTGTAGTTCCTCAAATTTGTCTTTCATTTCCAGAAGTTCTGATTGTTTTTTCTTTAAAATATGCCTCTCTTTAGAAAGTTTTTCATTCGTGTCCTGAATTGTTTTCAATATTTCTTTATGTTGGTTTTCACCTTTCTCTTGTCTCTCCTTTAGTAACTTAATAATTTACCTTTTGAATTCTTTATCTGGTATCTCAAAGATTTCATCTTGACTTAGACTCACTGCTGGAGAGTTAGTGTCATCTTTTGTGGGTGTTTTTAGAACTCTGTTTTTTCATATCACCAGAATTGTCTTTCTGATTTACTCTTATTTGATTAGACTATTTTTTCTTGTGATTTTTAAATTAATTTTTATTTGACTGGATTTAAAACATTTCCCCTTGAGGATGTGACTTTAATGTTTATAGTTTATTGTCACCTAGCTTCAGCTCTGCATACTTTCAGTGGCAAAGACTCTGAGTTCCTTGGTTATGGAGAATCTTTGTGTGATGGATTTCTCAGATGCTGGATGTACTAAAAATGTGTTGTGTGTGTAAGCAGATTCACTGTCTCATGTGGGGCTGGAATGGCAGTGGTCTCATGAATATCTCATTCCCCAGTGGTGTGCACTTAAAAAAAAAAAAATTCCCCAGTATTTTATTCACTAGGTTGAACAGTTCAGGCTTCGGGCCAGTAGGAGGTGCCAATGGGTTAAAAAGAAAATGGCTGCAGCTAAAGCAGGTGGGTAAATGCGATATCCCAGTGGTGGGTGGAGGTCCCAGCTTTGACAGAGGTGACTGAGGAAGCTGTCAGTAAAATGCACTGAGTTCTTTTCAGAGGGAGGTGAGGGATCCACCACAGTTCTCCTTCCAGGCCAGAAGGAAAGTAATCCACCTCCCAGCCCACACCTGACCTGGTATTCCAGCTGTTAGATCAGACAGGCAGCTCTTATTCATCAGGAATACTGATGTTCCATGTAGAGAGGGGTTATGAATCTCTCTCTCTCTCTCTCTCACTCTCTGTCTCTCTCATGTAAGCCTGAACCTGGAAGGGAATGCTGTGGGGATGCAGTCACCCTAAAGTGTTCCAGAAAGGGTGTCTACTAATGTACCCACACCAAGCTCCTATGGGAGAAGCCCCCACTACCTCCGCAGTGGCGGTCAAGGGATGGAAGAAGTCCCCTTCTCCAAGACCATTCACAAGTACCAGGGCTGCCTGACTACTTGGGTAAGCAACAGACTTTCCCCACCGAACCGAGCACTGCACTTGGGCCTCTGCTGAAAGAAACTTCCCACCCGTGGAAAGTTCTGGCACTCAGGGCCTGCCTTCTGAATTCCTTTGTCTCATAGGGTCCTCCCTTAATGTGTGCATTCTCACTTCCCCTAGGAGTAGCAGCCCCTGAAGGCCAGACTACTGTGAATGCTGCTGCTCCTCTGGGTCCAGCCACCCAGTCGGGCTGCCACATTGCAGGCTGGTGCTAGGGATATCTACAAGGGATCCAGTGATGTGACTTGTCTAGTCTCCCAGCAGCGGCAGGGGAGAGATATAGACTGAGATTTTCTTGATTGTAAATAGCCTTAGTATGTTGGCTTTCTCAAAACCAACAATAGTAACGTGCTAGGCACATGGAAAGACTCGACATCTGGTTAGCCGGGGTGATGCAGGCAATGGCAGTAGTTGAGGTTGCACCAATGTTTTCTCCTTCCTGAGTAATGTGTTATTGTGCCTGCAGATGCTGTAATGGATGGTGTCAGCTGGCCACCAGCCAGGAGGTGGCACTTGCAAAAGATCACCAGCTGAGGTGGTAGTGATGGGGTTGGTGCTTACCTCATGTTACCCAGGGGCGGTACTCCGGTGTCTCAGGCAATGGGCAGGGCCCTGGAGCTCCCAAACATCCCTGTCCCTTGTGTTTACCAGGGCAGGTGAAGGGGCAAAGTGGGTCAGGCTAGGTCAGGTAAGTCCACGCTCTGGCTCCCTGCATGCAGGGGCAAGCAGTGTCCTCAGCGGGGGATCAGAGGGCAGTTCTCTGGCTGCTGGGATAATGTTCCAGAGATGAGTGTAGCTGCTGCTGCTGCACAAAAGAATCCGCATGGGGAGTGAGGAGTAACAGGTGGCAGTCAGTCCCACTCAGCTCCCACGCACTTGGCAAGGCAGGCCTCACACCCGCAGGGCTCGGCTAGCAGCAGCGAGCTGGGTTCTAGGCAGACTGCTCTCAGAACTCAAAACCATCCAGGCCATGAGCCTTCCTGATGGAGACAGAAACCTGGCTTTCATGCTTCGCCCCTCCAGGTCCACCCGGGAAGCAGGGGTGCCAGCTCCTGCACCCGTGGCTATAGCACACTTCCCACCTCCCCCTGGGTTCAAGCCGACGGGGTTCATCCCCACTAGAGATGATGTGATTAATCTCAGTCGGGAGCTTCTCTCACCCTGTGACCACCGCCTGAGTCGGCTGGCAGACTTCCGCAAGGGCCCCTGTGGGACGGGATCAGGAACGGCTTCCCTCCGTCACCGCTGGAGCCTGGGACTGCCCACAAAGCCTGTCCCGATGTTGCTCCTTCCTCTATTCTCCCCACCACTCACTAACTCGGCTCCAGTGCTGGGCAGGATCATGTGCTTCTGAGGGTTGTGGCTCCCCCGTGGGAGTGAGCGCGTCCAGGTGGCTGTTTCTCCCCTCATGCTCTGGAGACTCAAAGTCTTCCATCTGCTTGGCAGAATAGGCTGTTGCCCGCCACTTCTTTCAAAGAGACTATGGTTTCTTTCCGTTTCTGTTAAGTTCCCGTGTTGCTCTTGGAGAAGAGTTCACAGCGTGACTCTCTACACACGATTTTGTGTTTCCAAGTGGGAGAGGCAGGCTAACTAACGATGCCTCCCATCTGCCCGCTTGGGAGAAGAAAAAGGTTCATTGATCTTAAGACCAGGACGTATATAGGAAGACAGGAAAGATACCGGGCAGCATGTAGTGTCCAGTGTATACACCACAAGAGTCCTGCACTCTGGGTTACTCAAAATGAGACAGGCCTGGGGCCAGCAGAGGGAGGCCAAGGTCTACTACTGGGATGTGCACTTCAGACTTTGTGCAACCCTTTTACACACACGCAGGGCCGCTGCCAGGCTATAGTTCCCATGTGTGCCTCAAGGAGACTTTGGTAAATCTGCATCAGAATCTCTGCTCAGCCTCTCCTTGGTTGTAGCATGGTGGGGACACCACTTTGCCAACCTAAGCCTTAGTGGGTCATCTATCAGATGGGGTTAACTATAAAACAACACATGATATTGCTGTGAGGATTCAACACAATCCCGTTTGCAGGGTTTGGGACAGGCACACCCTGAGGCCTGGCACCTGGGGCTGTGGTTTCTGCTGTTGCGACAGCCTTGAGGACTAGGACCCCTACTCGGACCCCCGCTCTCTTCTGGGGGACCCTGGGAGGCTCCACCATATCCCTACGCTGAGTAAGAAAAGGAGAAGCTTCCCCCTGTGGGAACAGTGACTTACGGGAGCTGAATGTGGTCCCAAAGTGGCGTGCTTCAAGAGAGCCAGAGGAGCAGGGCATTCCGAGCGCCAGGATGAAACGAAGGGCCAGGACGAAATGAAACGCCTCCCTGCTGCTTGGCAGTAGGGGCGTGAGAAGCAGGAGGGGTGTTCTTAGTTACAGTGATTTTTGTAAAATGAATAGTCATAAAATATAATTCATTTCTTCCTCAATTTTCCCTTTTTACTAAACATTTAAACATTTTGAAAATGAAACTTTCATGGTCTGAAACCTGTCACTAAAACAAATTCTTTTCTTCTTTTAAACTAGAACATTGTCTGAAATTCTAATCAGTGCTGTCATTATTTTTCAGGGTCTTTGGGCAGCATGAGGACATATGTCAGCAACAGCAAAACAAACATAGAATTGGCGGCCCTAACAGCGGGGGAAATAGTGCCTGTGTATCCTCGGCGTCCTCACTGCCACCCCGCATGGGGCATTCAGGTTTCACAGACATCCCTTATGCCTCAGGTCCTTCTCCAGTGCAGCTGTAGTAAACCAGCGCCCTGATCACCAGGAGAGCTTTGGGCCCTGGCCTTCTATTTGAAGGATCACAAAGTCCTCCTCTGGGTAGGTATGGAGGGTCATGCAGAGGAGACTCCACCATCTCCTGCTGGGGTCAGCACCCAAGCTCACCGGAGGATTCATGTGAAACACGTTGAATGCCTTTGCCTGAGCCCGCTGCCTCTTTTCCTTCTGAATGAAGAAGACCCACCATGAGACTCACATGCGGGGTGAGGCGAGGCCTTACCTCCTCTGGGGCACACCAGGAATGCCACACTTCCCATCTGGGACAGAGCTCTGGGACCAGGGGCCACCCTTCCTTCCCTTCCTGACTCCACCCAAGCACCTCTCCTCGGCCTGATACGCACAAACTGTCAAACGAATCCAACACAGAAAGAAAGGACTTGGAGACCTGTTTCCATTAGGCTCTGCCACTTGTCAGGTTGAGTTCCTGGGCAGGTCTACTAACACCTCTGGGCTGAAGTGTTTTGTTTATTACTGTTTATTTACAGGACAGCAGAATGAGTGTGGCCTGCAGAGGTTAAGGGTGGTGACAGTGTTCCCATCCACAGTTTCTACTGTGTTCTAGAGGCTTATGGGTTTGTGAAAGAGGAGGCCACCCTGAGCTGTCAAGGGCACAGAGCTCCTTATTATGGTTCACTCACAACAGCCCTGCAAGCGAAACCAGCTCCTGTGATCCCATTTCACAGATTTAGAATGAGGCTGACTGAGATGAAGTCACTTCTCTGAGTCGTGAGTAGCAGATCCCAGGCGGCGTGACTCCAGAACTTCCCTGCTTCATCCTACACTGATTGTTGTTTCTCTTATGTATTTATTTTGATGAGGAAAGATGAGTTCAGAGATAGGCAGTGACTTTGCTGGTTTCTCACCACTCTCTGTGGGATGTCAGAGCAGCCTATGAACGTCCTCAAGTCCTGGGAGGTGGAGGTGTCTGAGGGGTCAGGGAACGAGGACTAAGGCTAGAGAGCTGGTCAATTGTTATGAGAGGTCAGTCCTCTGCACCACTGGCCGATGACCTTATCTGCCTGAGGCCCCTGGAAGTTCTGAGTGCTGGGTCCAAAGAGTCCAGAGGGGCGCAGGGACCAAGGGTCCCCAGGTTCTCCCCACACTGGAATTGCAGGGTCAGAGGGCCCCTGACTCTGAGCCACCTCTGCCCCCTACACATCTTCCCTGTTGTCTAGGCTGTAGAAAGGCAACAGATTAGTCAACTAGAAACCTGCTTTGAGTCTACCCTGAATGACCGGTTCCAGCATAAGAGAAGGAGGGTTGCTGGGTAGGCGTGGGGTGGGGAAGGAGCGCCCACTCTGCAACTCTGCTTAGCACCTGCTGCCCTTTGCAGAATCTGCAGGGTCCCAGGCCCTCCAAGAGGCTGAGCAGCCTCAAAAGGCATGAAGCTGCTGGCGTGTACCTGCGGCTCCACAGGCAGCATACAAGGGCATCACTAGTGCATGGCCATGTGAGGCTGGCTGCAGGATCACTAGGAGGACCCTAAGAAGTACCATATCCAAGGACACAATGCTCCCATCCTGCCTAACCTACAGGGTTTGTTGAGTTGATCAGACACAATTCTAATGATGATAGCAAAGCTTACCTGGAGGTTCCCTCCCGTATCCCACCATGCTTTGCAAACACTAACTCACTGGCTGAGCCCAATCAGTTTGACAACAAAGTATTGATTTCTCTAAAGTTATCATCATAGACTATATGAAGAGCATATATTTTATACTACTTACTTATTTTGCAAATATAGATAAACCTTGTAACCCAGATCATCATAACAAGACCATGTGGGTTCATTAGAGTCATACACTGTTTCAAGGGTCATAATATGACAGTTCAGACCCCTTCGAAATAGTGCTGCAAGTGAATCCATTCACCAAATGTAAAACAATGTACATTTATTAAGTCATTTTAAAACAGCAAATTACTATTCATTTTGTAATGAATTGTTGCCTCACTATGCCATGCACCCATCTTTTAGGCTGAGGCATGGAGACCTGTGTTCACCCTTCCACACACCCACCTGTGCTTGTGAAATGCATTAAAGCCATTTCTACAGACTTTGCGTGTGTAGTTTCATTATCTTCTGCCTTAAAACACATTGAGGAAACCATTCTCTTCATCTCCCAAATTGTGAAACATAGTTCCATTTACCTGCTTCCCATGTTTTAAAGGTCATTTGTGATATAAGTATTAAGAAAAATTTCCCCCTAAGGAAACTGAGCTCTGCTCAAATGCTGAGGTGAATAAATGCGGCACTTTTTCCACAAAACACAGTCATTCACACAAACACACGATGTGTGAGTGCCTATTTAGCAATTGTTTCTGCGGGTTTGTTATCTATAGCTGTTTCCTCTTCATTAGTTGTTCACATTATTAAAATCTGATATAAAATGCGAACTTTCAAAGAATGTGTTTCTAGATCCAAAGAATTTAGAAAATGTTCGCTGTTGATCAGATTTTTAAAAATATATTCAAAGTTAATATTAAGAGTAACTTTGAATAAGTAGGGCTTTAGGGCAGGATGTGACAGAGAACTGACCTTTCAAAGAATGAGCACAATTTGTGACTAAGTACCTCTTTTAAATGGAGTTCAGCAATTGCTTTCTGAATACCTGTCTTGACCGTCCAACAGTAGCTCCATGGGGGCAGATACCCTGGTTAGCACTGTGCTAGCCACATCGCAGATAGCCTACGTGTATTTCTTAAATGAAAAATATTCTTTCTAAGACAGTGTTAAAAAATAATGAGTAAGAAGGTCATTAATCCCTGATAGCTTCATAAATGAGATATTCTTCTGCCCAAAGAGATGCTGCTCTGCAAATCACACCCAGGGAATTCTGCTCCTTTTGGCCGTGGTCCCATCAAGACATGCAAGGTGATCGCTTCAGAACCCTATCAGTGTTCAACCTGGCTAATTTGTGAAATAGTCAAGCTCAAAAGATTCTCAAAGTGATTTTCTGGGAAAATATTCTGCCGTAAAGAAGGTCAGATCCATTCGGTTGCCTTTAAGGAATTTTCCTGGTTGCCCACCGGCTTCTCATGAAACCAGGAACCAGTTTCACCCAATCTGTTCTCAAAGGGCTACCCTACCCCATGCGCGTGTTCCACGTTTGCCCTGTCTCTGACTCAAGGAATGAATGCCTGCAAGCCACGGTGTTCTAACCCATTTCTCCCTCAGTCTCTGGCTGGGCAGGAGCCTGCTAATGGATGACACACTTCCATCGGACCTGCCACACCCAGGTCTACACCACAGAAACTAAGGCTGTTGGTTGACATGGTGGTTGCTAGAACTTGCTGCAATATTTCATTTCCATTTTGACTCATTCACCATAATCCTATTAAACCAGAAGTATAACGTTTAGCCTCTTTAGCATATAGACCACAGGGCTATCATTTTTCTTTTTGTCTGATCTTCTCATTTCTATTCTCTTTCTGACCAAATACCATCTTGGAATATCAAAAATGTGTTTGAGGATCACATATAATCACTTTTACCCACTGTTGGGTTTGAATATGCCAGCAGCTGAGGGTCCAGAGAACCAAGTCATTTACTCCAAAGTCTCTCTTTGCCTCCAGCGCTTGGTCCTGGAAAGGTGAGTTCTGAAACCCTCTGTTCCCAGAAGTCTTCATGCATAGAGTAGAATAAAAATACCTGGTCCCTCCTGAGGGGAATGAGATCATAGGCGCTGAAGTGCTTTGAGATACTCAAAGAAAAGAAACATGACACAGCCTTTTATTATTTCAGATCGTGAGACCAGGTCAGAAGGTTCGTTACGCTCATCATGATACTACTGCTTTGAATACCACATAGACCATGTCACTACATTTCCCATTCATTTTCCCCAACCTTGTGGGAAAAACTTTCCAGGAGTACAGCATCAATGAAGAACACAGTGTCACAAAACACAAACGCTGTCACAGATGACAGTCACGTTACCATGCTGAATTGTCCAGAGAAGCTAATCAGTTACTTCTCAGGGCTGATGTAAAATGAGATGAAAGAGAATTCAGAATAAAATTCCGTCCCTTGGAGCATATTCCATTGGCTTTCTCTGCTCCTGCTTCCGCTGGTATCTGGCCTTCTGGTAGAAAATGATGATGGTTACAGTGACTATATTTAGAAGAATGACGAGCAGTATGAGCCAGAATGAGTATCCGTAACTGTGGGTCGTTCCTTTACTGGCGGTTGCCGGGTAAAGCATGTGGAACAACTCTTCAGAGAGTTGGTTGGACTGCGTATTTGCCACAAACAGTATCATGGTCACAAAAACGAAGGATGCTGAAAAGAAGATGGAGTTTCATGCATGGCATGGTGATACAGTTTTTAATATCACTTGTCTTTATGGAACACATATATATGGGAATGTATTGCATATCTACACGGGAGTTTACACTCTTTTAAGCACTAGGGAGAAGGCACAAAATTGTAAGACACAAACTAGATGTCTAGGCATAGAACACTAAAGATTGTGCAGGGCTGTGTAGGACCAACAGCGAACGTGCTGACTCAAACGCTTTCAGAAGTAGTTGTGCAACTGGTCTACCAAACAGTGCACTTCCTGGATGGTGAATGCAGTAGTGTGCTGAGTGAATGAGTGAATAGGACAGTTCAGAGAGAAGGTGTATAAGGAGGTCTGGGAAGAGCTGAGGAAGGACAGGGCATCACAGATGGAAGAAGCTGCCTCAACAAAGACCCTGGGTGGGCAGTGGGCCTGGAGCACCTGGGACTGTGAGATACAAGCTCAGCTGCTGGGGAGAGGTCCCAGGGTCCTAAGAACTGGGTAACGAGACTGAGCTGCCCTGAGAGCCACAAATGCCATCCTGGGAGCTTGAATCTCATGGCATATGATGCCACTGGCAAGAGTGTCTAATCAGGAGGGATCTCCTTACAAAACTCATTAGAGAAGAGAACGTATTGTATATGTTTCTGTCTTCCCTTTTTTATTCTTCACAATATCCTCCACTAGAAAACATTCTTTTTTGTTTGTTTTGAGATGGGGTCTCACTCTCCCCTGGGCTCTGAAGTGCAGTGGCACGATGTCAGCTTACTGAGCTTCCACCTCCCGGGCTCCATTGATCCTACCACCTCAGTCTCCTGACTAGCTGAGACTACAGGTACATGCCACCATGCTTGGCTAATTTTTTATGGAGACCGGCTTTTTCTATGTTGCCCAGGCTAATCTCGAACTCCTGGACTCAAGTGATCCACCTGCCTCGGCCTCCAAAAGTGCTGAGTGTGAGCCGCTGTGCCCGGCCCTAAAGAACATTCTTTGTATAGACTTGGGAGAGCCACTTTTGTCTAGTTAAAAGAACATAGTTCGGGAGTCAGAGAGAACAGGATTAGAAATCCCAGCTAGGTGAACTTGGACAAGTCATGTAGCCTTTCTGAGCCTCATTCCTCATCTTCCAAAGGGAATGAGATACAGACAAAAAAAAAAATGTAGATTAGGGCTTTCGCGGTTGCCTAGTGCTGGAAGTGGGCTGGGAGGGGGTGATAGCTAAAAGGCATGGGATTTCTTTTCACGATGATCAAAATATTCTAAAATTGGCAGTGGTAAGGCTTGCACACATCTGAGAACATACAAAACACCATGGAATTGTATACTTTAATGGGTGAATTATATGGTGTGTGACTCATGTGTCAATAAAGCTGTTAAAAGAAAGGTTTTGGAGGATAAGGATGCCTATGTTCCAAGACCTGTGATGAGGCCGGTGAGCAGGCTCACCCAGTGAGGTCTGATACGCACAGGGGGCCGCCAGGGGATCCTGGCCTCAGAAGCCCTTTGAGACTCTGTCTGCCGCCACGTACTCGGAACTCAGTGGACATCAAATGTATCCTGCTATAACCCACACCCAGGGAAACCTTCCAAACGGTCCTTCAAAAGGCTTTAATTAGAGGGGTTTTGTATGAGGAGAATGTTTTAAACGCTCCTTGATGACAGACCTTCATCCTCAATGTAATGGTTTTATTTCTTAATAATTTGTCCGTACAAAAGCCCTGGCCCTCTGAAGCTCTCCAGGTGCCTCACAGCCTTAATTATCTTTCATTTTCCTCTTGTGAAGTTTCTTATAAAAGCTTAATCATAAAGGGGCAGGATGTATATAGGCTAAATGCTTTTTTCCAGAGCGGGCTGCCTAGAACTTTGATTTGAATGGGGAGGGGCCGACACATAGACACAAAATGCAAACCTGAGTCCCCTTTAGTGATGAGATGCCCAGAGCCTCTACCTGCCAGGCTTCTCCAGCCTCTGGGACAGAAGGATTTACAGGGGCTGGAGGAAGCCCCGGAGTAGATGAGGAGCTTTGGAAGGCTCACGGACCCTGGCTTCTGTCCTGGCCTGTGACCATCGGGCCCTGTGACCTGCTTATCACTTTCCACTCTCTGGGTTCCTCAGAGGAGACACAAATGTATTTGGAACAGGTGGTCTGCAAAGTTCTCTCTGGCTCCAAGCTTCCCTCAGTCGACAATTTTATCCCCTTTGGCCAGGATGCAGCCTCATCAGGTCAGTGTGGTGCAGAAGGTAGGCTGAGGTCAGAGGTCACGGGAACCTAGGAAGTGAGGCTGCTGTTTGTCTCCTCAAAGCAGAACCTGCTTCTTTCTGTCAGAAACAAGCCAGGAAACCCACTTCCTTCCCTACCCAATATCTGCTGGCCAAGCAGAGGTTGTTTAAAACCAGCCCCTAGGAGTTTGGAGCACTTCCTTCTGGCCCCAGGGCTCCCAGAAGTCAGTCTGATCATACTCTCCCACGGCCATGACCCAAGGCAAGAATTAAGACATCTCTGTATATGAGCCCTTCTGCAGGCTGAGCCTCCTGACACTGAGAGTTTCAGTAAGTTCTCCAACCCGCAAAGCTCCTGTGAAGAAAATCAGGAATCTCCAAAGGGCTACTTTGGGCAAAAGTCAGGCCTATCAAAGTGTTAGGGTCAAGGGGCCTCAAGGGACATTTAGAGGAAGCTAAGCTGTGCTGAGGCCTTCTCCCAGGCGGGCATCAGAACGCAATCTGCTCTTGACACATCAACCTCTCAGGTTGTTTTCTGCCCACCTCACGGCCTCCCTCTGTGTGTTAGAACTTGCTCCTGAGCCAGGAAAGGAAGGTGGCAGGAATTCCCTCTCCATCCAACAATTCTTTGTGGATAGGAGTAGGCAGGGCTACGGGGAGGCTGTCAGGTCCCTATTTTTCATGTTTTCCTTCACAAACATGCATGAGGCCTCTGCTATATGCAAAGCCAGGCCATACTCCACTGCAGAGGAGCAGAGATGTGGAGCCACAGCCTAGTGGAAAAGGTGGCGGACTTTGAACCCTGCAGGCTGTAGACACAGCAATGCTGGGCCCCTGTTGTTCGGCTGGCGCCACGCCTGGCCCTCCACTCTGGTCCTGGCGCCTGTTTTCCCTCCAGGAACGCAGTCTTCCTTCCCCACTCACCCCTGCGGCTAGGGAAGGGCCGACTCCAGCCCCAGCTCCAGGATGGGCAGGTAGCCTTGGCCAATCAGTGTGGGCTTGGGGAATTCAACCCTGCCAGCCACAGAGATTGGTCAAGGGATGGGAGAAGGGCAATGCCAGTGCAAAGTAGCTCAGGACTTTCTCTGAATTTGGAGGAAATAAGAAGGTTTTTCTCCTGGGGCTGCCACCATAAGCAGTGAGCCCAGAGTGGCCAGCAGCCATCTTATCTTCGAGAGGATTGATCCGGCCAATTAATGAATGATGGAGTCAACGCTGAGGATTCCAATAGATGGAACAATGGCAGGAAACAGTCCTCACGAAACGGGCCGAGCCCCTGACTCAAGCTATGGCTGAAGCCGCTGCTTCTCGTACCTTCTTAGTTACATGAGCAAAAGTAAAAATAATCTATATCTTTACCCTGGCCACAAGTACCAATTGGTTTACCATGGTTTGATTGACTGGGGTGAACCATCATCATACAAGTAGCTTGGGCAAGGGACTCTGGCATTCAGGTGAGTATATCTGATTTTGTAACAAAGTCCCTTAACCTCTGACACTCAGCTCTGCTATAAGAATGGGAAGCAGTGATATTCATTCCACAGGACTTTTGTGCCTCGTCCATAGTGGCAGCCCATTAAATTGGGGGATTTATTTGTTTTTACCCCCAAGTAATGAAAGCACAGAAAGAAAGAGCCAGTCATATATGAATGTGGTTAAACCAGCCTGACCCCAAATCCTTGGAGCTGAGGTGTGAGTGTGTAATGTGGCCCTGGTCCACCTGTAGTCCTGGCTTAATGCTTTTCCATTTTAAAAAGCGTCCCTCACCTTCCTACCTGTGCTGTGCCAGGGCCAGTTTGTACATCTCAACTCCAGGTCAGTGATCTCACACTGGGAGTTTGAAAACGGCCATGTCGCTGTGTTTACACCATTCCAATCACCAGGGCTTTTTTCTCTTTTTGTTTTTCCCCACTGGAGAGCCAGTTGTTCATATTCCTCAGCACACCTCTACTCCATGGCATGGAGACGCTGGCCTCCTCCAGCCACCTGCGCCTGCCTTGTGGTAAGGATGACACTCAACGGAGGGACAGGATGATGCTGCCCCTCAGCCCCTCCTCTGAGGCTTCCTGACATGTCTGATATCCAGAGCCTCCTTCCTGTGCTTCAAAATTTCAGGCCTGTGTTAAAATGCATCTCCTGGAGCTTACATGAAGCCACCTCAGAAATCATTTCCTTAGGACAGGCTTCACTCCCAAGGTCCAGATTCGATGGTGGAGAGAGGGAAAGAACAGGAGAAACCTGACTGCCTGGTGGGAGCAGAAGGCCCTGCAGGCAGCTGGGCAGGGCAAAGAGGTACTTCCCCAGCCCCGCTCTGGGCAGATGGGTGGCTGCAGAGCCCTGGAAAAACCCAGTGAAAGCTAGAAGACTGTGAGTCAAAGCTGGGACCTGCTTCCCATCTGGGGTCCGTCCTCCCAGCACCACACCCATGAAACAAACAAAATAACCAAGCAACACCGCCCAGCAACACCCCAGGCTCACAGGTAGCCCACAAGAAAGGTTATTGCCCCCAGATTCTCTTATATACCATTATCTGTGGCTCTGTGGCACGACCATGCAGAGATGTCATGTGTGGAGACCAAGTGGACTCTTGTCATGTGGAAGAGGAAAGAGAAGGAACTGTGTGCCAGTGTATTTGTATGTGTGTATGCGTGTGTGTGTGTGTGCATGTGTATGTGTGTGCACATGTGTGTGCTTCTATATGCCACACAGAGCCTAGTTTGGAGTTAAGCACATGGCAGGAGCCCAGTCAATATTTTGTTGACTTTTGTGCATTTTGACTTCTTATGTTAGAGTCTCAAAAGCAAAGGCTGGCTTGTTATAAGCCTCCTCAACAGTGCATTTAAGACAGAATTCTATTTCCAGAGATGCTTCGCAAACACTTTGGATTGACAAAATAAACCCCAGCCCTCAGCTCACGGGAGGTGCTCATAGTTTCCTTGGCGTAAACGTGACTGTGCATGTTCATGCATGCGTGAGAGGCAGAGACGTGGGGACAAGCGGGATGCAGTTCTCTGCAGAGCACCGAGTCTCGCAGGGCCACTCACCGCTGAGCCCGTTCCAGGTGTACACCCCCGTCGGCCCCAGGAACGTCTGGTAAGGGTTGCTGACGCTGTTGTAGAAGGTAAACCCAGAGCTCAGCAGCGACGTGATCAAACTCAGAACCAGGAACAGGATAGTGACCGAATGCAGAGTTTTTTGGGAAGAATTATTCAGTATCTCTAAAACTAAAACAATGTTTTGTGAGTGCATAGTACATAATACAAATACCAGCTCTGGCCTGGCATTCCTCCCCACCCTACCCTCTTAGTGACTTGAGTTAGCCATTGTTGGATGTCAGTTAGAGATACCAGGAGCCTCCACATCACGCAAGAACAAGACCCGCATTCCCCACTGGAGGCTGGTTGTTGAATCAGTGGTTGCATGGGTATAACCGTGACACTACAGATAACTGGATATTTATCCTGATTTTGAAGTCCCCTAGGAAAGAGTTTACCTTCCTGGATACTGGCAGCAGGGCTGGACAGCCTTCCCATTACTGAGCTCGGGCTCCATCCTTGCCAAGGTGCTTTTCACAGTTTCATCAGTGCCCCTGTTGCTCTGAGCACTAACTCGGCTTCCACTTGGAGGTACTCACAGGGTAGGTCACCCTGAAAATCTGTGCACTGTGAGAATCCCACAAGCCCTGTGGCGTCTGGGGTAATTCCATGAGTCAGGGGTGGCATCAGCAGAGAAAAGCCTAAGAAAGGTGACCAGGAAAGTGGAAGCCGAGGCTGACATAAGAAAATGACTTCTTGTGGTGCAAATCGAGTTGTGGGTCCTACTTCAGACTCCACTTCCCTGGGGCCAGAGAGGACCAGATGCCCAGAGGGCTCCAGCGCTGGAGACGGCTGGGAATTCGCCCATGAGTGAGCCTTGACTCTGCTTTCCAAGGAGAACTCTTCTGAATCCTAACAGCATTGGATGAAATTTGCATATTTCTTACGTGCAGAGGAGCTCCAGGCATGGAAGGACACTCTTATAAAATGAAGCAAAGGTGCCCTGGCTGTCAGTCGTGGGTTCCTGGTTTTGCCTTTCTCGGGCTTCTGACCGCCACCAGCCACCTCCTCCACCTGCTCTTTTGTGGAGGACGCAAGGCCCAGGCACCACAGGGCTGCACTTACATGTAAGCCCAGCCCGGCCACGGGCTGTCAGGGTGTGTGAGGCCCTGTGGAGGAGGCCAGCACATTAAATAGTGTTTACAGGGATGTTCCATGAAAGTCACCAGGACATGGGAGAAAGTGATTAGGGAGAAAGAGTTCCAAGTCACAGTAAGGCCACAGCAACATCACTGGGAACAGGTGGGTAAAAACAAGTGAAAGCCTCTTTCTTTCCGTTCTGGTTTCTCTGGTCTCCAGGGAGAGAGCCTTGGAGACCTCACATCTTTATCTGGAGCAGCTTTAAAGAACAGAAAGCGAAAAGGCCGGGTAGGATCTCTGGTTTCTTGACCTAGGGGTGGTATTCCCTCAGTGTATGCCCACGGGTAGAAGGTCAAGGAGTTCCCAATGGAACCAGAGTGTTCCAAAGAATTCAGAGAACAGGCATGGGAGGCAGGAGACCCCAGGGTGCTGTGGGCACCCATGAGAGGGGTCACCAAGTCCCCTCCCCTTTCCCTCCCTACATCACCGTAATGATTTAAAAATTCCTCGTTATGCTGAGCCCAAATCTGCATCTCCACAACTTTAACCCAGGGGTCCTAATTCTCCTTTGGGAATCAAACAAAATTCACTTGCTCCTTTCCTGCCTGGCAGCCTTTCCAAATATTTGAGGAGGGATATAAATCCCAACACGATTAACAGCCCACGTTTCTGGAGTATTCTCTGCTGGGTGTGACTGCAAAGTCCCTGCCAGCCTGGCCCCCTACACATATTTTATTCTAACTCTATTTCTCTTTCTCTCTTTTTCTTCTGTTTTTGGAGACAGGGTCTTGCTCTGTCACCCAGACTGGAGTGCAGTGGCAAGATCATCACTCACTGCAGTCTTGATCTCCCGAGTTCAAGCAAAGAATCCTCCTGCCTCAGCCTCCAGAGTAGCTGGAACTACAGGATGTGCCACCACGACCACGCTCAGCTAATTTTTTTAATTTTTTTTTTTTTGAGTTGGAGTTTCACTCTTATTGCCCAGGCTGTAGTGCAATGGTGCAATCTCGGCTCACCCCAACCTCCACCTCCCAGGTTCAAGCAATTGTCCTTCCTCAGCCTCCCAAGTAGCTGGGATTACAGGCATGCGCCACCGCGCCCGGCTAGTTTTGTATTTTTAGTAGAGATGGGGTTTATCCATGTTGGTCAGGCTGGTCTCGAACTCCCAACCTCAGGTAATCTGCCCACCTTGGCCTACCAAAGTGCTGGGATTACAGGTGTGAGCCCCCATGCCCGGCCTTTTAAAAATTTTTCTGTAGGGACAGGATCTCACTATGTTACCCAGGCTGGTCTCCAATTCCTGAGCTCAAGTGATCCTCCCTCCTTGGCCTCCCACAGTGCTGCGATTACAGGCCACCACACATGGCCAGATAGACACGGGGCTCCCAATGAGACCCGACACTCCCCTTGGACAGGAGGACATCATCACTCCATTTTTGAACCTCTTAATTCTATTTGTTCACTATTGTTTTCTTTTTTGGCTTTTTAATCAGCAGTGTTCCATGAGGAAGAAAAGTTTCCTCCTGTTGAACAAAGAGTGGGCATGAAGGAGATGTGGCCAGCAGCTTGCAATCGGGTGCCTGAGACACAGCCTCAGGCGCTGCTGGCAAAAGGGTCCTGTGGTAAAGACCCCTATCCAGAGAGAGCGGGCATCCCGAGTGGTGCGGGTCTTGGGGTGGGGCCTCCTAGACCAGGAGTGGGAGAAGCCCCAGAAGCAGTAATGACAGGTAACCCAAGGGCTCTGGCTGCAAGGGAGAGTGAGAAAGTGCAGGAAAGCAAAGGGGTGGAGAGAGAAAAGGGCAGGAGGAAGGCAATGTGGATATGCCTCACAGCGGTCGGCATGGCCGCATGTCCCTTGAAAACCCATGGGATAAGGGAGCAGACCAGGAGATGACTGGGCAAGCCTCAGCTCAGTGGCCTGAAGACGATGACTTCACCACCCTGATCCTCAAGTGGAACTGGGGACTGTGGGTACAGCCTACTTGTGCTCAATGGTGACTGGACTATTTTGCAATTTCTGCTAATAACCCATAGAGCGTGGTGAAATTCTCAGCATAGTCTTGGGCTATGCATCCCAGGGAAGGGCTCTAGCGGGGCATGGGTCACGCCAGCCACTGTCTATAGCCTGGGTGGGGATGGGTGGGGCCTGCTGGGCCTGCCTTCTGTGTGAGTGGGATGTGGCCACGAGGGCTGGGACCTTTTCCATCCCCGACCTCAGGTGAAATTTCTTGCCTCTGCCTATTGCTCACTGTGGAGGTGCAGCCTTTGGGGGATTAATATCACTAGAATTTAGCACACAGTTGTCTTGAAAGTAATAGAGGGTGACACCGGAAGAGAGAAGGAAAAAAAACTACAGCACATAGGACACACCTGTTCAGGGGGTCAAGTCAGAGGCTGCAGGTGAATCACTGCTGAGTCACCATAAGAGGGAATCACTTCCCATTCTGCACTCGCCAGCTCCTCCTGGACGCTAAAAGGGAAACTCCAGGATCTATCCCAAAGTTTGCTGGGGACTAAATGAACTCACTCCTTAGCAAAAAAGGAGCTGTGTCCAAGGCCTCTGAAGTGGCTTCCAGTATTTTTCTGCTTTACACACTTAGTAAAAGCTGTTTTTGGGTATTCACTGGTAAATGGTTCACATTCCTTTTTTTTGTTTGTTTGTTTGTTTTCAGAGTAAATTAGAAAGTGACTATTGAATTTAGTTTTGTTTGTGACTTTTGGTAAGATCTAATGATGTGATTTTTCAAAAGAGAGTCATTTGGGGCCTGCTGACTCATATTTTCTGCGTATTAAGGTGACAATTCATCTTGATTCTAACTGCTGCATTTTAAAATTATTTTCCGGCTTTCTGAATTTCCTGCCACACAGGTCTGATAGCTGTATCTCCACTCCAGCTCCTGGCTCAGAACTTAGACAATACAAGCTGAAAATTCAGGGAAAGTTATCAAGAATGAAATAACAATAAACTTCCACAGCATCTGACAGCTGCTCTCTGCCTGCAAAATTAGCAAACACATTCCGTTCTTTTTCTTCCTTTTAGGGGGCAAGCGTGTGAATCAGGAAAGCCACCTCACAATTGGCGCTAATTGCCCCAGGAAAGAGCCAAGAACGACGTGGCCAAAGAGAAGAGCGCCTGGCCCGCAGATCCCGCAGCTGGCAGGCAGAAACGTGCTGCTGGGCAGTGGATAATGGGCGCCCATGAGAGCCATCCGGACATCCAGGCTCCCCACGCAGGGAAATGTAACCCTTCAGGCCCCACTTGCCATCTGCCTTTTGAGTTCTAGTTTTCTGTAAGTCCTCGGACATCAAGGGAGAGCCCGTGGCTTTGTGAGTGGTTGGGTGGGAATTACCGTGACTCCCTCCATAAGCACCTGGTCACCAGGGAGCCTGAACAGGGCAGCTCCCAGTGCCCGTGGGAGGAGCTCATTCTATCAACAGATCTCCAAGTGTGGCCTGACAGCTTTCCCAGGGAGCCCAGGCTGCTGCCCCAGCCTCTCAGAAAGTTGCCAGGGTTCCTTGGGGAGAAGTGGCCTGAGCCTGGGAGGGAACCCTGTTTGTCCTCTCTACTCTCCCCATCACAGTGTGATTATATCTCTGGGGGCGGATGATGAACCTGCTCTCCAGGAGAATCTCCTTATGTGGACAGGGTAGGAGTAGTTAAGGTGGGGGCTCTTTATGAATTCTGGAGAAATAAACTTCATTTGTTCTTCTCATTGCAATTCATTCGTTTCTGCAGCAGGTTTATTTTTCTAATTATTTTTAGCCTGGGCTAATGGTGCAATGTTGAGCTCCCTGAGAACACATGGAGGTTGGTGGAGAAAAGAGACTAGCAGGCGGGGGAGTGCCAGATGGGGAGAGACTCCCGCCAGCTGCAGTGGATCCTGACTCGGACGCAGCACTCAAAGGCCAGCTGGGAGCCGAGCTTTCCCTCAGTCTGCCTTGCTTCCTTTGCAAGGTTGTCCAGAGCTTTTGCCAATAAATTAATTTAATTTCAAGCAGGCCACATCCAAAGGACTTGAAAAACAATACCCAGTACAGCGATGCCTGTCAATCTAGTGCCTGGCCTTGGTGGAAGCTGGTTGTTGTCCACACTGAATTAGGATCACCTGGGAAGATTTTTTAAAAACGAGCAGGTCAGGGCCTCACCCCGCAGAGATTGCTATTCATTTGGTCCAGGGTGGGGATGCCTCACCTGCATCCCAGGTGATTCTACCTTCTGCTGTAGGCAACGTGACTGCTCAAGGTCCCACAAGTCTGTAAACCAGACTGTTCTTGGAACCGAGAACAAAGAGTGCAGTGTCACATGAGGAGAAATATCTCTCATAATAAAGTCCATCCTGGGCTGGTGACACCCTGTCTCTACAAAACATAAGAAAAGTGGTTGGGTATGGTGGTGCGTGCCTGTGATCCTAGCTACACCAGAAGCTGAGGCAGGAAGATCTCTTGAGCCCAGGAGGTAGAGGCTGCAGTGAGCTATGATCGCGCCACTGCACTCCAGACTGGGCGACAAAGCAAGACGCTGTCTCTAAAAAGAAAAGAAAAATCTTGCCAGGCGCAGTGGTTCATGCCTGTAATTCCAGCACTTTGGGAGGCCGAAGTGGGTGGCTCACTTGAGGTCAGGAGTTTGAGACCAGCCTGGCCAACATGGTGAAACCCTGTCTCTACTAAAAATACAAAAATTAGCCGGGTGTGCTCGTGCATTCCTGTAATCCCAGCTACTAGGGAGGCTGAGGCACGAGAATTGCTTGAACTCAGGAGGTGAAAATTGCAGTGAGCCGAGATGGCGCCACTGCACTCCAGTCTGGGTGTGAAGCGGCCTGGGTGATGAAAAAACAAACAAAACAACAACAACAACAAAACTATCATAAAAACTTTTCCTGTCAACATGATTCTGTAAAAAATACGTTCTGGTCAGTGCATAGGCTGAGTAATATTGAAATAACATTCACAGGAATTCCATGTCCTAAATGTGAATGACTCATTTTGCCATGATTGCCAGTGTGAGGAAACAGAGCACATTGTGCTTCCGGGACCCTGACCATATTTTCAAAACACAGAGTTAAAGGAATGACTTCTTTTTACATGGCACCCAAGATCCAGAACCGCGAAGGAGATGGGTGTCCACAGTGTGAGCTTACACCTCCTAGCAGCTCATTTTTCAGGATTCTGTCCTCCGACAGGGCTTTGCAGACATACATTTCCCCCAACCACCTTGCTTCCATGCAGAACTGCACACACCATGCTCCAGCAGTGAGCGCAGGGCACTCATTTTAACTGAGGAAGAGTCTTTCTCTCACACTGGGTGGTGGGCCCTCCAAGGCCAGGAACCACGTGCAATTCCTTTCAGTATCCTGAGCCCCTTATACATGCAGCAGCTGCTCAGGGAAGTTTTTTTGAACAGAAATTAGATCTCCAGAACTTTGCGAGTAGCAAAGACAACCTGCTCACAGGTGGACATACAGGACCTGTCACTTTGCATCTGGATGTTGGGCCAACTAGGATGCAGCCAGTCAGTCTGAGCTGCCTGCACCCTCCAGTTACACACTGGAGGATTTCCTTACCAGGTCTGAAGGACGATTTTCCCCACAGATGGGCCAATGTTGGCTGAATTATTTTGGCACTTTGAAATCAGCCGTCATTGCTTCCTTCTGCTATTTCATTTCAAAATCTACAGTCAAAATTGGCTCAATATAATAAATACCATGCAGAAATACAGCAGAGCCTTGCAATAATTATTACTCTTGGGGGACTCTTGATGTGACCTCACCCTAGCCAAGAAGCTGATATGGTTAACTTCTCAACTGGAACAGTCAGTCCACCACTGCTGGGCAAGAAAGGGGCATTTATACAGATTTGATTGTGCTGCAAATGGTTGGTTTCTGATTTGAAGGAAGCCCCAGGTGGCCATGAGAAACCACAGGAGAGCACCCATGTCTCACTGTGCACACTGCAGGGCTGCTCCCAGGGGAAGCATCCCGGGATCGTTAGCAGCTGAACACTGCAAGTTGAAGATTCCAGCAACATGACTTTCCCTTGCCTGAGAAAACTGCTTACAGGTGTTCAAGCCCAACGATTATTACAATCATTGGCAATGAAGACCCCCTAGGCTCTGAGAGGTCCTTAGGTGTCAACCAGAGTTGACAGTGCAGCCCCTTCATTAATTGGGTGGTGGTTCACCTTCTTCAGCACCAGGAGGTTGGGCAGTGACTTGGGGAAGGTCCGAATGTGGCTCCCCAGTAACAAAGACTGAAAGTAGAGATCCACCAAAGGGAAGGCAAATACTCTGCCTGGCTGTGCTCCCACCTGGGCTGCCACACCTACCTGGCCCTGGGCCCTTTCAGGGCTCTCCTTGACAAGTGCCTGCTGTGGTCCCCTGACATCACCATGCTCACCTGCATGCACACAGGGCTTTAGAGCCAGGTCCTGACCCATCCTGGCCTTCTCTGAGTCTCCGTGCATAGAGATAGTTGATGCTTTCTTTGAAGCCATTTATCTCAAATTGGAAATCAACTGGTTCCAAACAGACACCATATGGAAACCAAAAAGACTTGTAGGTTTTGTCTCTTACTTAAAATTTTTTAAATGTGTCTGAGGCTTCAGGGCAGTTTTTGGTTTTGAAAATGCTATTCACATAACTGAAAGCATGACTGAGTCTTTGAAAGTTGCTGTAAAGCCAATGTTCCCCATCCTTATGGGAAGCTGAGGTTGACACCAGAGGAGAGGTCCCTGAAAGGCCATGGCAATGCCAGGGGAGACGCTGCTTTTGCTAACATCTAAAGGACAAATGTGTAACTTGGAACATAACCAGGTTGCTTTGGATTTAAGAAAATAGTTTCATTAACAAAGTCATAAACACACTAGAGCTAGAACTTAGAGCTAGTGTCTAGGACTCAAACTTCTTCATGCATTACACAAGGACTAAACATTACATGTGTATAAGGTAGAAAATGATGCGTATTTATAAGTCAAAGGGTAATGACTGTGTGATACCCAATAATGCCTGTATAATACTTGCATACAACATTGTTCAAAACAAAGTCCATTTAATGTGTTACATAATTTATGAATGTTTTTAAATTTAGAAAACATGAAGGTAGGTATCGAACCTCAAAAGTCAAATAAGTAGCTAAATCAACTTACTATTCTCAATGAACTTTTAATTTTCCTTCCATTGAGAGGAGGGCATTATTATATAAGAAATCAGAAAAAAAAGTTTAGGAATTCCTATCAAATATACAATTAATAAATTAATGGAAATTTAATATTTCCAACGATTAGATATTTTGGAGGTAAATTAAAATCAGTTAAAGAAATGAACTTGAGAAATAGAGATAATAAATTTTCCATTTACTCTTTCCTGCATAGATGCCACTTGCGAAGTTCTAGACAGAAGCTGTGGCTCCAACTAAAAAGCCAGTCAATACAGTTAAAACATGTGTTCCTACTGGCTATTCAATGCCATATTGATGCCACATGTTTTTACTTATTTACTTGTCAGTCAACTTGGTAGGTATTATTTAAATACAGCCACTGCTAGAATGATATAGACTATTGTATTAATAGACACAAGCAGAACCGAGGAAGCTCAAATAATGACATGGCAAATTTCCAAAATTACGAGTTAGGCTTGTATCTTCAGCCTAACCCAAAACTTACAAAGAAATTATTCTTGAATGGTTATTTGGCCCAAATATAGAATGACATAAACCTTAATTCAATCTCACTATATCCATTCAAATTAGTTTATCATTTACCTGCAAACTTTTTCTTTGGTTCTGCAAGTCCGTGACTCAATTCTTGATTACTCTCCCCACGAAAAAGTCCGTAAGTGATGAAAACGCTCCCATTTGAAGCAGAGTCTCTAATAGCAATTGTACTGGTGATCCATGCTTGTGTCCCAAGAATAGAGCAAATTACAATGAAGGACCCAAGGCTGGTGAAAAAGCTTGATAAGAACATCAGTGTCTTCTTTGTGGTAGGCATTTTCACAGGAAAATAAGTTCTCTGGGACAAAAAAATGAATATTTTCTTACAACACTTTTGGACCTTATCTTTTGAAGTCTAGTATTTAGAAATGGAATCTAACACTTTGTTGTCAAATATAAAATCTCACTCTTCCTGAGGAAGGGTTATGCTAATGGACATTGAACTCTGAACATGGCCATAAAATTAGCAGTAGCTGAACTTTGGTCTGGAGTAAGAGGCTGCTATGGTTACAGCCAACCAACGTGAACAAGGGGTGGGCATGGTCTTCCCAGGGACTTCCTCAATCACGCAATTAATTTATAATCCTTGGCCAAGTGTCATGGGAGCAAGTTTAGCCTACCATATCATGACAAGAGTAGAATTCCTAAATAATAGGGCGTGGAGGATCTGTATTCCCAAAGCGTTGCTGAGTCTAGCAGACAACAACATGAAACCCCAACTCCTCCAAGAATTATTGGAAATATGTAAACATATACTTCACTATTGTGGACATTTATGTTGTTTCAATTTCACAATTATGTTTGAGAAAGAACACACAAATATCTTTAGGCATAAACCTTTGTTCATATCTCCACTTATTTCCTTGCTTAGACTTCTAGAAGTTTGATGAAGTCTGGATTTTTCTGAAGTTTTTGCTGTGCATTGCTCAGTTTCTTTACTCGTTAGTGATTTGACTCTTAGAATTGTTCCACGAGGAAATCCTAAGGAGGGTAAGCCTTTGTCAAATGTACTGGGGAGTGCAAAGAGAAAAGCTTACACCTCCTTATGTTTTATACCTCTCTATTTTTAGACTTTATCAGAGAGGTATGGCTTTCAAATTTCGTCTTCCAAATTGGATCATATTTGCATATTATTTAAATTATATCTTGAAAAGTTTCATCTTTATCATTTTTTAGTACTCTTGATAGAGATGGTTCTGAACATTCTTGCTTTTGGTCATTATATCTGTATCCACTCTGTTGAGTGGTAAATAGTTTATAAATGGTCATTTCTGGACTTTCGAAAAACTCTCCCATTTGGCGAAAAGATCATTTCTTGAGATGATAAATAGACATTCGTAGCATGTTTTCCATACCGCTTTTTACTGTATTCTTTGATTATTTAGTAATATCGTATTAAGTTGGTGCAAATGTAATTGTGGTTTTTGCCATTGAAAGTTACATTTACTTTTAATGGCAAAACAACACAATTACTTCATCCTCTACTTTTCTTCACTAACACCTAACTTATTTGTGGAATTGGCTGATCATCTGTCTTTGCCGTTTCTGTAACTAGATGACATGCTCCAGGAGGTGGACATGTTTGTTTTGTGTACCACTGGATTCCAGGGACTCTCAAAGAGCCTGGCCCAGAGAAGACACTCAGCAAACATTTGTTCAATAAATTATTGGAGATATGTACACACATACTCTACTACTGTGGACACTTAACGTTGTTTCTATTTTAAAATTATGATTAAGGAAGAACAATGCATGAACATCCTTATGCATAAACCTTTGTCCATATCTCTGATTATTTCCTTGCTTAGACTTCTAGAAGTGAGTCAAAGTCTGTGAATGTTACTGAAGCTGTTGCTACACATTGCCCAGCTGCTCATTAGAAAAAGATACCAGTCACCTGCCATGCCCTTAACACAGTGAAGGTGCACACTTTCCTACAACCTCAAAACATGTATATTATTGGGAAAACTTACTATTTTTTTCCATTTAAGTCTATTTATTTTGACCACACTTGTAAAGGGTGGGACAGAATTTCAGTAGTTAGTTCCTTCTGGCCTTATTCTTAGTGTGGAAAATAATTTTGTATTTATTATTGTATTTTGTATTACATAGGCCCATTACAAAAATGTATTCAAATGGAACTAGCAAGAATAAAGAAGAAAGTAAATATAATAAATAATTTATCCTAGAAGAAGTAATTGTGTTCATAGTTGGGCAAAGACTTGCATATAGCTTTATGTCTTAGTTTCCTGCTGCTATAACAGAAGACCTGAGGCTGGGTGATTTATAAAGAACAGAAATTTATTTCTTACAGTTCTAAAGGCTGAGGAGTCCAAGCTCAAGGGGCTGCATCTGGTGAGGGCCTTCATGCTAGTGAGGATTCTGAGTCCTGTGGTGGCACAGGGCATCATGGTGGCCAGGTAGCAAGTGGGCTGACAGTGCTAGCTCAGGTTTCTCTTCCTCTTCTCATAAAGCCACCAGTCCCACTCCGGAGAAAACCCATTGATCCATTAATCCATTAGTCCATGAAATAATTAATACATTCATGATGGCAGGGCCTTCATGACTCTATTGCCTCGTAAAAGTGGCAACTTTCCATACTGCCACAGTGAAACTCACCAATACGAGTTTCAGAGGAGATAAACATCTGGTGTAGCACCATGCACACATTTATAATAAAACTAAGTCCTACTCTATGTTCTATTTTATAATCTGCTTCATAAAAATTTCAACAACTTGCCATGGCAATCCTTTCATGTCAATAGATCACATTTACCATTGCACAAAGCAAGCACAAATTATTTCTACAAACCCTTTTTGGTGGACATTGAGGTCATTTCTAGCTTTTCACTGCTGTACCCCTGATGTGGTGATACTCCTTTTATGTTCGACCTTGCTAACCTTTCTAGGTATTTCCTTGAGATAAATTCTGAGAAGGAGAATTGTTGAGTCAACCAAAAATATGTGTACACCAGTTGAAAGTGTGTCCCAATTTAAATTCCTACCAACAGCATTTTGTATTAGAGTCCCCAATTTCCACAGCTTCCTCACAGCATAGTATTGCTAGTATTTTTAATCTTTCACAAGCTGGGAGATAAGAAGTAGCTTGTTGGCATTATTTGATTTTTACATGTCAGTTAGAGTTACTATATTCTAATAAGCTTATTACCCATGTGTATTTTTACTGGCACAGTTTTCTGTTTATGATGTTGGCTCATTCATTATATAGAGAGGTTTTTTATTCATGATTTTTTGTACAGTAAAGATAGTAAACTTTTGTCAGTTCTGTGTATCTTGTGGATATATATATGTATACTGAAATATATTCATTGAATATATATATTCATTTTGTTATTTGCATTTCAATCATATTTATACATTTATACATTTTAAACATATGTGTAGATATTTTGCTGGCTCAAGTTAAAAATGTCTATGTAACCGAATATTTCAGTCTTATGCTTTATACTTTCAGGATTTGGTATCCCAACTCCAAAGTTATTAAGGCTATTTACATATAAAAACCAACTCAAGTTTGTGTGAAACAGAAAAGTGATTTTTTTTTTTTTAAAGATGTAGGATTATTTTGCATTACCCAAGGTGAGGTGACAATGAGAACTCAGGAAAGTACTGGAACTAGAATTTCTGTTGTCTTCTCTGCTCCTTACTGCATATCTGTTTCATTTCCTGGGTTTTTTTCTAATATTAAATGTTATCTTTGCTGCTATTCTGTTGCTGTCTTTTATTTCACTTTTCCTCTTCTAATTTTCTGAAATGAATATTTTATTTTCTTAATTATTTTGTTTTTGCATTAATAAAATATTTAAAACCACGAATATTTTTCTCTTAATATATATATATCTTTGGCTAGGTTCCATAGGTTTTTACATATGTTAATTGGCATTTAACATCTTGAAACTGCATTTTTTATTTCCTGTTTGTTGAGGACAAAGTTCGTAAGATAATTGTATGATAGCATTATTTCTATTTTGTTTATTTGTTTCTAGTTTTCTATAATTTTAATCAAAGAATGTGATCTTAAAATATATCTACTCTTAGGGTTTTATTGAGATTTTATTTGTAGACATTTATAATCAATGTTTATAAATGTTTACAACATTTTTTGTCACTCTATGCTATTCCGTTTAATGGATTTACCATCATTTATTTAACAATATTTTATTTTGGCCATTTTGGATAATACTAAATTTTTTGCTTATATAAATTTGCTTAAATACAGATCATTAACTATATCCTTAAAATAAATCTCAGGAGAATTGCTGACTCAGATAGACATTTTTAGATTTATTATATTAAATACAAATTGGCCCCAAACTGGCTTGCAATTCATAATCCCAACATAAATGTATGAGAAAGCCCTTTTTTCATAGCACTGGAAAATGTTTGTTATTTTATATGTAATATTGCTTTAAGTTACAATTCTATGGTTTGCTTTTCTGTCACTATAGTTTTGGCTTTTCTAGAATTTCATAAAAATGGTATATTATAGTAAGTAGTCTTCTGTATCTGACTTTATTTTTTAGATTAATCTAGATATAGACACACACATTTGTTTATCCACTCAGCAGTTGATGGACATTTTGGTAGACTCAAATTACATCAATATATTATATTTGTTAAGAATAAAGCTGTTATGCATTCGAGTACAAGTATACGTGTGGATATCTGATTCCTTTTTCTTGCATAAATAAATAAGAAAGATATTACTGGAACATGGTAAGTGTATATTTAGCATTTTAAGAAACTGACAGACTGATTTCTCAAGTGGCTGTTCTACTGTGCATTCCCACAAGTTATGTATGATAGTTTCATTTGCTCCATACCCTCACCAGCACTTGCTATTATAAGTCCTTCAAAATCTGGCATTATAATGAGTGTTTCCTGATATCTCACTGTGGTTTTTATTTGCATTTTGCTAATACTAATGATGTTGGACATCTTTGTATGTGTTTGTTTGCCACGCATATACTTTCCTTGGTGAAGCCTCTGTTCACATCTTTTGTCCATTTTCTTATTGACTTGTCTTCTTTTTGTGGAGTTGTAAGAATTCTTTATATTTTATCCTCAAGAGGCAATATTTATTAGATATGTTTTACATATATCATATATTTGTGAGTTATATGTCTTGCAACCATTTTGTCCCAGTATCTGGGTTGTTTTTCCATTTCCTTAACAGCATCATTGAAGAGCAACATTTTTAAAATTTGGTGAAGTCTAACTTACCAATTTTTTCATTTTATGGCATTTGGTTTAAATGTTATATTTAAGAAATTTTTGCCTAACCCAAGAGCACAAATATTTATTTTCCTATGTTTTGTTCTAGAAATTTTATGCTTTTAGGTCTTATATTTAAGGTTATGGTCTATTTCGAGTCAATTTTTGTATATGATATGAGGTAAGGGCTGAGGTTCATTTTTATGCATGTGGCTAGGGTGTTGTCCCAGCTTGGTTTCTTGAAAAGATTATCCCTTCCCTGATGAACTGCCTTGGCGTCTTCTTTGAAAATCAGATGATAACATCTGTGTGGGTCTCTTTCTGGATTCTATATTAAGAGATCATTCTTTCCAGTTCTTTGTAAGCTCCAGGAATTGTTTGTCACTCGGCTTTGCCATGGCTCCTTTCCTGGTCTCTGTAGCTTCCTCTGAGGTGTGTGCCTCAGCACTCATTTAATGATTCCAGGGATCCCTCTAGATTTCTACGCTTCCCTCTGCAGCTCTCTCCTCTCCAGCACCCGCCACCAATCCTAGCACTTTGGCCTCCTCAAACCTTGGTTTCTTTCTATTCAACTGCAGAAGACCATTGGCTTCTTTGGTTTCCCCTTCCGCACCACAGCCTGCAGATTTCCTCCTTGAAAACCTCCTGGCGCAATTGTCAGTCTGACTTCATTTGTTTCTTTTATCTCAGGAATCATGGACCTGTGCTGCCTGATGTCCAATGTCTATTATAGAAGCCATTCCTTTATATATCATCTTCTGTCTTATTAATTTTATGAGTCTATAGGGGGCCCTTCTTATTCCATCATAGTCCAGGGAGGTAGTCAAGCCTTGGTTGAATGACCACATGGCTGCCACACTTTCTTTCCCTTAGAATTTTGTAGCTACCGCTTTATTGCCTTTTTGCACTGAACGTTGCTGTTGAAAAGTCTGAGGCCAGCCATATTTTTTCTCTCTGTATGTGACTGAGTTACTCTGATAGCGTGGTTATAAGAGTCTGTTTGTGAAGTGCAGCCATATCCACCTAAATTTTGTTTAGATTATTCTGATTCATTTTATTCTCCTTTCATGTAGTTTCTCTTTTCAGTGTGCATATTCAGTTTATTACAGAAACATTTTTCTGTGTCATATTTCTAAATTATGTGTTCCACTTGTTGAAATTTTACCTGCAGACACACCAGTTATTCTTATGTTGGGTGATCTTTGACCTTCATATCCACTATTCACCCTCTTCTAATTGCTTTATTCCCTTTATGTTTTTGCTGTCTATTCACTGTGACTTTCTTCCACAATGATAACTCATTTTTAGCTAAAATTTTTTCTAACTTATGTATTAAATCTTAAGTTATATGGCTTGGAGTCTCAATTTGTTTTCTATTAACTTATCTCTGTTGTTTTATATCTCATTATTAGTCCCTTGTGTAATTGAATCTTTGTTATTATAAGTAAGTTCTCACATAGCATAATACATGCAGAAGAAACTGCTTCTGCCCATTGGATTGGATGTTTTTCCAGCCTGAGATGTGCTTACCCTTTCTTTTCTTTTCTTCTGCTATGTTGGTGTAGATCCCACTGGATTGGATGTTTTTCTTTTCTTCTGCTATGTTTGGGTAGATCCCAGGGTATTTCTTTTCATCTTGCTGAGTTTAACATGAGCAGTTCTATCCAACTATTGGTTCACACGGATCCATGATTAGTGAGTTCCCCTGACATCCTTCTTACCTTACCTGGGGCTAATTTATCTTAGCTTCTCCATGCATCACTCTTTGACTGGATGGTTTTCTATCATTTTTTTTCTAAATACATCCAGGAGGGAAAAAAGTATACAGATCTTTGACAAAACATGTAAGTCAGATTAGCTTAAGCTCACAGAAGTTCGGGGTAAGGGAAACCGCTCATGTGACATGATGCAGGGCTTCCAAGAAGGTCTCCAGGACATCATGTTGCTCTTTCTCCATCTCTGGGTTGCGTTTCTCTTGGCTCTGCTCCCAAGTTCATGGACTTGGATCCTCATTCAGAACTTTTATTCTCTCAGCTTCAAGTTTATTACAAGAAAGAATCATATGCCTCTCCCCCAGAAATCTCTCAGCATTTTACTTGCTCTAATGCTGCCACACACCCCCACACCTAGAGCTGGACAGAAGCAGGGAGAGGTCTTGTTGTGTTGTAATTAGGATTACTGCTGATTCATTCTGAGTTTAGGGAGGCAGAATCGGTGGTCTTTCTTCCATCAGCTCTTGGCTAATCAGAATCTCCACGCAGTCAAGGGCCTTTTCTAACTAGGCTTGGAAATGGCACAGGGCATGCATGGCAATGGGGACTATCTTGTCCCTCTGCTCAGAGTAAGAGGCAGCCTGAGACTCTGTCCAGGAACAGGAACTTTATAAGGGATGGGCTAGGGCAGACTGAGTCTGGATGTGCATAAGAGGAAGGTGATGTCAGAGCCTGTGATGAAGAGGCCTCTTCAAGTTGAAAACGTCTAGAACATGAAGGCCTCATAGAAAGGAGGAAAGAAAGACCAAAATCTGGAATGCAGGTTGCTACCAGAGGCTGGGAGGTCGCCCTAGCTCAGGATTTCCCATAACTCAGTCATTTCAGTTCCACTGTTGCAATTTTTGCCACCTATGACTATCACCTCTAATGTTATTTCCTTAATAATTTTCTCTAAATTAATTTTTTATAAATTAATTGACCATGACACTATCTACATTAGCTTAGCTGTAATAAAATCTTGAGTGATGTTTCAATGTTTTTCTAATATAATAAAAATAAATATGCAATTTATATGTGAAATGAGAAGTGGCCATCCTTGTACTATCTACAATCATCTTTGACATCCCTCCACATACACTACTCCCAATAGAATCTTACTTTGGAAAACCCTGGCCTAGCTGATACGAAGAAAGAAAATGACCTTCTGTGTTGCTGGAATGCACTGGGGAAACTGTTTTTTGTTTTGTTTTGTTTTTAACTACAGTTTGAGGCTGCCGATTTCTTCTACTTTTCATAAAGCTTACTATACATCAGTGATTTTTTAAAAATTACAAATACACACCTTACAGTACATGAAGTTCCAGAATATATAACAGGATTTATTTTACTATTTTTAACTATGAATTCATGTACACGTATACTTTCATCATAAAACATATGTAGTTTATATGTACTTTGGGATCATTTAAGTAGAAAAATTGCCTCAAGACGATCACACTTTTCCATTAAAGGCAATTTTTTTATATGTAAAAATCTTTCTTAACACTGCCATGCTTTAGGAAATGAAATATTTAAAAACTAAATTTCTATTGTGCTTTAGTAACCGCTAAGAAATAAATATCTGTATCTCCTTTTTAGGAGAGCTCTCCTCAGTGCTGTATTATGTATGTCTCATTATCAACTTTTTCCTCAATTCCAAGAGCAAACTGAAATTATATACCAGGTAGAAAAAAGGTGATTAATAAATCATCCCACCAGTGATAATGTTCTGTGGATTATTGACACGAATTTCACTGTGAGGAATAAAGAAATTATGTCATAGGTCTTATAATTTCTCAAGTTCGAGGAAAATATCCTTTTGCCAAAGTGTAGATATTTCTGAGAGTCCTGTGATTTTTTGAGTGAGGAACACAAGGGTATTCAATGCATTATGAAATCATCTGAAACAGGCCATGGAAGGTGCTGGATTATTTTATTATTTGGCCTTCCAATGAAAACAACTCTAATTTACAGACATCAGTTTATTTTGTAAATTGAATCAATTTTTCTTAATCATAGAAGAAGAGAAATAATAAATGACTTTTGCCACTGTGCATGGAATGGTCACCTGCCCTCATCCTTATGCATTTGACAACGTGATAACTGTCCCCAAAACAATTATACAAACATACACAATGATAATATTGTTCACCTGTACTCGGTGACCAAGAAGTTAAGATTCAATCATACCCTCATATGTGTGAAATGACACATGAACAAGGCTATTCTTGTAGCATTTTGTGTTAGAAAACAACTGGGACACGCAGTGGCTCACGTCTGCAAACCCAGCACTTTGGGAAGCTGAGGTGGGCAGATCATTGTGAGCTCAGGAGTTCGAGACTGCCCCAGATAACATGGCCAAATGCTGTTTAAACAAAAATTACAAAAAAAACAATTAGCCAGGCATGACGGTTTATGCCTGTAGTACCAGTTACTCCAGAGGCTGAGGCTGGAGAATCGCTTGAGTCTGGGAAGCAGAGGTTGCAGTGAACCAAGATCGTGCCATGGCACTCCAGCCTGGGCAACACAGTGAAACTCTGTTTCAAAAAAAAAAAAAAGAAGAAGAAAAAAGAAAAGCAAACAACTGGGAATAATTAAGTGGCCTAGAAGTGCTATTTTAAATATATCCAAAGATTTAAAAGACAACATGAATATAATAAATAACCATATGAGGACCTCATTAGAGAAATAAAAATTATTTTTAAAATAACAAAATGAAAAGTCTATTACCTAAAAATACATAACAGAAATAAAAAAGAAATCACTGGATGGACTTAACAGAAGATTAAGCATTGCAGAAGAAAAGATCAGTCAATTTTAAAACTTAGCAATAGAAACGATCTAAACTAAAACACCTACAAGAAAAAAGGCTTAAAAATGTTAAAAGCCTCAGTAACCTTGTGAGACAATATTTGGAGATACCACGTACATCCATTGCAGTCCAAGAAGGACAGGAAGGGGAAAATATTTTTAACGAAATAGTGGCTGAAAATTTCCCAAATTTGATAAAAACCATAAATTTATAAAACAAGAAACTCAAGTAATCCCAAGAAAACAGACACAAGGAAAACCATACCAATGGCAGGTGCAGTGGTTTATGTCTATAATCTCAGCACTTTGGGAGGCCAAGGTGGGAGGATAGCTTGAGCCTGGGGGTTCAGGACCAGCCTGGGCAATTTTGTCTCTACAAAAAAAAAAAATTAAAAATTAGCTGGTCATGGTGGTGCACGCCCGTGGTCCCAGCTACTCAGGAGGCTGAGGCAGGAGGACTTCTTGAGCCCAGGAGTTCAAGATTGCAGTGACCTATGATCACACCACTGCACTCTAGCCTGGGTGACAGTAAAAGACCCCATCTCAATGAATAAATACATAAAATAAAATAAAGCAACACCAAGACACATTTTAATCAAATTTCTTGAAAACAGTGATAAGGAGAAGATTTTAAAATCAACTAGAGGAAAAGAGTACATCACCAAAACTACTGATAATAAGCAATAAAGGATGAATCTCAAAAAGAGTTTGCTGCCTAAAAGAAATTAGAAATAAGATACTATGTGATTCCATTTATATGAAGATACAGAGCAGGTAACACTACCTATGTTGAAAGATTTCAGAATAATGGCCATCTTTGGCAAGAGTGGGGAGATTCTATTGGGGGAAGAGACATCAAAGAACTTTCTAGAATGATGGAAATGTTTACTGTCTTGAGACAGGTATGCATTTCACTAGTTTATACACTTGTCTTTACTCATTGGCATATCCCTTAAGATCTGTACAATACATGTGTACTCTTCATCAGTGAAAAGCAATTCAAGAAAAAAACAAAGAGTTCAAATGTGGTAAGGATCTGGGGGAGGGCCTAATTATTGTTTTTTTCTGGGTGAGTAGAGGAATCTTCCAGCAAAAAGATCTGTCCTCTTGATTTCAGTAATTGTTAACACTTGGGCATAACTTGGAAAAAGAGGAGGAGAGGGAAGAATAGTCGGGTAATGTAAAAATAGATAGTTCTGAACCCATTTGTTATTCAATCTAGTACATCCTAGAGATCAGAGTAACCATCCTGACTGTGGTTACTAAAAGTTACCTCTTGGTGGGAACAGGTCCTGAACAAAATTATTGAAGGACTCTGGTGTTGTCTCAGTGTATTAGTCCATTCAGACATACCTGAGACTGGGTAATTTACAAAGGAAAGAGGTTTAATGGACTCACAGTTCCATATGGCTGGGAAGGCCTCACAATCATGGCAGAAGACAAGGAGGAGCAAAGGCACATCTTACATGGCGGCAGGCAAGAGAGCATGTTCCCTTTATAAAGAGAACTGCCCTTTATAAAACCATCAAATCTCGTTGCGATTTATTCACTATCATGAGAACAGTATGGGAAAAACCGGCCCCCATGATTCAGTTGCCTCCCATAGGGTCCCTCCCACAACACATGAGGACTACGGGAACTACAATTCAAGATGAGACTTGGGTGGGGATGTCGCCAAACCATATCACTCAGTTTTTCCTTCCTTGCTCTGCCACACAGCCAATCGATGATCAAGACCTGCTTTTTTTCCTCCTAAGGTTGAATAACTTTATGAGAATGTTTCTGTATGATGTTTAAAAGCAACTTCTTATTTGGTTTCCACACATTGATTTTGCCTTTTTTTTTTTCTTATCCTCCTAGACAGTATTCCTGGCCTCAGCATTTTAATTTTAATTGACATCTATTGGGCCCTCTAAGCATGATGGGCAGTATCTGAGTTTCTGCAGAGAAACCCAAAGGCCCAGTCCTCAAGTAAAGTAGAAGACAAGACAAGTAATTGCAGTTAATATCAATAATCGCAGGAGCACTGCCTCAAGCTGTGTTTTAGAGGAAAGAGGCTAAATGGTTGGGTGTAGGGGAGGCCTGGGGACAGTGGGCGGGAGGCCAGCCACGGAGAGGCCTGAGACAGGACCAGGCAGCCAGTGTGCCAGGGAGCTGAAGAGGACTCTGTGGACTCAAGAAGCGCCCTAAGAGATGAGGGTGGTGAGGTGTTCAGGAGTGCAAGAGGCAGATGAGCTCCTCAAAGCCTGGGAGGAGGATAGGGGAATTGACTCTGATGTCAACAGGGACCTTGAGCCTACGAGAGGCAAAATGAAGATGGTGAAGAAGGATGAAGGGCTTCCCTGTGGTAATCAACAGGGACCTGGCACAAACACTTCTGACAACACGCTTCTGTGTGACAATGATGAATGTCTGTAGACTTTAGAAAGAGTTGAGAATTTTTGGGGTCCAGCAGAGAAGATATTATCAGGAAAGAAGAGCCATCTGCCTCCCCATCATGTTACCAAGGCTGTTCACTTTCCAACAGCAGATGTCTGACAAAGGCAACTTGTTTCTGTCTTCTTAGCTCACAGTCTCTGCCTCCTCAGCCCTGCAGCGTTAACAAGCAAAACTGTGCTTAGCAGAGCTTTGTAATTATGGCCTTCATGTACATAAGCCTGACTCTGCAGACCACGACAGCAGAAAAATCCAAAGCCTGGGGATGTCATAGGCTACCTGGCCCCATCTCAACCTGGGCTGTTCCTTGGAAGTGCACTCAGGAAGGAGCCACCCGCCCTGCTGGGCTCTGAGGTGACCAGGCTGTCTGCTGCTGCTGGCTGGGGCCCATCCTCCTCTGCTCTGACAGCCCGGACGCCTTCACTGAGCACCTCCTGGCTACTGAGTTTGCTTTAGGAGCTTGAGTCTGAGAAGCCATGGAGATCAGCAGAGCCTAGGCTGCTGGAGCTTACAGCCCTGGGGGTAGGAGAAGAGGGCATGACAGACACCAAAGGAGCAAATAAACCCACAAGTAATTCCAAACTGTGATGGAGGATGTGGAAGAGAGTGGCAGAAGAGATGGGTGCAGGGTGATCTTCCAGAAGCCACCAGTAAGAAGGAACCAGGTGCACTGGTTGGAGGAGCCCCAGGCAGGAAGGAGCTTGGCTCTGGCACTGAGAGAAAGGAGCCGTGGTTGGAGCCCAGCAGGCAGGGGTGAGAGGCTCAGAGCAGCCAGGGAAGTCAGGCAGAGCCTCGCGGGAGTTTGGGTTTTAATCTTCATGGAGGCTTTTAAGCAGGGGGCTAGCAGGACCCGGTTTACACTTTGTGAGGTGCCTGGGACCAAGTGTGAAGAATGGATCATCTGGGAGAGTGGGTCGGAAGCTGGGGAGCCACTGCAGGCTTTGGACGGGTGCAGGCAGTGAGAAGAAAGGGCGAGATGCATGGAGAAGACGGTGGGAAGTGGACTCGGGCCCTCTGGGAGGTGGACTGGAGGTGGGACATGGAGGCAGGGACAGGGACGACTGCAGAGAAACTAAGTAAGAGCAAGAGGCAGGTCTGAGACAGCAGGAGGCAGCCAAGAGGAGCTGAGCTTGGAGGAGAGGGTCCCACAGTGGTGCTGTTTAGAGTCATTCCCATAAGGATGGTGTTTAAAGCTTTGGGGCTAGACAAGGCCCCCAGGGACAGAAATGGGCAGGGCAGGGCAGGAAGGTGGAGCTCAAGTTCTCCACTGGTTTCGCAGCTCTCTGGCCCCTGTAGAGGGGAAGTCCCACTCTGGGCAAATCACCTGCGGGTGGCCTCTGCCAGGAGGCGCCCATTGCTCTGCAGCCTTTGGGGTCTGTAGCTCTGTCTAAACAGGCCTCAAGTATGCTAAGAGTTGTCGGCTGGCAATCAGTGCAATGTGGGGTAACACACCCTAAGTGCCACTTTCTCCCCATTCATTCATTCATAAGCCTAATGAGCTGGGCCCCTACCACAGAATGCAGCTTCCCTCATGAGGGCTGGGCCGTGGCCCCACCCAGAAGGCACGGTACGAAGGTTCAGAACCAAGATGCCACCAGTGTCTTTTCTGCTCCTCCCAGGGAACTGCCTTTTCTCTGAAAGCTCCCTAAATAGCTTGAGTGAAATTCCCTGGAAGAAGTCGGCCAGACAGCAGCAGGCCCAGTGCCTGGCTCTGTCGCTCTTCTTTCTCTTTGTGCGTTTTTAACTTTGGCAGATGCTGCCTTCCGGACAAGCAAGCCCTCTTCTATATCCCCCAAACAGGCGCCTTATCTCCTCCTCTTTCCAGAGGAGGGCACCAGGCCCAGCGACCTCACAGCTCGCCCAGTTTCCTCGCACCAGAAGCGTACGGGGTGCCCTGAGCGTCCCATACCTGCTGCAAGACCAGGGCGAGTCCCTAGCCAGGCCACTTCCTGGTGCACAGGGATAGGGCAGGGAGAGGCAGGGCCTTGCCTTTGCTCTCCGCCAGGTGTGAGTGCCCGCCATATCTTGACCCTCTGTCTACGCACCTGGGTCCTGGCGGAGTGGCTGGGCCAGGCCTCCCCGGAAGGGGCACCAGCCTTGGGTAAACGGATACCCACAGTGCCTGGGTGCTCCCAGGGCAGGGCCTCAGGGCCATTCCTGCCTCGCAGGTGGGGCGGGCGCCCTGGATGCGCTCCCCGCGCCGGGCACCAGGCGTCGCCCCCGCTCCTCGCAGCGCCCAGGCCCCCGCCCCCGCCGCGGAGCCGCAGCCGGAGCTGGAGCCGAGGCGGCGGCGGGACCCGGCCGGCCGGACAAATTTCCTGCTAGGCTGCGGACGGCGGGCGGCAGGAGCCGGCGCGAGCGGCTTCAGGAACCCACGGCCTCTGCGCGTCCCCGCGACCCTTCTTCGCGCCCGGCAGGGACAGCAGGGCGCCCCGGAGGGCGGCGGGCGGGCGCCCGGGAGATGCGGAGCCGCCGCTGCAGCGCGATCTGCGCGACCGGACCGGCCCCCCCGAGGTGAGCGCGCGCGTGCGGGCAGGGACGCTGCGCCCCTATGGGGGGACCGTGCGCCCCGGGAGGCCCAAGCAGGCCGGGGACGCTGCCTTGGCCGCTGCCGCGGGAGGGAGGGGCCGCTCCGGGACTCAGAGTCCCGACCCTGTCCCCGCCGCCCACGCGGCGCGCCCAGTACCAGCGGCTGGGGACCGCACGACCCCCGACCCCGGCCTGTGGCGCGTCCCCTCACCCGGAGTCCCCAGCCCAACTTGGCGACCACAGTGGCAGTGCTCACGCTCCCTCTCGGTAAACAGGAGGAGGGTGCGCGTGTCTGCGGGTGGCGACAGTGCGCGGGGGCCGGCGGCAGGGCGGCGTACGTGAAAGCGGGCGACACAGAGAGGGGGTGCAGGCCGCGCGTGGGGGGCTGCGCCCACTCGAGGCTGGAGGCTGGAGCCTTTGAAGAAAGTGGCTCGAGTTGTGCCAACTCCGGGAGGGGCCGGCGCGCTGCCAGGATGCTGCCCCGCAGCCGGGCGGGCGCCCGCGCCTTCCCAGGGAGGCAGGCGGAGCGGGATGCAGCAACCGCGGTGGGTCGGAGATGCGGCGGGGAGACCCCGGCAGGTGGTCCAGGCTGGGCTGCCGCGATTTGCAGGGTCGATGACCTCACAGGGCTCCTGGGCACAGAGGCCAGCGCGGTGCCAATTCTGAGAGCTCCCGGGACCATCTGGGGAAGGCCGGGCAACCCACAGGATGGGGAGGCAGAGCCAAGCCGGATGGAGACCGCGCTGGACCTGACCTAAATTCCTTCCAGGCATGCAAACCTTTCCAGAAAGGTTAGGCAATTATACTTGCAGAATTATGATATTGATTTGTCTTGAGTCGTGACCATTCCATCAGAGTTTCAATCCAGGAAACTCAAAGAAAGAATATAGCTCTCTGCTTATATTTTAGAGTGAATGAGCGTATGGGTGAGTTGAATGAACACCAGCAAAGAGTGATCACGTGATCCAGAAATTACTGTGTCCATGTCCAGTCAGCTCTGCGTTTGGCCCCAGGTACCCTTGACCCAGGGTGTCCGGAGGTCTTTGTGTCCCAAAGATGGATGAAGTTCTGCCTCTGCACACTAACGACTCTTGTCCATTTAAACTGTGTGTATGTGGGTGGGGAGGGGGGGCGTGGAGGGATGTTTCCAAAACTGGGATGCTAGGCCAGAGGAGGGCATGAAATGGTGGGGGCCAGTGGCTGGGGCAAGCGTCTCACCACCACGGTCACTCAGCCAGCGTGGTCCGGGCAGAGCTCTGTGGTGTGAACAGGGTTAGAGTCTGTACTTTCCGAGCACAGGCTCTTGGCATTTGGGGAGCAAGAGGTCAGAGGCGAGGTGGGGCAGGCCCAAGAGGTGGGGGCTGCGCTGTCAGTGAGAGAGGCCTGACGCACCACCCAGCCCTTCCCAGACAAGGCTCTGCCCCTGAACGTGACCTTGGGGGCCAAGATTTTTGTTCATTGATGTTGGTGATGCCTGTGAGTCACCACCGCCCCTCCCTGCCCCAACAGACCATTCCCATGTGGACTAGAGCTAGGAGCTAGATTTGTCTCTGTAAAAGGTCAGGTCACTGGATGTGTCCAGATGGCTTGGGACTTAGTCACACACTCCCTCATCAGTTCCAGTCAAACCAGTTGAGGGAAGTGGATGAGGGTGTTATTGTCTTTATGTGCGATGCTTCTTGGAGGCCCTGGGTGGACACAAAGTGAGGATAATGCGGAAAGCTATACAGAGGCCACCTCTCATTTCTGTGGCGGACAGCCGGCCGAGAGAGATGCGCTCCCTGTGTCAGCACTGCCACCTCCACGGAAGCCTGGAGGAGGTCCTGAAGCACTGTGCCCTGATGGGAGCCCCCTCTTCTCCAGGGATGCGTGTGTGCAAACCATTGCGCCTGAGAGTAGATGAGGCTGTGCATGTACATCATTGCCCCTGAGAGGAGAGGCGGCTGTGTGTGCAAATCTTGCCCCCGAACCCCAAGAGAAGATGCAGTCACAGTGGGGGTGATGGTAGATGCATCAGTTTCAATTGGTGAAAGTATGCTTCTCCCAGCTGTGCCTCAGTGGGTCCACTGTGCTCCATCTGCACCACCATTAGCCTAGTCTAAGGTGCACGGCTGATCAATATTCCCTCCCTGAAGGCCAGAGGTGTGTTTCTAGGCCCGGCCACTTCTCTGCAGTTGTCCTCCGCAGCTGCCCACTTGACATTTCTCCCTGGGATATCAAATGCCCCTTGACTCAATATGTCAAAATCAAACTTGTGATCTCTGCTCCCCTTCCAGTACTTTCCCAGTGTTGTCTTTATCCATCCAATTCCACCAGCCTCCATGTTGCTTCTGAAATGTATGCCAGACTATAGTTTCTGTGAAGAGAGGTCAATACTGTGTCTCCAGTGCCCAGCCATGTGCCTGCCAGTGGAGCCTTGAGGACTACTGTCCATGGATGAAAAACTTGGAAGTGAGACCTTCCTGAAGCACATGTGCTGATGGAGCAAGTGTGTGTCTGTTGTGTGGATGTTGTATGGTTGATAGGCAGCCACACATTTTTGCTGATGTGGATGGGCATGGTCCATCCAGGGGTCATGTGGCCAGCCCTTCTGGAGATGCTGGACTCACCTGCTAAAATGACTGCCAGCTTGGACCAGAGACACGCCAAGTGACCTCCCAGGGAGGCAGGCTTGGGAGCAGGGAGGGAACAGGATCGAAGCTGCCCTGTATTCCCTTGCTAGACAAGTCTTTTTCATTTATAATGTTTGAGTCACCCTTACAGAAGTTCTGTTGCCAAAGCAGGAATGAATGTATCCATTAGAGTAAAGACTGGCCTTCTTAATATTTGAATATCACTTGGGAAAAAAACTACAGTTCTAAGAACATCTCTAGTTTTTCTTTTGGCTTTTTTCCTACTGAACCAATGGCTTTGTCTTCCATGAAGCTCCCAAAGCTTTCCAGATCCCAAGACTCAGCTCCCTGCTCTCAGCCTCTTTCCCCTTTATCTCCATCTTAGGAACTCCTACCCATATCTTAAGGCCCACCTCAAAAGTCTCAGTCTCCACAAAGCCTTCCTGGCCCCCCTACCTGAGAGGAATCTCTCTTACTCGTGGTTCCATAGAACGCTATTTGTGCCTGTCCTAAAGCACTTGTTGGACTTGATTTTGATTTCCAGTTCACTTGCTCAAGTAGTTCATCTCCTCCACTAGGCAGCCGGTGCTGTAAGGGTGGAGCATGTGTCTCTGAGAGTGTGTACTTCGGGTTCAGTCAGTCAAGTTCTGACTCTGGTGTGACTTTGGCTAAATGACTCAAAATGCAGGCTTCAGTGCTCTCTTCTCTGGAATGGGAGTCATCATCGCTACTTCCCAGGGCTGCTGCTGTGAGGGGGGACATAGGATACATATAATTGACAGGCCACATGGCTGGTATGCGTAAATTGTGGTTATCTTTCCTCTATAACATCCAATGCTGTGCGTTGCACATGTAAGAATCAATGAAGTTTGAGGCTGGGTGCAGCGGTTCACACCTGTAATCCCAGCACTTTGGGAGGCGGAAGCACGCAGATCACTTGAGGCCAGGAATTCCGGACCCGCATGGGCAACATGGTGGAACTCTGTACCAAAAACACAACAAAATTAGATGGGCATGGTGGTGCACATCTGTAGTCCCAGCTACTCAGGAGGCTGAGGTGGGAGAATCATCTGAGCTTGGGAGGTCAGGGCTGCAGTGAGCCATGTTCACACCACTGCAATCCAGCCTGGTTGACAGAGAAAGACCCTGTCATGAAAAAAAAAAGAATCAATGAAGTTTGAATGAATACATGAACCAAGCCAAAAACCATACAAATAGATAGATACCTTTTGTGTGTCATCCAGATTGGTAGGTCAAATCAGTATGGTGTGACCTGCTAGATAACTTTATTTTTTGCATGGCAATCTAAATGATTATTATGTAAATTTTGCGTGATTAAGTATTTTAATCCTATAATGTTATCACTTACCATGAAGGCATTCATTCTTCAATATGCATCATTGACTCCAGTGATCGATGAGGCAGAAATGCAACTTGCTGTGCACATTAACCAGGCTCGTGGCCTGAATTAAACCAGGCTGGGTGTGAGGCACTGCAAAAGCAAACGAAACCCACCCCTGAGAAGCAGTGTGGCCTAGAATCAGGTGTCTGGAATCAGGGTAAGAGAGCAGCTTCTAGACTGCTAGAACTGCTATGAACATAAAGCTGTGAAGCTACAACATAAAGCTAGAACATAAAGCTGTGAAACTGTGGCCTACCCTAGAAACTCTCAGACCTTCACTTTGCTTATCCAAAGTAAGAGGCTGTCCTGGACCATCTCTGAGCCCCTCCCAGCTGCTGTGCTTCCTCCCGATTTCACCCCTCCCCACCACTGGGCAGGAAGGGCTGCTGACTCCATACAAGGCTGGATCCCAGGCAGGGAGGCCTCCTGTTTCTTGGCTCAGCACTTGGGCCACGTGTCGCTCTGCTCTGGACACCAAATCTAGAGAGAGTGAGGAGAGGCCTGTGGGTACGTGTAGCGTGCTGCCAATTTTAGGTACTGGCCCTAGACATATCAAGAGTTTATTTTGGAGGATTAACTTCTCATTATTTTGTCACTAGGATTTTTTTTTTCACCAAAAGCAGAGTGTTGAATGATATTTTAGATGGCTGGGATTTTAGATCAGCCATACCTGAGGCAATAAGGGTTGGTCGAATGTTACTAACCCTTGAGCAGACACAGATGAGCAGTTGTGGGGCCGGTGGCTGCTGGATGTGGGCTAGGAGACCCCTGGTTTGGGATTACGAAGCCAGCCTCCTTTTCTTCCCTTGGCTCTGGCTGCTGTTCTCCCAGTCATACCCATCATGGTCTGCCCTGTCCAGGTGTTCCATGTGGGGAGTTTTGATGTGGTGCACAGCCTTTGAGCTGTTAACAATACCCTGTTCACAGCCAGAAATGTGGGCCCCACATCTTTCTTTCAACTATATGAATACTTCAGAGACTTTGATTGAGCTTATGAAATAAAAATTCTTAACAATATATTTCAGAAAAATAAACATATCCTTTTATATTGATTCCCAATGAAACAGGGGCCAGATAAAATATTTTAAAAGGGCATCTGTTTTTAAAAATATCTTTCAAATGCAATCAAGAATGTTCAGTTAATCCAGTCCATTATGTATATTGTAACAAGTAACAAAAGGGGCAGAGAAATCTTTCTCCCAAAAACAAATATAAAGTCCAGCAGGGAGTAGGGAAATGTTTGAAGAAAAAAAAATGATTCTTAGTTATGTGCTAAAAACCAAATGTGTTTTGGGCAGGTGCTTTGATGTTAGTGTTTGTTGGGTGGAGAGTAAAGAATTGATAGGAAAACTTGTTTGGATCCCAGGTCTGGGTGCCGGCTACACTACATTTGATCCAAGGGAAGGGCTAGCACGGGAACAATAGCATTTGGCTGTGAGCGCCCTGGGCAGGTACATGACTCTGTCATCCACTGCCAGGGATGAACAGCCAGTCCCACAAGGCCTGGAGCTCAGAGCTCACTCTGTGCATGTATGTGACGTGGAGAGATGGATGGATGAAGGTAATAGAACTGAGTAGGAGCCCGTCCAGGTAGCAGTGGAGGAGGCCAAGCGGCAGAGGCCCTTCCTGCCGTGATTTTACTCTGTCTGAATACCAGCAGCAAGTGCAAGCCATGGGGCTTTATTTTCAAGAGGAGGTGACACAGCCTGAGGCTCAGGGAAAGGACTTAGGAGCAGAATGATTGGCATCAGATGGGGGGACTTCCCCTGGCCCAGTGTGAGCCCAAGTCTTTACAGTGGGGAGCATGATGCCACCAGGGGAGCTGCGTGGGGATCGGTGGAGGTGGTACGCAGAGGCCTGGCCCCGTGCTCACCAATGGGCCAGTGGTCTCACACAAGGCAAGGGCCCAGGGGACCGGAATCAAAGGCCTGAGATGATGTGAGCCCTGACTTCTCCTCTGCCACAGTCGCTTTGTCCTCAAGGCAAGTCACTTAATTTCTATTCAATAAATGCACAAACATAATTTTTGGTTATTAATGTCCCTAAATCTGTTTGGACATTTCCAGCTGAACATTAGTCACCAGTTTTGTACTAGAGAGAAAATTAGTTCCATCTTTCTTCTCAACTGAGATTTTTAAATGTTCTATCACGTAGCTACTTGATTACAGTGTATTATTTTAAATGACCTCTGTACTAAGTCCTTTTATTTTGGCGTCCTCTCACTCCAGAAGGACCTGGCGTTTTTCAGGCTGTGTCTCCACAGTAGGGCTTTCATAGGTCCGCGGTGCAGACTGGTTTGCTTGGCCCCGACCCCTCGGCTAACATGCACAAGGGCGCTCTGAGGGTCCGAAACGCACCCACCAAGCACAGCCCAGACAAAATGGAAGCTCCCATCCAGGCGGGTTCCTGGTGAAACTCTGGGGAGCTCCAGCCTTCCTTTCTTCTCCAGTTTATAAAGAGGCCGGCCTCAGAGGTGGACACCTACTTCTATGATTTGATGTCCGACCCTGGGACTCTCCTCTCTACCCTGCCCCCACCTCATCCACCAGCCTTTTGGTCTGAAATCCTTGTCGTGGGGTAAAGCTTTTAATTTTGTTGTTGGAAACACAGTATATGGTTTGGCTGTGTGTCCCCTCCAAATCTCATGTTGAAATGTGGTCCCCAGTGTTGGAGGTGGGGCCTGGTAGGAGGTATTGGATCACGGGGGCAGTTCCCTCATGATTACTGGCGCCATCCCTTTAGTGATGAGTGAGTTCTTGCCCAGTTAGTTCACATGAGATCTGGTCATTTTAAAGAGTGTGCCACCCCCCACCCACTCTCTCTCTTGTTCCCACTCTCACTGTGTGGCGTGCTGGCTCCCTCCCTCCTCTGCCTTGATTGGAAGCTTCCTGAGCCTCACCTGAAGCAGGTGCCAGCATTATGCTTTGTGCACAGCCTGCAGAACCGTGAGCCAATTAAACCTCATTTCCTTATAAATTACCCAGCCTCAGGTATTCCTTTATTGCAATGCAAGAACAGACTGACACACGCAGCACAGGTGGAAATACAGGCTTTGCAGACACCGGTAGCCTGTTTTACTGACACCATCATTCTTCCCAGGGCAGGCTCTACTCTTAACTCTTCTAACCCCATCCACTTGTTACAAAACACACTTTCAGAAAAAGGCTAGGTTGTTACGGAGGTAACATGGGATGGATCTTTGGAGGTTGGGAAGGCCTCCAGCCTCCTCTGGGGAAGACAAAGTAAATCCTCCCTACGGAATGCTCCAGCTTGTTTTCTAGATTCCAGAGAGACCTGCTGGTGAATTCAACTAAGAGGTTGGTTTTCAGCACAGAATATTTCCTACAGATGTCGGCGTTTCTTTCCAAATCCTTCCTCTCTTCAGGGCACTTTCCCACTGTTCTACATATAGGAGAGAAAGCACTTCTCAGATGGTGAGCTTTTATCTTCCAATGGTTGTCAACTGAGGAGACCTGGAAGTTCCCTTTCAACCTGGAATGTGAGCCCTGCGTGCTGGGTGTGAGATAAGGACCAATGAATGGCCCAGGACAATTTCAGAGAGCACGGGGTGGCGTATTCTCATGTCAGGGCGTGGAGCTAATATTCAGACCCAAACACTCTGAATCTCTGAAGCAGAAGCTCTCTTACAATTCCTGGGGAGGAAATCAGTATGAATTAATAAAAAGCCTGAATATTGTAGATTTTTATTAAATTTGAGGATTTATAGTAACTCAATCCAGGCCAACAAATCGGGTACTTACTTTAATGAATAGAAAGCATGTAAATGCACTTCCAAAGAGAATAACACATTTTAGCGTCTTAAATATGTAAAAATAAAACTCCTGTACAATCTTAGTTGCACTAGGAAGTCTACTTATCAAAAAAAGAAACTCCTGTTTCCAGCCACATTATTTCAAATCATCCCGAAGCTTACATTGTTACTAGTAAAATTTTTCCTTGTGATGAAACCTTTTTCCAGGATGGTTTTCCTCTTTCTGAAAGCAACCTTAGTTTCATAAACAGTTGGACATTTAAGTACTGGACAAAAAAGTACTCTGAACCAGTAACCTCGTCCTTAATTTTGAACTGCTGTTGACTCAGCGCTCTCTTTTCCTAAGCTCATAGCAGCCCTTCCTTCAGTGCATCAGTAATTCAATAAATTACTTTTTGCCAAGGTTGCAAACGTCAGCTAAAGTTCAGTCATCTATTGAAGCTGTTATCAGTCTGTCCATTTAAATTCTTTTGTGCAAAGTCCAGATTTGGGCCCAAAGTAATATAAAAATGCAAGGGCCAGAAATTTAATAATTTTGTACTGTGTTGTGCCAAGCCAGGCCTATTCTTAGCTAGCCAACAAAATTCTTTCAAAGGATATTTTTTGGTTTTCATCAAATGTAAATAGTGTTTAAGAGTCTGTAATATCATTTAGAAGGAACAAATGGAAGTATTAAACCTTTATTGCCTACCTACAGTATATAGAGGATCTATAACTTATGATGGTTTTATTATAGTTTCTCAACCTTACAATGGGTTTATTGGTACTGGGTACATTTTAAACTTATGATATTTTCTATTTACAAGGGGTTCATCAGGATATGACCTCACTGTAAGCCCAGGAGCATCCGTACGTACAAGCACTGTGCTTAGCGCTAGAGTTGCAGGGAAAAAAAAAAAAGGCACGATGGCTTGTGACATCCTGTGGATGCTCCAAGTCCACAGGAAGACAGAACTCACTTCCAGGGAATGTTAAATGTGATGCTGGATGCTCTTGTGGAGGAGGGGAGACATGGAAGGGCCTCCCTAGGTAGAGCAGTGACGTGGTCTGGCTCTGTATCCCCACCCAAATCTCATCTTGAATTGTAATCCAAATAGTAATCCCCACATGTTGGGGGAGGGACCTCGTAGGTGATTAGATCATGAGGGTGGTTTGCCCCATGCTGTTCTCATGATAGTGAGTGAGTTCTCATGAGATCTGATGGTTTTATAAGGGTCTCTTCCCCCTTCACTGTGCACTCCTCCTTCCTGTCGCCTTGTGAAGAAGGTACCTTGCTTCCCCTTCCACCATGATTGTCAGTTTCCTGAGGTCTCCCCAGCCATGCTGAACTGTGAGTCAATTAAGCCTCTTTCCTTTATAAATTACCCAGTCTTAGGCAGTACTTTATAGCAGTATGAAAACAGACTAATACAAACAGGCTTGGTTTACTGGGCCATTTCCTAGGCAGCTGACAGGGATTGAGCATTCCAGACGGAGGGGCTACCATGTGCTTGCCTGGCAGTAGGAAGCCGTGTGTCCTGTCTGGGGAAGAGCAGGTGTCTGCATGGAGGTGGAGCCCAGGGACAGAGGGGATGGGACAAAAAAGGTGGAAAGTTTTAGGATCACCCAAACATTTGTACACCATCCAGGAGTCTGGATTCTGTGTGATGGACTAGCAGTTCTTACCCTGTCTTAAATTATGACCCCCTTTGAGATTCTAAGGAAGACTATGGACTCATTTTCCAGAAAAATGCATGTGTGCACACAGTCATTTTTATAGTTTCAGCGAGTCTTTCCTAACACCCCTCCCCCCATCCTGAGGCTCACAGGTTCCAGGTGTGTCCACTTTGTGCGGCCTGACCAGCCCCCCAGAGCCCAGGAGCATGCTCAGCTGTGAGTTTGAGAAGGGGCCCCCTGCTGGCTGTGTGTGGTAAGCCAGAATGGAGGTCATGGGGGAAACCGATTCCGCAGGTTGGATTTATAGGCAACATGACCATATGGGTGAGAGGATGAGAGTGAGAACCAAGGCCCCGCAGTTTTCGGCCAGGGTGACTGGATGCATCCGGACCAGACACAGGCCTACGAGATGATGATGCACCCAGGGTGTGAGCTGAGTTTGAGGGTGCCAGAGGGGGAAGCCGCTCCAACATGTGGAATCCAAGCAGCTGATTCCAGCAGGGAGGGTCTGTCCAAAGGGAAGTGAAGATAGTTTTTCAGCATGAAACTGATGGTGCCAATGTTTGTGCTTCACTGCACTAAACTGTCATCTTTCTGTTAAATTTGGCTTACAGGGCCAGGTGCAGTGGCTCATGCCTGTAATCCCAACACCTTGGGAAGCTGAGGTTGGAGGATTGCTTGAGGCTAGGAGTTTGAGACCAGTTTGGGCAACATAGTGATACTGTCTCTAAAAAATATTAGCGAGGCATGATGGTGCATGCCTGTAGTCCCAGCTGCTCTGGAGGCTAAGGCAGGAGGATCGCTTGAGCCCACGAGGTCGAGGCTGCCATGGTCATGCCACTGTACTCCAGCCTTGGTGACAGAGCGAGACCCTGTCTCAAAAAAATTTTTTTTATTTTGAAAATTGGGTTACACTGTACATTCTTAGGGTCTAGACAATATTCCTAATAAAATGCCATGTAGGCTGGGCACGGTGGCTCACACCTGTATTCCCAGCATTATGTGAGGCCAAGGTAGGTGGATCACATGAGGTCAGGAGTTCACAACTAGCTAGGCCAACATAGTGAAACCCCATCTCTACTAAAAATACAAAAATTAGCTGAGCACGCTGGCACGCACCTGTAATCCCAGCTACTTGGGAGGCTGGGACAGGAGAATCGCTTGAACCCATGACGCAGAGGTTGTGGTGAGGTGAGATCACACCTCTGCACTCAGCCTGGGTGACAGAATGAGACACCATCTCAAAAACAAAAAAGCCATATAATGATGGTTGTTGTCATCAGAGAAGTCGGCTCACAGGGGGTGACGTCTCCTGCTCCCACTTACAAAGTAGGTGGGAATGATCTCGAGAAGCTCCATGAGGTGACCCTCAGCCTCTGATGGGGACAAACGGGAGTCACTCTGCTCTCTCTCTGGCTCCCATGACTCTTATCTAAAGACCTCAGGCTGGCTGGGAGCACCCCCTTTAAACTTGCTTTAAAAAAAGAGAAAATTGGCCTGGCGCAGTGGCTCACGCCTGTAATCCCAGCACTTTGGGAGGCCGAGGTAGCCAGATGAGGAGCTCAGGAGATCAAGACCATCTTGGCTAACATGGTGAAACCCCGTCTCTACTAAAAACACAAAAAAATAGCCCGGCATGGTGGTGGGCGCCTATAGTCCCAGCTACTCAGGAAGCTGAGGCAGGAGAATGGCATGAAGCCAGGAGGTGGAGCTTGCAGTGAGCTGAGATTGTGCCACTGCACTCCAGCCTGGGCAACAGAGCGAGACTCCGTCTCAAAAAAAAAAAAGAGAAAATCTATTTGGAAGAAATGAAAGTTATTGAAGGAGCTTGGGGAAAAGGCTGAAAGAATCTTGGCTTTTCATGCAAACCAAGTCCCAGGGCTGACTTCATGGCTGTTGGGCAGCCCCTGCCCAGTCAGCATCCTGGCAGTTGTCACTTTGGCAGAGTCGGAGGACAGACACACAATGACAGCAAGAGCAAAGGCGGGGCCTGCCCGTGAGGAAGAGCCATGGCTGTTGAGCTTGGATGTGTATTTCTCAAGGAGTATGAAAGAGCCTTTTTGCAAAATTGCAAAGAACTGGCCTGACTGGGAGGTGCAAGAGGGAAGAGGGAAGTTTAACTGAGGCCTCCTTGGGCTGGAACATATCTCAAAGTCATGGTTCTCAGAAACCCAGGGTGCATTTATGGACAAGTCTATTATAGGAGTTGTAGATGTATCTTGAAGATGCAAAAGTTCATTTTGTACCTTTATTTTACACATCAGACCTTACCCAGGGTCCATTCTGTGCTAGGCAGTGCCTAGGACTGAGGCAAATTTGGCTCCATTGATGTGCCCAGGAAATGGACTTCATTGCACACTGAAGGACCAGCCCTTAAATGCGTTGTCTTCAAATAAAAAAAAGAAAATTTCACTCATTTCTGGTGATTTTCTCAATAACCTTTCTCATATGTTTGAGTATAACTAGAAATATATTTTTTGTCCAAGTCTTTCAGTTCACCAAAAACCAAAGTTAAATTCTACCCTTGTGCTTTAGATGTTAACAGTTTGAGAAGTTTGGCGAGCAATTTGATCTCCCTATTTAGAGTCAGAGCTGGAGGCCAACTGCAGATGAGGAAAGGGAGACTTGCCCAGGGGCACGCTGCCTGCTCCTGCCACCTGTGGGCTGCCTTCTTCCTGTTCTGTTCTGTGCTGCCTCTAGTGGACTGACCCCTTATCCCTCCTTCCTGTGCCTTCAATGCGGCTTATGGTGCTGGGCCTCAGGACATGAGGCCCCTCATCTGCATCCATAAGAAGAAAGCCCGGGTTATTCATCTGTTTAGACAGAAGTGCGTTCCAACCTTTAGCAGGATCTGAAGGTGAGAAGCTATGACTTCATTACCGCGCATCCACCTTTTGTCTGCTTGGCTCTAGTCCTCTGGGTGTGGTTTCATCTTATGATGTAGCGTGTGGAAACATCTTATGTGCAGCATGCTTTTGTTTACAAATGATTTATTACTGGTTATGTCAAAATACACATCCTGAATGAATGGGCAGTGCTGGGTAGAAATCAGTGCCGTCAATCATGGTTATTTTGCTTAGCAATGGATTTTTTTTTTTTTCCTTTTCAGTGTAGTAGTAATTTGTAAATGCTTTAAGGAGGTTATGCTTTCTTTAGTGGCTTGGCATCTTGGAAATTGGAGTAGCCAGGCTCAGCATGCTGTGTCCATTTTTAGCCCTAGCAGGCAGGAAGTGGGGCCATGCTCTCTCAGGGTAATTGCTGTGAGTCTGTGGCTAGAATGATGTTGGGTGGGGGTTACTCAACTGTTTGAATGCAATGGGCTTAGCTAATGGTAAGAAAGTGCATGGAGCCTGGGAAGCAATTGATAGCTGGTTACCCTGAGTTCAGCCTCTAGTAGCAAATGACACAAGGCATTTGTGAAGGCTGGAAAGCCTCCGTGAGAAGAGCACCTTGAGTCCTACTGGGAAGGGGCAGCCCCTTGGAGCATGAGGGGTCTCTTGCTGCCCCCGCTTTGGGTCTGGCTAAGGGTCCACTTTGCTCCCTCACGCCAGCCAGGGTACGAGTTCGCAGATTGCTGATGGGCATGTGACAGCCCACGTGGCCACAGCACCCTCCCCTGCTTCTTCAACGCTCCTAGGTGGGGGAGTCCCAGTGGCAGGGCAGAGGGACCAACTCCCATGGCTGACTCAGCTATAGTCCACCCAGAGTGCGTTTATGGGTAGGTCTACTACAGAGGTGCTGTACCTGAGCCTGGAGCAGCCCTTCTTCTTTCGTGGACTTCCCTGGTCTCTCCAGGACGTTTCAGTGCAAATGCAGCTGTGTGATGCCACCCCACACACTCGGGGCTGTGGGCTTCATATCAGTCAGGGACCTTAGGGATCTATGAGATAGAAATATGACTCAAGTTTAGTCAAGTTCATAGGGGCGTTGACTTACAGAACTGAAAGCCCAGGTGCGACTGGATCCATATGGCCAGATGTTGCCACCAAGGCCCTGGCTCCCTCTCATATGTGCTCAGACAGACTCAGTCCTGTGGGGCCTCCAGCAAACTCACATTCTGTCTTCCCTGTGGAAGGAGACAGCGTTCCCCTACAGATCAACCCAGACGTGAGTCTCCTTGGCTCTGATGAGCCAGGCTTGGATAACTGGCCCAACCTCAAAGCTTCCTCAGTGTCTAGGGATTGCCCTGTTCTGATAATCCAGGCTTGGGCCCTGTGTCTTCCCAGGGGCCAGAGGTGGAAACACAGCTCCTTTGGCAAGGGTCCTATTTTCAGTGGGGGTCCAGGGCAATACATGAAATACTCGTTACGATAATACCAGCGATCACCAGTGTTGAGGGTGCACTTGCTGAGTGCCAGCCAGGTTCTGCTCTAAGCACTTGGACATGTTAACTCGGTCAGTGCTCACAGCTGCAAAACCAGGTAAGAGCAGCAATCAGTGCATTTTTGACAGAAGGAACTGGAGGCCCAGACAGGGTAGCAGCAGGGCGGGGATTTGAAAAGGGATTGAGACCAATAATCCCCAAGACGGAGGAGTGATGCTTACGTGTGGGAGCAGGGGCCACACGGCTGCTGGGGATGGGGTGGGAAGAGGCGTCCTGTGGCCTCCAGGCTCACTCAGGGAGGAGTCAGATGGAAGGCCGGGGTAGACACCTGGACCTGCCTGGGAAGGGCTTTAGAATCACAAGAGGGACTTGAGCTCCAACTTGAACTGGGGGAGGTGATGCCAGGGATGTGGAGGTCTACAGGGACTGGGCTGGGGGCACAGAGCTGGGGGCCAGGAGAGGCTCACTGAGCTGTTCCCCAGCAGGGCTGTGCCTCAGAGTCACAGGGGAGGTTCCTGAGAGCCTCCTGCTTGGACCCTGCCCTCGTGATTGGCTCCAAGTTCTACAGTGAGGCCAGGGCATCTGCATTTTTTACAAAGCTCCCCCAGGAAATTCCAAGTGTGGCCAGGGTGGAGAATGCCACGGTCTTCTGCAGGGTCCCAGAATGAGGTCAGGACTTTCTTCGATGCGGAGGGCAGGAGGGGAGTCCAGGAGGAATGGACAGGGTGCTGTGGCTCAGGGTGCCGGTGGAAGGGAGGCATCGATGCTGAGTCTGACGCCCTGTGCTGGGCAGGAACTTTGCTCTTGCAGCAAGTGAAATTGCTGGAGGAAATTGCTAAAGGAAAGCAATTGAATAGACTAATCCATGACAAGTTGTTAGTGAATTCATGAAGTCCAATTTTAAGAGCTGCTTTTTGAAAGAAGGCTACTGGAGAAAGGCTAACTAAATGAACAAGTTGCTGATGTTGGGATGTCAGGCAGCTGAGCTGACAGAGATCACTCCCAGCAGCCCTGAAGCCACAGGAGCCACCACACATGGTCATTTACACAGTTCCATTCATTCATTCACTGTCTCAAGTTCACTCAACACATACGAATGGAAGAACTTCTGGTGCTGAGACTCCAGTGGTGAACAAAACCCATAGGTGCCCTTGCATTCTTTGCCGCCGGACACCTAACCTGAATCTGGGGGTCCTGTGGGAGGCAGTCCCCTAAAGCTCAGCCCTGCTCTGGAGACTCCGTGGGGCGAGCAGTCCAGGAGGCCATCGAGGGCCACTCTGAGGTCCTTGTGTTGTCCGTGTGGGATTGAGAAGGCCTCATGCCAGGAGCTGTGCTCTTCTCTTCCAGGTGGGCCGGGGCCATGCGTATTCACTAGGGGCCTGTCATCCACGTGGGTGCTTAGGACAAAGTGGTTGCCCGGCTCTCTGCTCCACAGAACCCCAGCCATCACACATGATACTACTGTTGCTAGGCCTTCTTCTAAAGAGTTCCACTGAGCCCGTAAGAGATGTGTGTTCCTGCCACTCTGTTCCCAGCCACAACATAGAAAGGGGACTGAACTCTATGCCAAGGTGGGTGGGCTGAGAGCCCCAGGCACAGGCGGCTTCTGTTGGGCCATTTCTGCCCATGTTCCTTTCTCTGGCTCCCTCCTGCTCCCGTCTTTCCTCCCCCTCTGCCCTCTCTGGCTTTTCCCATCCTAAGCTTCACGTCTTAGGACCTCGTCTTCCAGAACCCCAGACCCAGCCAAGCTCAGCCTCCCTCAGGCTTTCAGCTAGTGACCTCAGCTTTGGCGGAGGGACTGCTCTGACCCCAGCCCCAGCCCTTAGTGGCAACAGTGGCAGCTCTGTGGGCAGCTGTGGCTAACTTGAGCCTCTGGCAGCATTCCCACCCTGCACTCCTGTCCCAGGCAGAGGCCTGGAGAGCTGGTGCTCAGCCCGGCACAGCGGCTGGCATGCCATTCTTTTGACATGAGTAATAGCAAAGCAAGTCCAAGAAATGTCCAGTGTTTTCTCCCTGTTGTTGCCCAATTTCAAAGAGATAATCCAATCACCTTATCAGGTGAGGAGTGGGGCAGCCTTCCCAGAAGCAGACAGAGTGCTGGGGACACCCTGACATGGCCCCGGGAGTCCTGGCTATCCAGAGCGAGTGCTGCAAGTCTGGGAAGAACCTCATAATGGAATCACTTGCCTATTTGCTCCTGATGTGAAAACAATTTGAATTTTTTTTTTTTTTTTTTTGAGACGGAACTTTGCTCTGTTGCCCAGGCTGAAGTGCAGTGGCGCGAACTTGGCTCACTGCAACCTCTGCCTCCCAGGTTCAAGTGGTTCTCCTGCCTCAGCCTCCTGAGTAGCTGGGATTACAGGCGCCCGCCACCATGCTTGGCTAATTTTTGTATTTTTAGTGAGGACTGGGTTTCACCATGTTGGTAAGGCTGGTCTCGAACTCCTGACCTCGTGATTCACCTGCCTCAGCCTCCCAAAGTTTTGAATTATTTTTAAAGGCTCCAAGGAGCGCTTTTGTTTTGACAGAAATTCTATCAGGATATCATCCAACCCAGTGTGGAGACACAATCTTCCTTTAATGTACGATTCAAACCACATACAGTTTACTTCCGGGTATCTCTGTCAGGATCTTGCATTCATTTCCCACTGCCTGTATCTGGTTGGTGGAAGCTGAGGCCCCTGAGGGATCAGAACAGATCCAGGGAGAGCTGGGAGTGCTACTTTTCCACGTCTGGTCTGGGTTTTGGGGGGTGATGTCCCCACAGAAGGCTTAAGCTGGAAAATATCCATGATGAGTCCAGGGTGCATTTGGTGGAGGTTTAAATACTGTGTAAAGATGCATACAAATAAAATTAACCATGGTGCATGGCAGAAGATGTCTCTGGGAAACTGAGTGTGTGAACAAATGAAAGGAACACAAGAGAACAAACTCTTAGGCTTTTTTATAGAGAAAGAGTTTGTGCTCGAAATAGGGACAAGTTACAGGGTGACAGGCATGACTATTTTCAGCAGGGAGGGCAAGCGAAGGTGGGTGAGCTTGTTTTTTGTTGTTGTTGTCGTTGTTGTTTTGAAACAGAGTCTCCCTCTGTTGCCCAGGCTGGAGTGCAATGGTGTGATCTCGGCTCATTGCAACCTTTGCCTCCGGGATTCAAGTGATTCTTGTACCTCAGCCTTTCGAGTAGCTGGGACTACAGGCACCCACCACCGTGCCCGGCTAATTTTTGTATTTTTAGTAGAGACAGGTTTTTGCCATGTTGGCCAGGCTGGTCTCGAATTCCTGATCTCAAGATCCTACGCCTACACCTCAACCTCCCAAAGTGCTAGGACCACAGGCATGAGCCACTGCATCTGGCCAGGTGAGCTGTTTTTAAGACACAAGATCAGACAGACATGGGATTGTCAGCAGGATTTTTACCATCAGGTTAACAGTCAATGTGTTCCCCTCTGCCCAACTTCCCTCACTGTACTCAAGGAATATCTGATGACCCAATAATAAAAACTTACAAGATTAACTGGGATAACCCAGTTTAATGTTCAATAAGGTCCCACTGGGCTGCAGAATATAGAAAAATTGACCCATATAACTTGACATTTATATCTTTTCTGCAAACTCTCAAGAATGTATAATTTTAAAATCTGGAAGTTATGGAGCATTGAAGTAGCTGAGCTTTCTAGAAAGCGGACATTGTAATGAATAAGCAAAGCAAGAAAACCTCAGACATTGGTACCAGCTCTATTTTAAGCAGAGACATGTGGAGCTCCCTGGGATACTTGGAAATGCACATTCCCAGGTACTGCAGAGGCTGTTCCTATGAACTATGCTAACTCAATCTTCAGCACAGTCTTCTGTTTTCTGAGCTCCAGGGCAAGGTTGGCAATTTTGCACCATCTTACCTGCCTGAAGCCAGCACACCTGAGGGCTTGGCTCGGGCTGGAAGATCCACTTCCATGGCTGGAGGATGTTGGCCATGGACAGGAGGCCTTCGGTCCTTGCCAGATGGACCTGTCCACAGGACTATGTCTGTGTCCTGATGATCTGGGAGCTGGCTTTCCCCAGAGAGAGTGATCCAGGAGAAAGCAAGAAAGACGTTACAGTGTCTTTAGGACCTAGCCTGGGAAGCCATATTCTGCTGTTTCTTTGACATCCTGTTTGTCACCTGATTTAGCCTTATTCCTTCAGGAAAGAATGGCTGGCTCTTTCCAAACAGTATGTATGGGTGAGGGATCCTCATTCTCTTATGACCCCGGGCGGATTAGTTGTGGCTCCCGGCAATATCCCGGCCAATCTGACTGGTGAACTTAGTGAGAAAGGGAGCTTGGCAGACAGCTACCGCAGAGTTCTCAGAATCAGTGGTGAAGCTGGAGAACGAGGCTCAGAAAACAGGGAGGAGCCCAGGAAGCTAGCAGCCTGAACCATGGTCGAGGCCAGGCCACAGGAAGCTTTTAGTAAGAATGTGGCCTGTGGTCCACCGCCACTGAGCCTACTAGGCTCTTCCAGCTGTGGCCTCTGCAACAGTTCCAAAGCATCACTGGAGCTATCACCCTAAAGACCAACATCTTGGGTAGGATTGATGGTTGGAGTCTGTGTCACCCCCTGACGAACCCTAACTGCACGGGGGAGGGAATGTGAGTGGACAGGAAGGACCTCCCCTGGGAGGTGGAGCACTTTGGAGCAGCAGCTGATACGTAAATGGCACCTCACCAGCCCACAAAGGACAAAAGGTCACCCTGTCTATACTGAGGTCAAGCGTCATTTTTGGCTGCAAGTATACCTGGTATTACAGTATTAACATATTCCTGAAAAGTGATGTTAATTGGAATTGTGCTTTATGCACACTGGGTAAGCTCAATACCTTTCAGAAGACCGTAGCTAATCCTTTTGTGAAGCAGCTAATCTTTTTAGAGAACAAATGGTCACTTCTTAACCATTTCTTTCAAGATTAGGAGTCTATTGTGTTTTCTCAAGGCAGGATAGCCAGTGTTTAAGTTTCCCCTTTTGCTCATGGTGAGGAAATGTTACTTTATAGAAAGCTGCTTGCAGCCTCTCATGCAGAATGAAAAAACAATGAGGGTTTTTTTTCCTTCATTTTTAATCTCCACTGTAATCAACTGTCTTTTGCAAGGAGTACAGATTGTTGAAAATTTTAAAGAGCTTGTATGATTTTATTCTTACCAGCAAGGCTGTTTTAATATGAGCATATTTTAAAACTAAGAATGGCAGGATCTGAATGAGTGAAGAAGCAGGCTCTGTGAGTTGTTCTGCGGCAAAGCACATTTGGACATTCACCTCCAACATTTCTGTTTTTCTTCTGTGAGCAGCTTTCAGACTATATATAGCGGAGGTATTTTGTTCGGTTTCCTAGAGTTGCTTTCACATTTCCTGGATAACAACATGCCGCGAGAGGGGGCTGGGAGGCTGGCTGGGGTGGGCGTGAGGAGCAAGCCTGAGAGGTTTAGACTCTGCTCCACCAGGTCTAGCGACGGGCTCTGTGTGTCCGAAATAGTCATGGTGGCCACAGGAGAGGAGAGGCCTAGCAGAGGAGGAACTAGACAGGTGACGAGTTGGGAAGCTGCTGTCACAATCAAAGACCGGAGGGGAAGAGGGGAAGTGAGAGAACAAGGGAAAGAGAGTTGTCTCTCTCTCTTTTTTTTTTTTTTTCTTTTGAGATAGAGTCTTGCTCTGTCGCCCAGGCTGGAGTGCAGTGGTGTGATCACGGCTCACTGCAACCTCTGCCTCCCGGGTTCAAGTGATTCTGCTGCCTCAGCCTCCCAAGTAGCTGGGATTACAGGTGTGCACCACCACACCTGACTAATTTTTGTATTTTTAGTAGAAATGGGGTTTCACTGTGTTGGCCAGGCCAGTCTCGAACTCCTGACCTCGTGATCTGCCAGCCTTGGCCTCCCAAAGTCCTAGGGTTACAAGCATGAGCACTACGTGAGTCTTTCTTAACCCAAGAGTGACGATGGCAGGCAGGTACCCTGGAGAGTGATGATGGCAGGCAGGTACACTGGATGGCCCTCCCCGGGGGTTGGGTTCTCCCTCACCATTAGAGAGATAGCATGTTGAACAGTAGCGTATTTCTCGTATGTCTAACTCGGCTACTTTTTTCCTCCAGCATTGGAACACACAACTATCATTGGCTGATGCCAGATGAAGTACTGGCTTGTATTCCTTTAAACACCAGAATCTTACTCAATGTGGCAAGACACTCCCCGTGAGTGGGCATATCGGGTAACGGTGGATCCACTTAGCGGGGTTGAGTTTTCTCAGTTTTAATGTATGTAAGATGTGGGCCCATATTATGGTTAGCAAAACCAAGCTCAGAGATGGAAACTAAGTTGTTCAAGGCCATGTAACCAGAGGGTAGCAGAGCTGGGATCAAGCCCCAGTTTGTCTCCCCAACCCAGGGCGTCTCTGCAGACCTGAACAGTCCCCCTCCTGGTGGAGAGGAGCCTCCTGGAGGAGGTGCCGCCTGGGAATCGGGGCAGCTAGTTTTGTGCCACCTTCTGGAATTGCAGACAGTGATTCGAAGGTTGTCACATCTTTGAGTAAAATACATAGCTGAAGTAAACTCAGAAAGTAACATTTTTGAATGGGTAGTTTAGTCATACCAGTGAAAGGGAATCACTTTCTTGATTTGATTGTACTTTTAAAAGAGAATACTAATACCTATTTACCTGGTGCATTTTAGTGAATGACTCATTATTTATTATTATTGTACAGTATTGTTGAAAGCATGATGGCTTTATTTCTTTTAAACAGCTTTTTCCATACTTCATATTGCATTTAAGTATGAAACACAGAAATCATCATCGTTTTTTGGCTAACAGAATTGATGCACTCTTCAAAAACTATTAGAGAGAATATTGATTTCCTGGAGATAAGAAGCCAGATTTGTTTTTTTTCTTCAAGACTGTAAATTGCATTAGTGGTAACCGTCAGATTTATAGTTAAAGCAAAACTTCAAGAGGGGTAGATTGGATGACTCACAAACCTCCCATCATCAGTGTTCACTGTTTACGCTTGTCTGACCAGCCTGTCTCATGCAGCATCCAAACAGACTTTAAAATTCCTTTAATTTAACACAGAAATGTTCTCTGATGAGTTTTTTGTTTTGTTTATCTGGTCATCTCTGTGCCCTTGTTTCCTGTCCTACTCCCTCTTTCGGTAAATCTTGTTTGCTATCAACAGGCCTGTGTTTGTTTCCTTAGAGCTTGGAATTCCTGAGCGGGAAGGAAATACTAGGAAACTTAATGCAGATATGTAGTTCTTTTACTGTTTTCAAATGTACAGGGACCATCGGTTGAATTGATGTATCCTTCCTTCTTTTGGAATGCTCAGTGCCAATTCATTTCCCCTTTTGCATAGCTTTAATGGCTTAACTCCATGCACCTAGACCCATGTCTCCTGGATGGATGACAGATTAGCTGTTCTGGGTTAGAGTCACAGACTTATCTGGAATCCTGCACTCATCTACAATGCTGATTGAGTGAACAGCAAACATCGTACTGTGGGTACAAACTTGGAGGTGTTTACTTGGAAATTTATATCTACCTTCCAAATAACATCTTGGAGAGCACACTGGTAGATGAGGCCTCACTGATGAAGTCACTTAGAAAGACATCATAGCATTCATTTTTATATCAATCTTCATTCAGCCCAATATTTGTAGCTGAACAAAACACTGACAACATGTGAGAGGCGAAGGCCATGGTCAGTTGCCTTTCACACGGGAAAACAAAGATTAGCTGTGTAGCTACAGAAAGTGAATGTCTGTTAAGTACAGAGGTTGTTGTTAACAGCTTTATGTATTCAATTTGTTTGCAATTGACAACACCTCATTAATTGTAAGCCCAATGATGCTGCTTGCTGTTTCAAGTCACTTTTAAATTACACACGTGCCACTTAATCTTAAAAGCAAAATTAAACATTGGACTGGTTTACATTTCAAGCTACAACATGAAACCATTGTATTTGGGGAAGGAGTTTAATATGCATTGTAAAATAAAATTAGGGGGTACTTTGCATTCACGGTGGCTTATGTAATTAGGTTCAGTCAACTGTAATCTTTCAGGTTAATGTCTTCCACGATGTATGCTGTGTAAATAGTGAACTTACATATCCCTTAATACATCTGAATTATTATATAAATCCTTAATATTAATACAATACAGTATTTTAAGCAAATTACTTGGAAGTGTGAGTTGCATGGCAAGTAGGTAAAACTGATTTATTTTTAAGAGATCAGCAAAGATAAACATTTCATTTATTTAACAAATGCAGGTATTTATCAAGTCTCTACCTGGTCCAGGTACAGGGGACACAAAGATCTGAAAACCATAGTTACCGCCCTCAAGAATCTGCTAACTGAGTGTGACGTTTCCAGAGGGTTCCCTGAAACACGGATCCCCAGTTCCCTGTTGGACGTAGGCAGGAGAGTTGGGAGTCATAGGCTGCAGCGGGTGGGTTCTCTTGAGAGTTTGTGGATAGAGTTCAGAGTGCCTGCAAATATAGATGGAGAAAACATTTGCGCTTTTATTTCCATATAATTGGCTTCTTTTGTAATCCTACATATCCTCTGTGCCTTTAAAACATTGCTTTTAGGCCTGGCGTGGTGGCTCATGCCTGTAATCCTAGCACTTTGGGAGGCTCAGGCAGGCCGATCACACTTGAGGTCAGGAGTTGGAGACCAGCCTGGCCAACATGGCAAAACCCCATCTCTTCTAAAAATAATAAAAATTAACCAGATGTGGTGGTGTGTGCCTGTAATCCCAGCTACTTGGGAGGCTGAGGCAGGAGAATCGCTTGAACACGGGGGGCAAGGTGAAGGTTGCAGTGAGCTGAGATCACACCATTGCACTCTATCTAGCCTGGACAACAGAGGGAGATTCCACCTCAAAAAAACAAAAAACAAAAACAAAAGTATTGTTTTTAGAATTTATTTTTTAAATTACATGCGTGGAGTAAAAGTCACTCATTTTGGCGTACAGCTCCATGAATTTTGACAAATGCAGAGTTGTGTAACCAGTAACACTACCAAGACACGCACATTTTACCACCCCACCCCCGAAAAAAAAAAATCTGTCATCGTGCACCTTTATGTCAGACCCTGTAACCCCACTCCTACCCGTGGTATCCACTGATCTATTCTCTCTCTTTGTAATGTTGCCTTTTCTGGAATGTAATATATATATGGAATTATTTATAGCCTTTTGAGTCTGGCTTCTTTCACTTAGCACATGGATTTAAGAAACATCCTTGTGTGTATCAATAGTTCATTCCATTTTATGGCTGAGTAACATTCTGTTGTATGCATGTAGCACAGTTTGTTTATCCATTTCCCAGTTGGAGGATATTTGGGTTGTCTTCAGTTTGGGGTGCTTAATGAATAAAATGGCTGTAACATGTGCACGTAGGTTTTTGCGTAAACCTAGGTTTTCATTTCCCATGGATAAGTAGATAGGATGGGATTGCTGGCTCACATGTTAAGTGTGTTTAACTTTATAAGAAACTTCCCAACTACTTTCTGTCATGGGTTCACCTTTGCTTTCCTACCAGTAGTTGCTCTGCATCTTTGCCAACATTTGCTATTCCCAGTTATTTATTTTTTATTTACTTATTTACTTTTTTTTTTTTTTTTTGAGATGGAGTCTCACTCTGTCGCCAGGCTGGAGTGCAGTGGCGCGATATCGGCTCACTGCAACTTCAGCCTCCCAGGTTCAAGCGATTCTCCTGCCTCAGCCTCCCAAGTAGCTGGGATTACAAGCACGTGCCACCACACTCAGCTAATTTTTGTATTTTTTAGTAGGGACGGGGTTTTGCCGTGTTGGTCAGGATGGTCTCAATCTCCCGACCTCGTGATCCACCCGCCTCAGCCTTCCAAAGTGCTGGGATTACAGGTGTGAGCCAACGTGCCCGGCCCGCCACTTGTTTTTTCCTTTGTAAGTTTTTGCCACCCTTACAGGTGAGTAGTAGTATTTCATGTCAGTTTTAATTTGCATTTCCCTAGTGACTCACAGTGTCCAGTATCTTTTCAGGCCCTTATTTGTATATAAAGTTGTTTATTTCCTTTAATAGTATCTGTTCAAATATTTTGCCTATTTTTAAAATTGGGTTGTTAATGCTATATATTTTATTGTATGCAATTAAAAGCATTATTCTGATGATAAGTTTCCCTAAATGGCCCAAAGGATTCATCTTCCAAAAAAGATTAAGAACCTTTGAAAGACACACTGCCTTTAAAATGTTCTTTACATTTTTGCCTGTTCTCATGACACGTCTACTTTGCTCAAAGTCCACCTCAAGGCAGTAGCTGGCCTGTGGTAGAATATTTCCCACCCCATCTTTCTTTCTTTCTGTTTTTCATATATGAAGAGAGATTTCCAAATGTCAAGTGTGGGCATTCCCTATGCCCCCTTCCCAGGAGCAGCAAGCCATTTTTCTATTCTGATTTCTGAAACTCTGCCGCCCTCTTTGCGTCGTTACCCAAATGGAAGGAATCCTAGGTTGTGGGGAAAATGTGAACTAACATATTCCAGAAAAATGACCCCACTCCACCTTAGGAATTAGGAGTTTTTTTCTTAATGCAGGACAAAAGTCTGATTGTGTATTTTATCGTCGTTTATCATGCACATTTTATTACTGTTTATCTCCACAACACTATGGGCTTGATATATTTTTCTGCCTTAATCTCTGTTTTTTTCATCAAAGCTTCCCAGTAGGGACTCATCTCCTAGCAAAAATTTTTTTTCACTATTTGGGATATTTTTAAAAGCCTTTTGTGCACCCTTTTATATGGTCAGCTAAGTTTTGACTTAGTCATCACTCATTCTTTGAGTCAAGTTTCAATACTGTCTTCAATGGTTAACATTTCTTGGAACCATAAAGCTTATTTATGATGAATATATTAATTTATCTTGCAGTTCTTCTATTAAGGAATATAAGAAGGAATATAGGGCACAGAGAGTGGTTCTGTATTATTTTTATTTGAATTCAACTTACGATTGTCCTCCTCGAATCAAAAAGAAAAAATCATTGAAAAAGCAAATTACACGCAAAGTCTATATTGAAAATTAACATGCCGCATTGAAGAAATCTGCCCTGTGTTAATTATTAATATTGTTGCTTTAGAACGAGCTTTATCGATAAATGGATGTCCTAAATTTTATATTTGGCCTATTGTGGCCAAATATAGGCAAACTTTTGTTAAGTGCTTATGTTTTGGGGTATAGGAGCTATAAAAAAAGATTGTCCCCCTCCATATGTGTACAGTTCTTCTGGGGAAATGAAGACATACACAGGTGGAACGGTAAGAACAGTGGCAAAGAAGGGCTGCACGGAGTTTCTCTCCAGCCTTTTGTGCATGGCACACAGGCCCATCATTGCAGCTACAGTTTTTTACTCTGCTTTCCCTGCAGTGACAGAGACAGGAGGGTGGAGAAGGGCGCCTGTGCTCTTTTGCAGCCGTGTGTGCTCATGCCACCCTCCCACCCACCACTCCCTGCTCAGATTCCTCATGCAGCAGTGACAAAGTGCCACTCAGTCAGTGGCTCACCATCAGAGAAGCCTGGGCCTGGCCTGGCCCAGCTGGTTCTCTGCTCGTTGTCTCACTTGATGAAGTTGACGGGCTGCAGTGTCATGTGCCTTTCTGGAGGCTCAGGATGAATTCACTCCCACACTCATTCAGGTGTCGGCAGAATGCAGTTCCTTGAGGTTGTAGGACTGAGGTCTCAGCTTCCACGCAGGCTGTGGGCTGGGAGAGGTCCTCAGAGCTAGAGGCTGTCCCGATGTTTTAGCAGGTGGCTCCTCCCTCCATCTTTAAAGCCAGCCACGTGCTCCCAGTCTCTCTGACCCCCTTTCTCCCTCATCTCTCTGGCTCTCCTGCTCCTCGTCTGCCTTTAAGGGCTCATGTGGTAACACAGGGTGCACCCGGATGATCCAGGATAATCTCCCTACTTACAGTGAGCCATTTAGCAAACATAATCCCATCTGCAAAGTCCCTTCACAACGGTACCTGGATTACTGTTTGATGGAAAAAAACAGGACTGGACATCTTGGGGGACATTTTTGGATTCTGCCTACCACCCCCTCCATACACATATAAACAGCAAAATGACAAAATTCAATGCTCTCCTGAGTGACTGTTTGCAGCAAAGAAAGTTGTTTCCATTTCAGAGACAATATGTGCTGAGATCATTTTGTGATATTTACACATTTGGTGTTTAATCCTCGTGGACTACATTATACATATCTTTAGGAATACTCTTTACATAAATTAAGATGATTTTCTCTTTCCTGAAAACATAACAGCATGCCACACATTCTGGATGAAAATGAGGAACTGTTTACACCGTGGGCCCAATTAAACTCTGCGAGAATTCTGATGTGCGATAAAAATGTGCTCAGATGTATAGCATATTTTAAGTTTCCTAGGACTTTCCTTGCAAACATAATCACAAATTAATATTAAAAAGCTATTTAATTACAATATCAAGAATGTATCTAAGGCTCCCTGGCATTTAACAGAGAAAGTTATGCTAAACATACATCATTATTTTCCTCCATGCAGTTGTTCAGGGTGACCTCTCTTAGCTGGGACTGACAAATCCACCCCAGGTGGCAGAGTGGACGAGCTTGGGGTTTGGAGTTAGAAGGTCTGGATTGAATTTTCTCTTTCCAGGCCCCTACCCCCCAGGCTGGGCCAGTTTGGGAAGCCCTGTGGTTTCCTTAAACCTCGATTTCCCTAGTGGGCATGATAATCCTGATTTGAGATTTAATGAAGTCATATCAAAGAAAATACTTTGTAGCCTATAAAGCACAGACACTTACTAAACAAATCCTGTAAACATACATTATCCCCCTTCCCCCCTGCCACCCCCCCACGCACACACACACACACACACACAACTCTGGTGATTGTAACTCACTCATCTTTCTTTCCCACAGTTGTTTTGAAAACTTCTGGGTTTCTGAAATGAAGGTTCTTTGCAGAGGACAATCTTGGAAAAAAAAGATGAAGTTTGATTTCCCTTTTTTCTTTGCACTATAGGGGTGTTCACTGAGGTTGCAGAGCACCAGCCATGTCTGCACAGGAGTTCGCACCTCACTGGTATTCATTGTATTGCTTCACCATTGAGAGCCTGAATGTGAACCTTGTTGTATTAAGGTGATATTCTTGTCCTTCATGTGTTAGAATATCCATTTGCTTTGAAGAGAGAGTCAGACTCCCTGCCTTTTGGGACATGGCTTTGAGATCTGCCTTTCAGTAAGTAAGACGCTATCCTCAAATTGAGCTGGGCTACCTGTCTACATTGGAAAACCTAAGTACTTCAGAGAAAGCTGGGTGATGGTTTGAGTTTCCCAGAATGCCGCACTCATCCCCAAGGATAAGTCACGCCTTTGGGGGATGATGGGGCTTCGACACTGGACACGTGGACACTGGACGGGAAGTTAGAATCCAGTCTCCCAGCCCTCAACCCCATGCTCCTTTCCATGGGGAAGGAGGAGAAGCTCGCCACCACCCCACTGGCCTGCTCTGCTGAGGTTGTGGAGCGCTGGGAAGCAGGGGCCGAGCCTTCCCCACTCTGTGCCTGGGGGCTCTGGGCACTGTCTACACCTGGGAGGTGGTCAGCATATGTGCGTGGGAACTTGCTGGAAGGAAGGAATGACCCTTCTAGCCATGGGACGGTGGTCATCCGTGAGCCACGGCCTCAGGAGGTGGGTTCCCTTAAGGCTCCAGCTCTCGGGGCAGCGCCCCCTGGGAGCCTCCATTTTTAAGCCTGTGAAGAAAGGGCTGCTGACGTTTGGGGCCCTCGCTGTGCGCACAGCCCCCACTCTCTCCTCCCCAATCCCTGTCCGTGCCTCGACATACCTCTGTGGCATTTACAAGCCCTTTTCTTAGCAGGTGCTCCCATCTGTGTTTGCCCTTCTCTCCTCCCGTTTCCATGGAGAGGCTGGCACCAGGACACGTGACTGACAGTGCTGTCTCCCCCAGCAGTCCCCTCTGAGTCTGTCGGGTGTGGGCTCCGGGCTCCACCCTGCTCCTTCCTTAGTCCCCTCTCTGCCCCTCCCACTGCCCAGGCTGCTGGGGCTCCCAGCTCCCGTGGTGCAAACGTGGCCTTTCCTGGCGGCAGGATGCAGTTGCGCCAGGAGTAAGCAGAGCTTTTGTGACCAAAATCAACCCTGGGGCATCTCAGGCTCTAGCGCTGGTGGGCGTGTGAGATCATTTCAGCCCAACCCACATCCCAGGCTTGAATCCCATTACCAGGGGCAACCCATCGTTCTTGTCCTTTCCCGGCCTGGTGATGGATGTCCACTGTGTCTCCACGCAGCTGGCCACTCTGTGGACAGCTGTTTGTGACTCAGCTCCTCCCAGCCTGAGCGGCATTTGGGCCCTGCAACTCCATCCTTTGCTCCCCTTTCTTCCCCCGGGGAGCCTCTCATCTCCCTGGCAGGACCCCGTCTCCACCCGAGGGCACATTCTCTGACCTGTTCTGGGGAGCACCCTGGCTTGATGACGCTTCCGGTTCCTTACCAGGGTTGTGCTGCGGGCATCAGTCTCTGAACAGTCCCTCCCTGAGGGCTGCCGTGTCCCCTCAGTGCCCAGGCACATCAAGCACTGCTACAAACCCAGACATTCACAGGGACCCCTCCACCTCAAGTCCACCATAAGGTAGAAGCTTCTGGAAGGGGTGATGCAAAGGGGTCAAAGATTTAGACTAAGCCTCAGAGCTGCATGACTCCTTCCTCTAACTGTGAAGCAAATAGATAGAGATTTCTCTGGGTCTGCCATCGAGGCCTTCTTCCCTCTGCTGTCACCCCAGGTGCCTTCCTAATGTGCAGGTGACGAATGCCTCTGAGCTCAGGCTTGCAGCTTCTGAGATGCACTGACCTTTCACGACAAAGCATTCCGCATAGGGAAAACCCTCTCTGCATCTCCAAGCTGTGACCTAGCCCTTCATTCATCAAATGGGATACAACTTTCATTTCTTATTAAAATCTAGAAGTCACCCTCCATTTGTAAGATATCCCAGGGGTTGATGTCATCTTGTAAAGGGGGGACAGTGCCGTTTTCTATCTTACACTTTAAAAAGTCAAAACCACTAGCTACAAACGTCATTCACCACAGCATGGGAGAGGCAACCCGACAGCAAAGTTTATGTCAAGTGTCATAAATGGGTATGGATTTGGGGGCTGGTTTTTTAAATAAAAACATATTTTGAAACTTGACATAATTTGAGCTGTTTATGTTATAGATGTATTAATTAATAGTGTGTATTTTCTATGCCTGGGCTTGCCTGGACTGCTGGTCCTTGCCTTTCTTTCTGACACAGAATTTCAGAGCCTCAACCTGCTTCTGTCTGGAAGTGACAGCCCACTCCACAGAGGTCTTCAGATAGGGGTAGAAGGTGGTGCCCTGGGCTCTCCTGGTTCTAGAGAATCTGGCTCTAGAATCACGAAGCCTTCCAGCATCCCCGGCTCCCCCCTTGCAATAATCCCATAAGGGAAGTGTTGTCCCATTTTACAGAGAGTCTGTGGGGCTGAGAGGTGTCATGAATTATTTTAATGTTAGCAACTCTATTGAAGAGGCTGAAACCTGGGGCTCGTGGATGTTGTGACCCACCCCCCACCAGAATCTCCCTTCCTGACTCACTGAATATTTAGTACCATTGTCCCCTGGAGGATGGTCTAGTTGGCAATCAGCTGAGGATTTCTAATTCTAATTTAGTTTAAACATGGCAGTTTGTTGCTGTTGCTCTCTAAAGGGCCTTATTAAAGACTCTTGCTGCAGTGAAGGGGGCCGTCTAGGAATCGATACGGATGTTGAGATCTGAGACTCTACAACACCCCCAATCTCAGTCCTTCTCACTGCATAGGCAGTCCCATTCCCTGCAGACCTAACTGAGATTTTCACTCCTGAAAATGCCTGGACGATAAATAAATGCAAGGTGAAGCTGTCGATGCCAGTGACCTAGCTGCATCATTTTATTAATGGCATGAAGTCTTCAAGAATGTGGCTTAACTTGTATTTATTCACATGATAATGCCTTTTTATAAATCTGCATCTCTTCCTCCTCATAAAGGGCATCTCTTCATGAGTCACTTGATTAAAATTCCTCTCCAGTACTCTGTACCATCCACTCATATTGGAATTGTTGAAAATCAGGTGATTTGCAACTCCACACTTGCCCAAATTAAACCATGAGTGGAATTGATCATATGAATCCTGAATTTTCTGAGCCGGAAGGAGGTTCTAGTGATTACCCACACCAGGGATGGCATTTTACACATGAAGAAACAGAGGCCCCAGGGTTGTTTCTGATCCAGGTAGAATCAATATCTCAGTAGGGAAAAGGGGGAATTTTTTTGCTTATACTTTTTAAAATAAGCTACTTGTAGCTGGGCGTGGTGGCTCATGCCTGTAATCCCGGCACTTTGGGAGGTCAAGGCAGGCAGATCACTTGAGGTCAGGAGTTTGAGACTGGCCTGGCCAACATGGTGAAACCCCATCTCTACTAAAAATACAAAAATTAGATGGGCATGGTGGCACATGCCTGTAATTACAGCTACTTGGGAGGCTGAGGTGGGAGGATTGCTTGAACCCAGGAGGCTGAGGTTGCAGTGAGCTGAGATCACACCACTGCCCTCAAGCCTGGGCAGCAGAGCGAGACTCTGTCTCAAAAAAATCAAAGTAAAATAAGCTACTTGTAAAGAGAGAGAGAGAGAGAGAGTGTGTGTGTGTGTGTGTGTGTGTGTGTGTGTACATGCATGTATGTAAACTCTGTGGCCTGTGACCTGGATATATTTAAAAAGGTGTAAGAATAATTCAAGTAGGTAGCACTCTCTCATATTTTTTAAAAAAAGAAAGAAGGAAAATGTTTATTCCCTTATATTTCAGGATGGCTGTCAATTAGGGTGTGATGTGGCTTAAAGGTCACAGGAGACCTAGCCTCTTGCCAAGTGCTGCCACGACTGTGTGGAAAATCTCTTGTGTACTGGGGACCCAGTTTCTTTCCTGTGAAGGGAATTGACAGAAATAAAAAAAGATCACTGAATGAGATAATCGTTGTGAAGGAGCCAGCATAGCAGCCCCTTAATTAGGGGGAGTGTGCTGTGTCACTGAAACACTCTTTGTTTCTAATCAAGGAGCTCTTACTGATCAGTCAGGACTCTAATTGTTGGATAGAGTCAACAATTAGAAAAAAAGTTATAGTCTCCTAGGAGACACAGACGAGTGAGCTGAGAGGACGAGGTGGTCCCAGCACCTTGGGACGAGTGTCAAGGCAAACAACAGGCAGTTGGGTGCAGTGGTGTGAGCCTTTGATTCCTGCTACTTAGGAGGCTGAGGTGGGAGGATCGCTTGAGCCTGTGAGTTCAAGGCTAGCTTGGGCAATTTTTGGGAGACAGAATAAACAAAAATTGACTTTTTTTGAAAAATAAGTTTGTATTCTCTTCAATTCAAAACATTTTTAGAATTGATACTACTTTTTTATAGCTTTAAGGCATATTTCACATCTATATTACTTCTTAATATTTTTTCTTTTGCTACAGATAGGAGTGTGTAAATTGATAAAATTAGTATCGATGCTATTGTAACTACCTGGAATTGGTAAAATAGCAGCAGTGCCAGTCACCTTTCTTAGAGCAGAGATTGCCAGGAGGCAACATCTTCATCCTCAGGACCCAGGTCTCTCTTCTCTGACCCTGCCTGGACCCTGACAATCCCAGGGCGCTCTGCGTTGGAGTAAATTTGGATTTGCGTTATCAGATCTTCACTGAAGAACACAAGGAACCCAGCGTGCAAAGCTGGCCACTACAGATACATTTTTCCCTCCGTTTGAACAAAATTTTATGAATGCCTTTCTGAACAAAGAATATGAACTAATCCTCATCATTCATTACATTTAAATAGCATAACATGCCATTGAAATCCTTTTCCAGATGTTTCAGCAAGTGAAATCATTTGTGGTTCATGTTATAGCTTTTTCAGTAACGTGACTTGAGAAATTTTTCTTCATACTAATAAAAGGGAATCATTCCAGCAGTTAAAGAATTCATCTTGGAATCATCTGGGTTTTCATCATGCTTTACTTTTAAAACTTCCCATTCTGCTGTAGCAAACACGAGTGCATGTTAGGTTTCATCTTTGGAAGATGAATGCAGTATGTGACTTTTTAAACAGGGATCTCACATTTTAAGTCTAGTTATTCCAGAATAAAAACAAGCCAGAGGCCCAAACACAGGATTCTTCACTGTCGTTAGCAATTTGGGCACAAATCTTTGAAGGGTCAGTTGGGGGCAGGTGTGCTGGAGGATACATGGATTTAAAAAAAAAAAAAAAAAACCATGTTCCAGTCTGGTTCTGATACACAGAAATCAAAAGAGCAACCCAAGGAGTTGGGTTGCTCTTCCACATGGTCAGGATGAGCCAAGGCTTCGGGGCAGGGCTTTTAGTGCAAGTGGGCCCAAGCTGAGCCCAGCAGGGGCAGGGCCAAGACGAGCAGAAGGAAGAGATAGGCTCTGGAAGGAGAGGCAGGAGGAGGCATGTGTGGGCAGGTGCAGGCAGATGTGGGCACATGGAGGCAGGTGGAGGCAGGAGGAGACAGGAGGAAGCAGGTGAGTGTAGGTGCAGGCAGATGTGGGCAGGTAGAGGCAGGTGGAGGCAGGAGGAGACAGGAGGAGGCAGGTGAGGGCAGATGCAGGCAGATGTGGGCAGGTGGAGGCAGGAATAAACAGGAAGAGCAGATGCAGGCAGGTACAGACAGATGTGGGCAGGTGGAGGCAGGTAGAAACAGGAAGAGGCAAGAGGAGATAAGAGGAGCCAGGTGCGGGCAGGTGCGGGCAGATGTGAGCAGATTGGAGGCAGGAGACAGGAAGAGGCAAGAGGATGCCAGCTGCCTGAGGTGGCTGACAGCCTCACCCAGCCGAGGTTCTTGCCCATCAAATACACCCATCCCAGGACCTCTCTCTAAAAACTCTGCTCTGACTTTGGCATTTCCTTGAATAAACACCCCGGAAGCTCCTCATCTCCCTCATACAATAATCCAGTCTGCCTAGCCCAGTAAACGAGGGTTCTACCAGAGCCCGGCCAACCTAGGACAGCTCACATCCAACCATCCCTGAGGCACTGCAGGCTCATAGCCTTCCTGATGGACTGCACCTGTGTACCGGGCTGGTCTCCTGCATGCACCTCTCATTCAAGTCACCTTCCTCTGGGAAGCCCCCAGGGACTTCTTTTCTGTCCTGCACTGGCAGAGTCCCCCTGCTTCCCCTGCACCCAGCACATTCCTTCCTTCATCAGGTGTTGCTGCACGTCTGCTGCTGGGCAGGCTTGGTGCCAGGCACTGAACACACAGCTGAATCCCAGATGGATGTCTTGGTGTCAAGAGACAGAGTAAAGTGCTAGGCCTATTGCCCATCGTTTCTTGAGACAGGGTCTTGCTCTGTTGCCCAAGCTAGCCTTGAACTCACAGGCTCAAGCTATCCTCCCACCTCAGCCTCCCGAGTAGTAGGGATTACAGGCTTACACTATTGCACCCAACTGCCTGTTGTCTGCCTTGACACTCATCCCAAGGTGCTGTGACCCCATTCATTTGTCTGTGTCCCCTAGGAGACTGTGACTTTCCTGCAGGCAGGGTTGTACCTTCTCATCTGCACCCTCAGTGCACTCAGGCAGGTAGTGTCCAGAAAATGCTTAAAGACAAGAAAGATTCCCCCAGTGAGTCCATGCAGAGCAGAACAGCAAGCAGGGCGGGAAGCACCAAGCTGGCAGGGCAGGGCCTTGTCCCAGATGTGCTGTGTCCTGGAGAACGATGTGCTAATCACATGCAGGCCGCCTGGATGGAGAAGAGCAGTGGAGTAAGTCTCCCTGCCCGGTGGAAGGTGGAAGCCCTGTGGCATCTGAGGTCAAGGTCAGTGCCACTGGGCTGGCAGGGCTATTTCTCCAAATGTTAGAATCAAGAACTTCAGATTAAATTGCCCCTCTGCCTACTCCTTCCCCATGTCGGCATTGCTGAACAGCTGCCATTTAGCAATTGTGGGTGCAACACCTATTTATTGAGGGTCCATTCTGTTCTGGGCCCTGACACAGTAGCCCCAGGAGGTGTCACAAATGCAAGAGTCAGGCAGGTGTCATCATACATGAGCCGGGGGAGCCAGGTGGGCCTGAGCCAAGGGGAGCAACACCTATCCCGGCCACAGGGGTGCCCTGCTGTGGCTCAGCCCACTGTGGGCTCACAGGAGCACATCTTCTGATTTTTCAAGAGAAGCTGAGCACCTAGATTTTTGTGTGAAATGCTACAATTTAAAAATGTAAGCAATGAATGTAAACAAATCTTACACCAGGTAGGCTAAATAGGAGCCATTTCCTAGCTGCACTTGGTTTCTGGACAGCCAATTTTCCACCTTGATTGATGAAAGAAATAACCATTCTTGGTTTTTTATTTATTTCCAGATCTCCATTCCCCTGCTCTTTCTACAATACAACTCCCACCCCTCCATCTCACTAAAGCTCCCATTGACACTCTTGAAGTCTCGATCTGTACATCCAGTCTTCCTTGGTTTGTGGCCACAAGCCCCGAAGCCCTTACTCTGATTTGCAGAGTAGGGGACAGGTGAGGGCTGGGCCCAGGGCAGAGCCACCAGTGAGAAGTTGGGCAACCCTTGATCTCATCAGCGTGGCCCAGACTGTGTCACCAGTAAGGGAAAAGGCAAAGAAAACAGGCAAAATATTGATGTTTATCTGCAGAGCTGAATGTCTTTTTATCTCACAGAAAAAAAAATAGGTCAGCCTCCCCTGAAATGCAGGCCAAGCCTCCTATAGTCCAATCAAGAGCATTTTGAGTGTCACTTGCCATGGAAGGAAGCTGGAGACCACCATGTCAGAGAAATGAGAATGAGAGAAACAGAAGGAGGGCTATGATATCCAGGAAGATGGTTTAAGCACAGGGAACCAAGGAATCTGGCTCCAAGTGCTAGCAAACTGAGGCTGTAATCACTATCAGAAACGGAAGAATGTTGAGGAAAGGCGATAAGAGATGTGGGTGTTGTGCATCAACCTGTCTAAAATGAAATTTTTAAAATATGTTTTCCTTTAAATTGTATGACATCCTTGATTTATAAAGCAAATCAACTGACAAAGCTATGCCTTTGTGGGCACTCAACTTGATCCTTTGTCTTTAGGTTAAAAACCAAATCCTACAAAATGTCCATCAAGGGATGAATGAATAACCAAAATGTGGTCATACATGCATTGGAATGCTGTTCCGTCCTAAAAAGGAAGGAGCTCCTCTCATTTGCTGCAACACGGATGAATCTGGAAGACATACTGAGTGGAATAAGCCAGTCACACACAGACAAATACTGTATGATTCCACTCACATGAGGTCCCTAGAGTAGTCAAATTTGTAGAGACAGGAAGTTGAATGGTGGGTGTCAGAGGCCGGAGAGAGAGGGATGGAGGGTTATGTTTAAGAGGGACAGAGTTTCAGTTTGAGAAGAGGAAGAAGTACTGGGGCTGGGTAGTGATGATGGCTGCACAGCAGTGTAAATGCACTTAATGCCCCTGAACTGTACACTCAAAAAGGGTTGAAATGTTCAATTTCATTTTACATATACATTACCACAATTTAAAAAACTCATGCAAGAGCAGGAATTTCAGGGCCACATCTGTCATCATAAAACCATGGCACTGTCAAGACTCGGAAGCAATTTTAATCACATGGGCCAGGAAACCCGTGACTTTCTTACCTCTTTGATTTGATGGAAACACCAACATTTTTTTTTCATATGTTTTATTCTTCTCTTCCCAGCTCTGCCAGACATCCACACATCCTGTCTAACGAAAACAGTAAGACTGTTTAAACTCTAGAGGTCATTTAAGGAAATCATCCCTAAATGTGTAATTCAGAGTACAAAGTGCTCATGTTGATAGCAACTTTTCATAAATTTGTTTTTCTGAGCGTCACAGTGGTATTTGTTCATCTCTAAAAATCTGGACTGTTTCAAGATGATTTTTAAAATTATTTATAAGGAACCCCCAAACTTGCCTGGCTGCCAGTCTCTCATACTCCCTGTAACCCTCGAGTTGAGGAGTAGGTTGCTAATCCTCTCCTAGAGTGTCTCTGCCACCAGCCTGGAGGGCGTTAGGGCTCCATGAGTTCCTGCAGCTCTTTGTCTGTGCATGCGAGAACTTTCCCGTCATCTTCTCCCATGCAGGAGGGAGACGGCTACCTGCTGGGACCTCCTGGCCTGCCTCTGAGTCTAGGTTGAAGGAAGGTTGGTGAAGGCCCCACCCACAGTGAGACAATGGGTTGGTCATGGGGAAGCTCCACCCACCAATGCCCCAAGCCCCTGAAGTCCTGCTGCCTGGAATGCACAGGAGGCTTCCAGGGCAGCTGAGGTGACTCTGATTTCATTTGCTCAGGCAGATGGTATTGGAGAGACTGCCACTTTATTCTGCAGTTGGTCGGCGCTTCCCAAGGGGATTTTGTTGGTCTTCTCCAAACTCTCTTAATTCCAGACCTTCCCAGCCTCACATTTGCTAGTCTCAGAACAGAGCTAGGGAGACCTGTTCCTCACGAGCTGGACAGGCAGACTGGAGTGACCGTGTCCACTGCTGGGGTGGCAGTATTAGGCATGGTGTATGAGTGTGTGTGGGTTGACCTGGCTGTGGACTCTGGGTGGAAGGAGGAGGAAGTAGTTCCTATGGGCATTAGGGCTGGGAAGTCTAATTAGAAGCAATAGGGTTGTCCCAACAAGTCGGGCATTCGTGCACGACAGAACCTAAGGGCACACGAAGTTGCTCCTGTCAGGCATGTGAGTCAGCCAGTGGCCAAGCTTTGACTTTGGGCCAGGGTGGAGAGTGGCAGCAAATCATGGTCCTGCTGCTGGAAGGACTGAAGTCCAGGGAATATTACTGCTCAGAGGGCCTGATAAGAATCTGGGGACCAGAACTGGGGTATAAAGTAGGACTGAGAATTAAGAGGAAGACCACAGCTGTTGGGTCACATGCAGCATGATAGTCAGGGATGGATGAGCACCTCTGGGAGGTACTTGATAAATACTGATTGAATGGCTAAATGGTGGGTGGGTGGATGGATGGATGGACAGTGGACAGATGGATGGATATGTGGATGGATAGATGGATGGATGAATGGATAGATGCATGCATGGATAAGTGGATGGATGGATGGACAGATGGATGGATACATGGACGGATGGACGGATGGATGGATGGATGGATAAGTGAATGGCTGGGTGGATGGATGGGTGGATGGATGGATGGATGGATGGATGGATGGATGGATGGATGGATGAGTTGATGGATGGATGGGTGGATGGATGGATGGACAGATGGATGGATCAGTCAGTGAGGTTAGAAAAGTAGGCAGAAACTGGATCATGAAGGCCCTATAAGGAGTTTGCACATAATAGAAGGTCATTTGAGGAGATTGAGCAGGAGAGTGACAAATGGAACTGTGTATTTGAAAGATCTCTCTGGCTCCACGTGGATAACAGGCTGGTGTAGGTACAAGACTGGAAGCAAGAGACTAGCTAGGGGGTTGTTGCAGTGAAAGAAGATAGTGGCATAAAATTAGGTAGGTGGCAATGAGATGGAGAGAGTGGGCAGATTCCACACATTTTTAGAAAGCCTGAAGATCAGGAATCAGTGACTGTTCTTTAGATGTGTGGGGAAAAAGAGGGCAGCATCTAGAATGACCCCCAGTGGGCTGGACAGCTGGGGGGATGGTGGCACCTTCTATCAAAGTAATGGGGCAAAGGAAGAGAAGGCTAGAAATGGATCATTGTGACTGTCATGGGCCAGGAGTGCCTTGTGGCATGGATCTGTTTGTAAGCCTATCTCCTTCATTGGACCTCAGGAAAGACCCTCCAGCTTCCTCACCCTTTCCCTGCACATCCAGAGCTTAGTGCAGTGCCCAGTACCTGGTTGGTTTTCGAAGTATTGGACTAAAGAGTGAATATGGATCTGGGATTAGACAGTCTTTAAGATCATTCCCTGCTTAGTTGTGCTGCTGTAGCAACATTCATACATGGGGGTGAGAGGGGTGACTTGAGGAACTGGCAATTCAATGTGGAGAATCTTCCAGGGCAAGCAGGTAGAGGAGAAAAGGCCTCTGTGCCTAACCTCATACCTGAAGCCCAAAGCAACATGCCAGCCAGACTTTGGGCTCCTTGCCCGTGGACACCTGTGTCTCGCTGTCTGCTCTGGGCTCTCCTTTGAGGAGGCCCTTGTCTCAGAACAAATGTCACAAACAATGAATGCCATGCTTCAAAGGAAGCTGATGTATGGAGTGTGTGTCACCTTCCTCCACAGAAATGGGGTTTGGCAGTGATCCAAAGACTCACTGTTACGACATGTTCTCAGGGAAGTAGGTTATGTGTCCCCAGGGTATTCAGAGAGGCCTGTGAGTGTGAGATGTTTGGGCTGAGCAGGGCTTTCTTCCTCGCAAGGCTCCAAAGGGCAGGCCAACAGGTCATTTGGTTTTTCTCAATGATATGTTTTCCTCCTCAAGATTCATCACCCCTCTCTCCTCTTCTGCTTGTTCTGAGGCAAATGGACACAGAAATACATTCTCTGTTTTATCCTTCATCATGAGGCAAATTGACACAGAAATACATTCTCTGTTTTATCCTTCATCATTGCTAACCCCTCTGGGGTCACTGACATCATGGAGTTCTCTTCTGGTCATGCATATTGTAGCTCATGAAGAAAAGGTTGTAAATCACCTTTTCGGGATATTTTGCCTTTGACCTACTATGACTCCATGGAGTATCCCCTACAGAGCTCTCCGTGGGTCTCTGAGAGGCATTGGTGTGTGGCTGCATCTGGCACCTCAAGGTGAAGATAGGCCAGGAGTAGATCCAGGAGGAGCACAGCGGAGCATAGGAGGTGGCTGGAGAAGAAGGTCAGATGCTGTGGGGTCAGGAAGTGCCTGTCAGAGAAGCACCTTGGAGTTTGTTTCTGGCTGAGGCCAGCAAGGGGTGCAGGCTGCATGACTTCCTTTTTCTGAATCTTCCTTTCAGAGTGAGGAAGGGGATGGGGCTCCTTCAACAGCAGGTGTATGAGGGGGGTATCAGGCAGACAGTTCAGTGCTGACAGGAGAAAGAGGGGCCTTCTCTTTTCTCGCTATTATTCCAGGAATATATTTGCTTTCCTTCACAATTCTGAGACAGAAACAACTCAGGGAGGTCACCAGATGACCTTCAAAATGAAATTGTCAAGCTGCTCTTGGTGGGCTTCTATTGTCAGATGTTCAGTTTAGAGAGCTTCCACAAACTTTGCACATTCTGAGAAAACCCACAACACTTACAATTTGCTTATCCTGCTTCAAAGAGATTTTCATTTTCTTGATCCTCTGTCCCAAAGATGTGGAGACATTGTACTCTCCATTGGGAAGATTGTCCCTGGGATAAAGAGAGTGGTATAAATGAAATTACAATTCTTCCAGTGATTCCATATTTACATTAAAGGATAAATGCATAAAATGCATTGAAATCCTCTAATAATTCAAAATAAATATATGCCTCTATTTAATTTACACATGAAATTAAATTATTTATTTACTTCATTTGTGTCTCTGCAGCAGGGCCCAAGTACAAAGAGAAAACACACATCAAAATGCTTGGAGAACGAATGGCTATTCGTGTATATACCATTTCACTGATATTGATAACTTAGTATGTGGCCGATCCTGCTCAAGGGCCTAGGAAGAAAAAGAACTCTCTGCCTTCATTTTGGGGCCAATAAGTAAGGATATATGCACAAGGATGTTTATTGCGGCAAAAAATAAAACACTAAATTTATAATGGCAAGGCCTGTCAACAGGGAAAGGTTGAAAAGAGATTGATTCTGTATCTGCATCATGGAGCAGTCTGCAGCCCCTGGGAGGTATTCATCAGACCTCACAGGCTGGCAGGGAGGGATTTCCACCCTGCACTGGTAAGAGAGGAGAGCAAGATGCACTTGCACATTGCACCTGTGCACGCTTGCTCGTCTGTAATTGTGGGTGCAGGGACAAAGGTGTGTGCAGACACACTGCAGGTCACAAAGACTGCATAGAGGCATAGAGTGAAAGTGGGTACAGAAAAGGGGAGGAGTAGGAAGAAAAGAAGCAAGGAATTACAGGACACGGCAGCTCGTGCCTGTAATCCCAGCACTCTGAGAGGCAGAGTGAGACCCTGTCTCAAAAAAAAAAAAAGCTATATGTTTTTAAATATCATTTATAGTGTGATTTGTGTAAAATTGCATAGGCACAGAGAAGGGTTTACGCCATGGGAAAGCCACGAAAATGTTATAGCACTTCAGTGTGACTTTAAAAAAATACTCTTGTGCATTGTTCAATTGTTTTTATAATACAGTGATCACATTTATTTAGTGATTGGAAAAGAGGTTATATTTTAGTTTTGGAAAATTAAATAAGTGTAGATGTTAAAACAAAATAAATAAAAATTCTCAGAGGTATCTGCATCTAAAGTGAGCCAGATTCACCTGCATTCAAAAGCTCCTCTCCTAGGAAAACCTCCCGTGGATTGTCTTCTTCAACTGTTATGAAACAGTGTTGAGGTGTTGCCATACCCTGAGGCCCATTCTCCCCTATGCTGTGTGTTAGAAGTCTGTCTCTTGTTCTAAAGAATTCAGGTTTGTGCCGTGGGTTTACATTTTATTTATCTCTTCACGCTTACATCCTCTGATGCCTCTGACACTTTACCTTGTCTTTGGACAAATTTTCACAATGTTTAAAAGGTATGCTTTTAAAAAGATATGCTCTTACATAACTTTTCTGTGCCTGGCTATTCTCCCATATGTTAAAGGAGGCCTCCTTTCCCTGGACGACCATGACCACCCGAGGGACTTGCAGGTTGCCAGGGCATCACCTGTCATGTTCTTTTATGGAAAGAATCTGGACTGGGATTCTTGAGCACATGAGCTCAAGAAACATCTCGGACTTAAAATTCAGTCTACAAGCTAAACTGACATTGTCCTGGACCTGTGTAATGGGCAAAGTTTGGTTTCCCCACTCCCTGACCTACTTCCCTCTGGAGTACAGGGAAGTAGGTCAGGGAGTGGGGAAACTGAGGCCTGTTGTGGGACTTCTCAGCCCACCCTAAATAGAGGGGTTGAGCCAACCCCCCAATAAATCACTTCTCATGTGACAGCATGGGAAGTGAGATGGGAGAGGCCCATCGGCTAAATGGGAGCCACACCGTGAAGGGTGCCCCATGCCATGCCCAAGGGTTTGGATTTTCTCCTAGGAGGGGTGAGGAGCTGCTGAAGCTTTTGAGCCCTGTAGATGCTTAGATGTGTGTTGGGCCACTCTGTTGGCCCCCTAGGAGAGCAGACGGGGAAGGGTGGACCTAGGCTCAGAAGACCAACACAGGGTCCTGAGCTTGGGGATGTGCACACACCATCACCCCCTCCTTTTTTTGTTTAAGAGAGATTTTATTCTAGGGCATTTTAAATTCACAGCAAAATTGAGTGGAAGGTAGAGATATTTCCCATATGCCCCCTAAACCTACACACACAGAGCCTCCCCACTCTCAATATCCTACACGTCATCATCACCCAGAGTCCATAGTCTGTGTTGGGGCTCACTCTTGGTGTTGTACATTCTATGCATTTGGACAGATATACGACATGTATCCACCATGGCCGTGTCATATAGAATAGTTTTACTGCCCTAAGCATCCTCTGTGATCCATCCATTTATTCTTCCTCCCTGTGAACCTGGCAACCACTGATTTTTCTTACTGTCTCCATAGTTTTGCCTTTTCTAGAATGTCATGTGGTTGGAATCATGTTGTATGTAGATTTTTCAGATTGACTTCTTTCACTTAATAATATGCATTTAAGGTTCTTCCCAGGCTTTTCATCACTTGATAGCTCATTTCCTTTTAGCGCTGAATAACATTTTATTGTCCGGATGTACCACAGTTTATTTAGCCAGTCACCTACATTGCGATGGTTAATTTGAGGTCCCAACTTGACAGGATTAAGGAATACCTAAAAACTTGGTAGCGTAGTATTTTGGAGTGTGTCCTTCCAGAGGAATTTAGCATTTGAGCCTGAGTGAATTAGGTGGAGAAGGTTCACCCTCAGTGTGGGTAGGCAACATCCGATCTGCTGGGGACCCAGACATGACAAAAACAGGAAAGGTGACTGTGTCGATCTGTCTGCTGGAACTGGGATACACCCTGCCTCTCCTGACCCTGGATAATTCCAGGCTCGTCAGCCTTTGGACTCCAGGACTTACCCCAGTGCCCCACACCCAATCCATCCCCTGGTTCTCAGGCCTTTGGCCACGGACCGGGAATTTCACCAACACCTTCGCTGGTTCTGCAGCCTTCAGACCTGTACTGAACCATGCTGTCAGCATGCCAGGGTCTTCAGCTTGAAGATGGGCTGTCGTGGGACTTCTCAGCCAACCCTAATTAGAAGGGTTGAGCCAACCCCCAAGTAAATCCCTTCCCATGTGTCTATCTAGCTATGCATGTTCTATTAGTTCAGTCTCTCTGGAGAACCCTGGCTAATACAGATTTTGGTACCAGGAGTGGTTCTAGAGGAAACAATTTTAATTTTTGGTTTTGGAGTTTCTGGAATTGGCACTCTAACCTGTTTAGAACTAAAAATGCTGGAGACTCTACTTCTAATAGCACAGAGAGCACTGATAGCTCATGTGCTTACTGTTTGTAAATACGCAAAATAAATACATCCATACTCCTAATTCACCACTTATAAAAGGCAAATAATTTAGAGACTTTATACCTGATACATTTGAACATTTGAGGAAAACCAAAGAATATGCTGACGTTGATTGGTTGCTCCTAGCACGGCTGGACCAAGTGATGAGAGAAAGGGGTGAGCTCCAGTATTCACATAAATGACCTGAGTTTCTACGAGTGCCCTGGATCAGAATCTTCTCTCCCATAGCCACAGGGCTGAAATTGCTGAAAATCAAACACAAGCCTTTGTCCCTCGATTGACTGAATTACCACGAAAGTTGAGTCCCAGCTTTGCAGAAATTTGGGATGGGGAAACGTGGGGAGACCTTGATGAGGCTACAGACATTGAGCTCCAAAATTCTGATGAGTCTTGTTTGCTAAAAGTGACCTCCACTATCCCAGAAATAAATCCCACCTCTGCCTGAGGGGATTAACTCTGATGGGACTCACAGCCTCCCCTGAGCCAGTTGCCAGGCAAGACAGTGCTGAATCTCTCTGGACCTGCCCCCACCAACCCTCTTTGCTTCTAGACCTACTGTAATTAGACTGAAGTCCCAGCAGCCCCTACAGGTGAGGTACACAGTGTGCCCCATGAAGAGGTGGTTACTCTTCAAAAGATCTGCTTTCGTTTTCTAATTTATACAAGCAGAAATCTGGGGAACATGTGTGGGAATGGATATTAAGGGTGTGGGCTAAGAGAGACATAAAGGGAGCTGACTGAATTTATTGGTATGGACCCACTGAGCAGAGATTCTGCAGTTAATGCTGCAGCGCCAGGAATTTGGGGAGGGGCTCAGTTTGTTTCATTGGTTGGCTGAAATGTGGGTCGAAAGATGGTCCACGATGACTGAGTTGGAGATGCCTGATCTCCTTTGGCTTACTTTAAAGGAAGGGATCCAGAGGCTTAGGGAGGCTGGAATGCTAGAGTGGATTTGTCACTTAAAAGCAACTCCCACACACTAGGAGGGTCCAGAAGACAGGTCTTTCACCAAAACCTTGAGAAACAGATTTTTGGGGGGAGCTCCAGCATCCCTGAAGAGCTCCGCGATTGCTTTTCTCTGTAGGCTGGACTTTACAGTGGGAACCTCAGTCACTCAATTAGGAAACTTAAATGCTGTGGGGATAATTAGATCCTGGGGTGGCAGGGGCCAAGTGGCAGCACTCAACTGTCAAAGGCAAGGTGGATGTATTACTGTAAGGTACACCAGAGGCAAAGCAACAATCAAAATGGTCTGACTCGTGTAGATCTATGGCACTGGCTAGTTAATCATGGTGTTTCTAAAAGTGAAATAGGGCCGGGCACAGTGGCTCAAGCCTGTAATCCCAGCACTTTGGGAGGCCGAGGCAGGCAGATCACTAGGTCAGGAGATCAAGACCATCCTGGCTAACACGGTGAAACCCCATCTCTACTAAAAATACAAAAAAAATTAGGAGGGTGTGGTGGTGGGCGCCTATAGTCCCAGCTACTTGGGAGGCTGAGGCAGGAGAATGGTGTGAACCCGGGAGGCAGAGCTTGCAGTGAGCTGAGATTGCGCCACTGCACTCCAGCCTGGGCAACAGAGCGAGACTCCATCTCAAAAAATAAAAATAAAATAAAATAAAATAAAATAAAAACAAAGTGAAATAGATAGGAAGCCTACTAAATTCTTACCTGATCTGTATAAGCATAAAACTTTCAGGTCAACTGCACAAAAGTCCAACTCAAATCATGAAAACTGAGAGTCATGGTTCCTCAATGAATTCCCAGACTTGAGCCAGTTTATAGACCCAGAACCCCTTGGGTGAAGGAGAGGCTGGGTTCTCTCCAGGAAGGACTCTGGTAGACTACAAAGAATGTATACTGTTCATCTTTCTCCCATCTTTCCCTAAAGGGATCTATGGCCTTTTACCATGGTAACTGTGTGCTGGGGAGAGGGAAATAAACAGACAATTTGGAAACTACTGGACGCTGGCTCTGAACTGACATTAATTCCAGGAGACCTGAAATGTCACCATGGCCCACCAATTAGAGTGGGGCTTATGGAGGTCAGGTGATCAATAGTTTTATCTCAGATCCAATTAACAGTGGACTCAGGGGGTCCCTGACCCCATCCAGCCGTCATTCCCCCAGTTCCAGATGCGTAATTGGAGTAGACATACTCAGCAGCTGGCAGAATCCTCATATTGGCTCCCTGACCTGTGGAGTGAAGGCAATTACGATTGAAAAGGGTAAATGGAAGCTATTAGTGCTACCTCTACCTACAAAAATGGTAAATCAAAAACATGACCTGGAGGGACTGCAGAGATTAGTGCCACTATCAAGGACTTGAAAGATGCAGGAGTGGTGATTCCCACCTTCAACTCTCTTATTTGTCCTGTGCAGAAGACAGATAGCCAGATAGCTCCTGGAGAATGACAGTGAATTATGATAAGCTTAACCAAGTGGTGACTCCAATTGCAGCGGCTGTATCAGTTGTGATTTCATTGCTTGAGGAAATTAACACATCTCCTGATACCTGGTGTGCAGCTATTGATCTGGCAAATGCCTTTTTCTCCATCCTTGTCCAGAAGGCCCACCTGAAGCAGTTTGCCTTCAGCTGGCAAGGCTAGCAATATACCTTCACTCTCCCACCTCAGGGGTATATCAGTTCTCTAGCCTGTGTCACAATTGTGTTTTCAGGAATCTGGATCACTTTTCCCTGCAATAAGATATCACACTGGTCCACTATATTGATGACTGAAGGAAATTATGTATACAGTGATCCATTTCCAAGACAAAGTGCCTTAAATCAGCCTAGGTCAGCAAAACTACAGAAGAAACAGGATATAGTACGCCCCTGCTTAGATAGCCAATGCCTGCTTGTTGTGCCCACCCCGCCCCCCAGCCCTTAGTTGCCCTCACCGAAACCAAAAAAAAGTTTAGTCTAAGATGAAAGTTTATTAGCCTGCAAAATAGCTCTCTTTGTCTATTCTTATCAGCCTGCCCAGCTACTTAGGTCATAAGTCAAATACTTAAAGAGTCCCTGAGCTAACAAGGATTGCAATGCATTGTGGGCTGCAACAAAATGCAGCAAGACAACCCTAATAAAAAAACACCTAAAGCCCCTACCCAACAATCAATAGGCAATGTCCAGGAAGATTGTAAACCCATAGTACTCAGCCTATAGGGAACCGGGGGAGGGACCCGTGCACTAGGGGATAAAGTACTTGTTAAAACTGGGCTGGATGTGCCTGCTTGTCAGACACTTAACCTTGCAAGCCTGTCATTACAAGTCTCACTTTTGCTATTCCTTGGGTCTCTGAGTCCATTCTTTGGGTTTGGTTGGGTAAGTTTATTTCTCACAATGACAATATGCTGATTGGGCGTAGAGAGCATGAAGTAGCAACCACTCTGGACTTATAGGTAAGACATTCATATGTCAGAGAATGGGAAATAAATCGAGGAAAATTTAGGTGCCTCCTACCTCAGTGAAATTTCTAGGGGTCCAGTGGTATGGGGCATGTCAAGATATCCCTTCTGAAGTGAAGGATAGGTTGTCATATCTGGCCCCTCCTACAATTAAAAAAGTGCCTAGTGAAACTATTTGGATTTTGTAAGTGACACATTTCTCCTTTGGGTGTGTTACTCCAGCCCATCTACCAAGTGACCTGAAAAGCTGCTAGTTTTGAGTGGGTCAGAACAGGAGAAGGCTCTGCAATAGATCCAGGCTGCTGGGCAAGCTGCTGTGCCCCTTGGGCCATATGACCCAGCAGACCCAATGGTGCTTGCAGTGTCAGTGGCCGATAGGGATACTGTTTGGAGCCTTTGGCAGGCCCCTATAGGTAAATCACAGTGAAGACTCTTAGGATTTTTGAGAAAGGCCCTGCCACTACCTGCAGGTAACTACTATCCTTTTGAGAGACAGCTCTTCGCCTGCTGCTATATCTTAGTAGAAACGAAACACTTGAATATGGGCCACCAAGTTACCATGCAATCTGAACTGCTCATCGTGAACTGGGTGTGATCTGACCCACCAAACCATAAAGTTGGGCATGCACAGCAGCACACTATGATCAAATGGAAGCGGTGTATATATGTGATTGGGCCAGAAAAGGTCCTGGAGGCATAAGTAAGTTACATGAAGAAGTGGCCCAAATACCTATGGTTCCTACTCCTGCTATGCTGCCGTCTCTCTCTACCTGCACCCCATGGTCATTTGCTAGAGGAAGAGAAGACCAGGACCTGGTTTATAGATGGTTCTGCATGATATGTAGGCACCAACAGGAAGTGGACAGCTGCAGCACTATAGCCCCTTTCTGGGATGTCCCTGAATGACAGTGGTGAAGGGAAATCTTCTCAATGGGCAAAACACTGGGCAATGCACCTGGTTGTGCACTTTGCTTGGAAGGAGAAATGGCCAGATGTGCAATTACATACTGATTCACGGGCGATAGCCACTGGTTTGGCCAGATGGTCAGGGACTTGGAAGGAACATGATTAGAAAATTGGTGACAAAGAAATTTGAGAAAGAGGTATGTGGATAGACTGCTCTGAGCTGGCAAAGGAAGCGATATTTGTGTTCCATATCAATGCCTACCAAAGGGTGACCTCAGCAGAGGAGGACTTAAATAATCAGGGGTAGAAAATGACCTGTTCTGTGAATACTTGTCAGCCTCTTTCTCCAGCCACCCCTGTCATGGACTCGTGATCTAAGTGGTCATGGTGGCAGGGAAGGAGGCTATTCATGGGCTCAACAACATGGACTTCTACTCACCAATGCCAACCTGGCTACAGCCACCATTGAGTGACCACTCTGCCTGCTGCAGAGATCAACATGGAGTCCCCAGTATGGCACCATTCTTTGGGGTGATCTGCCAGCCTCCTGTTGGCAGGTTGATTACAATGGAGCACCTTCATTGTGAAAGGGGCAGTGTTTTTTCCTTACTGGAATAGACACTCTGGATATGGATATGCTTCTTCCACAGCTACCATCTGTGGACTCATAGATTGCCTTATCAACCATCATGGCATTCTGCACAGCATTGCTTCTGACAAAGGAATTCACCCAAAGCCAAAGAAGTGCATCAGTGGGCTCATGCTCGTGGAATTCACTAGTCTTACCACGTTCTTCACCTTGAAGCAGCCAGTTTGGTAGAAGGGTGAAATGGCCTTTTGAAGTCACAGTTATAGCACCAACTAGGTGACAATGCCTTGCAGGGCTGAAGCGACGTTCTTCAGAAGGTTGTATATGCTCTAAATCAGTATCCAACATATGATGCTCTTTCTCCTATAGCCAGGATTCACAGGTCCAGGAATCAAGGGACAGGAATGGAAATGATACTACTCACCATTACTCCTAGTGACCCACTAGCAAAATTTTTGCTTCCCGTTCTCATTACTGTTAGCTCTGCTGGCCTAGAGGTCTTAGTTCCAGAGTGAGGAGTGCTTCCACCAGGAGACACAACAATGATTCCACTCAACCAGAAGATAAGGATGCCACTTGGCCCCTTGGGGTTCCTCATGCCTCTGAGTAAACAGGCTAAGCAGGGAATTACAGTGTTGGCTGAGGTGACTGATCCAGACTACCAATGGGAAATTGGACTACTACTCCATGGTGGAGGCAAGGAATCTGGAATACAGAAGATCCCCTAGGGTGCCTCTTAGTACTACCATACCCTGTGATTAAGGTCAATTGGAAGTTACAACAAACCAATCTAGGCAGGACAAGTAATAGCCCAGGCCCTTCAGGAATGAAGATTTAGGTAACTCCACCAGGTAAAGAACCGTGACTATCATATGATGCAGAGAATAAATACATGTGTGCATACATACATACATACATATATACATACACACATAAAATCATGACCAGTGATGTGCTTATCGAAGGCAAAGGGAATACAGAATGGGTAGTAGAAGACAGCAGTGTATCAATACCAGCTCTGCCCATGTAACCAGTTACAGAAACAGACTGTTATGAGTATTTCCTCCCTATTTTGTTAAGAATACGTCCATGTGTATAGATGCATATAGTAAGCAAAGATATTTGTTTTCATTCCTCTCTTATTCTTTTATCATGTAACAAGATTTTCTGAACTTATATTAGTACTTAAGTGTTGTTAATTTTGTATCATAGTATTTAAGTCATGGGATATAAGGAGAAGAGTAAAACATCACGCAAGGACTTCTTCTGAAGAAGGAATTATATTCATCTGTTTTCACACTACTATAAAAAACTACCTGAGACTGGGTAATTTCTGAAGAAAAGAGGTTTAATTGACTAACAGTTCTGCAGGCTTAACAGGAAGCATGACTGGGAAGCCTCGGGAAACTTAGAATCATGGAGGAAGATGAAGGTGAAGCAAGAACCTTCTTCACATGGCGGCAGGAAAGAGAGAGAGAAGGGGGAAATGTCACACACATTTAAACCATCAGATCTCGTGAGAACTCACTCACCATCATGAGAACAGCAAGGGGGAAATCCATCCCATGATCCAGTCACCTCCCACCAAGCCCCTCCTCCAATTTGACATGAGATTTGGGCAGGACACAAATCCAAACCATATCAGGGATTAATGTGTTTTTGGTTGTATGCAGAATAGTTGCATCGTGTCAGGTGAAACTATTACCTTGTTATTATCTTATTTGGAAATTAAGTATGATTCAAGAGATGCATATATATAGGTGCCAAGTTGACAAGGGGTGGGCTTGTGATGGTTAATTTTAGGAGTCAACTATATTAAAGAATATCTAAAAACCTGGTAAAACAATATTTTGGGGTGTTGTCTGAGGGTATTTCCAGAGGAGATTAGCATTTGAGTCCAAGTGGAATAGATGAGAAGCCACACTGCCAGCATCTCAGGGACTCCACCTTGCAAACGGCCTCTCAAGGGACTTCTCAGCCACCACAATTGTGTGAACCAATCTCCCTAATAAATCCCCTCTCATATGTCTATATATTCATTGTATTGATTTTTGTTTCTCTGGAGAATCCTGACTAATACAGACATCTTGGTTGCTTCCAAGTTTGGGCAATTAAGAATACAGCTGCTATATACATACATATGTGGGTTTTTGTGTGGACATGTTTTCACCTCATTTGGGCAAATGCCAAGGAGTGCAATTGCATATGTTAAATGTGTTTAGTTTTGTAAAAAACCACTAAACTATCTTCCAAAGTAGCTATACCATTTTGCATTTGAAGCAATAAATGAGAGTTCCTGTTGCTCCAAATCCTCACCAGCATTTGGTGTTGTCAGTGTTCTGGATTTTGGCTATTACAATAGGTGATAGTGGTGTCATATTGTTGCTTTAATTTGCAATTGCCTAAAGACAGATGATGAAGAGCATCTTTATGTATGCTTATTTTCCATCCATATGTTTTCTTTGTTGAGGTGTCTGTTCTGGTCATTGCCTGTTTTTTTAATGGGATTGTTTATTTTCTTATTGTTGAGTTTTAGGAGTTTTTTTGTACATTATTGATAAAAATCCTTTATCAGATATGTTCTTTACAAATGTTTTCTCTCCAGTCTGTGGCTTGTCTTCTCATTACCTTGACAGTGTCTTCTGCAGAGCAGGAAGTTTTTAATTGTTATGAGGTTCAATGTATCAATTCTTTCTTTTATGGGTCATGTTTTGGGTATTGTTATCTAAAAAGTCATCCCCTTATCCGAGGTCATCTAGATTTTTTTCTGTTATTTTCTAGAGTTTGCATTTTACATTTTACATTACATAATTTTGCATTTTACATTTAGGTCTATGATCTATTTTGAGTTAATTTTTTGTGAAGGGCATAAAGCCTGTGTGTAGATTCATTTTTTGCATATGGATTTACAGTTGTCCCAGCACCATATGTTGAAAAGACCATCAATCTTTCTGCCTTTGTATTGCCTTCACTCCTTTGTTAAACATAGTTGACCATATTCATGTGGGTCTATTTCTCTTCCATTCTGTTGGATTTTTTCCTTCAGATTTGTTACATAGATAATCATGTAATCTGTGAACAAAAATATTTGCATTTTTACTTCTTAATCTGTATACTTTTTAGTTTCTTGTCTCACTGCAATAGCCATGACTTCCCATATGATATCAGAAAGGCTCTCCATTCTGTTCCAACAATGTATTTGTTGATTGTTTTACTGAAGCTTTATAGTTAAGTCTTGGGTCAGGTAGTGTCAGTCCTCCAACTCTGTTCTTCTCCTTCAATATTGCGTTAGCTATTGTGAGTCTTTTGCCTCTCCGTATAAACTTTAGTATCAGTTTGTTGACATCCACAAAATAACCTGGTGGAGAGTTTGACTGGGATTGCATTGAATCTGTAGATCAAGTGAAAGAACTGACATCCTGACAATTTTAAATTTGTTTATCCATGAACATGGAATGTCTCTCCATTTATTTAGTTGTTATTTGATTTCTTTCATCAGAGTTTTCATATAGATCTTGTACATATTTTGTTAGATTTATGGCTAGGTATTTCATATTTAGGGGTGCTAATATAAATAGGGTTGTGTTTTTAATTTTAAATTCCACTTGTTCACTTCTGGCATACAGAAAAGTGACTAACTTTTTTGTATTAACTTTATACCCTGAAACCTTACTATAGTTACCTACTAGTTCCAGGAGGTTTTTGTTTTGTTTTGTTTTTATTCTTTCAGATTTGTTACATAGATAATCATGTAATCTGTGAACAAAAATATTTGCAGTTTTTACTTCTTAACCTGTATACCTTTTATTTTATTTTCTTGTCTCTTTGCAATAACCATGACCTCCCATATGATATCAGAAAGGAGCATCAAGAGAGGACATCCTTGCCTTGTTCCTGATCTTAGTGGGAAAATGTCTAGTTTCTTACCATTAATGTATGACATTAGCTATAGGTTTTTCATAGCTGTCCTTTATCGACTTGAGGAAATTTCCTTCTATTCCTTGTTTGTTGAGAGTTTTCATCATGAGTCAGTTTTGAATTTTGTCACATACTTTTTTTGCATCTGTTGATATAATCATGTGATTTTTCTTCTTTAGCCTGTTGATGTGATGGATTACATTAATTGATTTTCAAATTTGAATCAACTTTTTATACATGGGATAAATCCCACTTGGTTATGGTGAATACTTATTTTTATACATTTTGGATTTGATTTGCTAATATTTTGTTGAAGATTTTGCAGCTATGTTCATGAGAGATATTGGTCAATAGTGTTGTTTTTTTTTTTCTTGGAATGCCTTTGGTTTTGGTATTGAGGGTAATATGGGCCTCATACAATGAGTGTTCCCTATGCTTCTGTCTTTTGGAAGAGATCATAGAAAATTGATTTAATTTCTTTCTTAAATATTTTGTAGAATTCACCAGTGACTCATCTGTGCCTGGTCCTTTCTGTTTTAGAAGTTTATTAATTATTGACTTATTTTCTTCTATAGATATAATTCTATCCAAATTGCCTTTTTTTTTCTGAGACGGAGTTTCACTATTGTTGCCCAGGCTGGAGTGCAATGGCACGATCTCAGCCCACTGCAACCTCCTCCTCCTGGGTTCAAGCGATTCTCCCATCTCGTCCTCCCGAATAGCTGGGATTACAGGCATGCACCAACACACCCGGCTAATTTTGTATTTTTAGTAGAGATGGGATTTCTCCATGTTGGTCAGGCTGGTCTCAAACTCCCGACCTCAGGTGATCCGCCCGCCTTAGCCACCCAAAGTGCTGAGATTATAGGCGTAAGCCACCACGCCTGGCTGAAATTGCCTATTTTCTTTTTTTAAACAGAAATCCAGGTTAATGACAAGTTGGGACTTGAGGGGAGTGGAGAAAAACAGTGCAAGAGTTTCCTAAAAGCTTACCCAGTTCATGCATTCACTCATTCATTCATTTGTACATTCATTCATTTGGTAATTCACTCAATAGCCTCCTACTGGACCCATTTACCAGAAATAAGTCATGCCTCAAGATGACAGCATATGCCTTTCTTATGCCTTCCTGGGCATTTTCTTGAATTACTTTTTTGTTGTTGTTTTTAATGTGTAAATATACATCCCCAATAATTCAGACTCATTAATTTATGTTTGTAATAATTGTTGAAATAAGTTTGACAGAAGGTAACCTTTCTGAATTTGCAAAGAAAATGATTGCCAGCCAAATTTAAAGCAGAAGTCCATTGTGGGGAAGATGTTGTGTCCAAAGCCACACACTTTTCAATCCGCTTTTAGCACTTCCTCCACAGTGTTGAGGGCACAACTATGGAGTCAGACTTTCCCCAGTATGATCCTGGGTCAGCTATTTCCCAGCAGGGTGACTTAGGATTGTCTCCTTGTCTCTTTAATTCTCCTTTCCCTGACTGTAAAGTGCAAATAATAAGACCCACCTTGCAGGCTGCTTGTGAGGGTCCATGAGATATTATGAAGCTTCTAGCACAGTACTTGGCAGGGCACCAATGGGAGCTCTTACCTTTATTATTAATTCATTCAAAGGGAGATTTACTGATACTCTCTGTAGCGCTGTAAGAGATGTGACGATATCAAAGCTAGTGCCTGTCCTCTTGAAGAATGTAATTCTTTGGGGAAGCTAGGACAGATGCAGATTATTACTATGTAAGATGGGAAGTAATAAAAGACCTGGGAAAATAAGTGAATGGCAGACACAGGTCAGAAAGGAGACCGATCCCTCCAGCTTGGGCATGCTTGCTGGCATGCGGGTGCCCCAGGTACTCGAAATCCTGTTGCTGAATGATCAGATGGTGGCATCTGGGGTGGATGCTGAAGGACGAGGCTGGCTGTGTGTGTGACAGCAGACCTTTCTCCCTGCTGCCTGTGCTGTGCTTTCATACTGCAGACACCCAGCAAGTGAGCGCTGAGTTAGATTCCAGAGAGAGAGTTCAAGAAAATGCATAGCAGCAGGAAAACCCCTCTATTGTTAATAGCAAAGATTTCTTATTTGTTCATTTGAAAGATCCTTTATCAAATTCTTCTGGCCTTGGGCCCTTTGATCACTTGTGTCCTGTGCACTTAAGTCTGGTGGATTCCTTCTTGCCCCTCAGCCCTCAGCTCTGGCAGCCGTGCCTCCCCCGAGTCCAGTCTGACCGTGCCCTGCAGCTTTACCTGGTCCTCTGCGAGCCTGAGCACTTGGGCTGCTCCATCTTTCAACAGCCCCAGGAGTTGGTCTGAGTCATCTTGGACCTCCTAGCTCAATAAATGTGTAAACTTGCGATAGCCCAGATCTTGCTCTGATTTATGAGCATTTAGCCATTAGTCCAAATAGGTCAAGCTTTTTCAAAAATACAGAAACAGCCGGGCGCGGTGGCTCACGCCTGTAATCCCAGCACTTTGGGAGGCCGAGGCCGGCGGATCACGAGGTCAGGAGATCGAGACCATCCTGACTAACACGGTGAAACCCCGTCTCTACTAAAAATACAAAAAAAATTAGCCAGGTGCAGTGTCGGGCACCTGTAGTCCCAGCTACTCCGGAGGCTGAGGCAGGAGAATGGCGTGAACCCGGGAGGCGGAGCTTGCAGTGAGCCGAGATAGCACCACTGCACTCCAGCCTGGGCCAAAGACGGAGACTCCGTCAAAAAAAAAATACAGAAACAAGTAGTTCCCACTCACCCTTCCTCTCTGCTGTTAGTGTGCATTCAGACGATGCCAAGGAATGGGCTTCTCTGGGCAGAGCCGGGGCTTTGCGAGGGGTCTTTCTCAGCCACACGTGTCCAGCATGTATGTGGCCTTCTTCTGGGGCACAGAAGTACTTATTTCAGCTCACACAAATGAAAACGATTAACATTCAGCAAAATATCCCAGCTGCAGTCTAATTATTTCCTATGGTTGTTGGTGACAGCGTCCCTTTTTTGGAGCGGGGTTGGCTGGAGGCAGGCTGAGAACAGTGTGGGCTTGTTGGGGAGGTGTTTTAAGGCACCCAGCATGGAGAATTGAAAAGGCTTCTTTAGAAGCTTCTCTCTGGGGCAGGGTGGGGGTGGGAGAGGCTATGGTAAAGACCCACAGTGGCCTGGGCTCTTCTCTCCAGCAAGATGCAACAGGACAGGGAAGGAGGGCCCCCAGGAGGCCCCTGGGGTGGCCTGGAACTTGAGAAGGAACTGATGCTGGCAGGCACAGCCTTCTTCACTTCTTCACAAGGGTGGGCCCCACCTTAGACTGCTGGGTGACATCTGTGCATAAGCGCTCCAGCCCCAGCGAGAGAAAGCGGGCCACTGGGACTGGCTGTCCTTTACTGTGTGACTCTCCCCAGCATCTTGTCTGTCCCTTCCTACCTGTCACTGCACTTGGTAGTCACATATTTACTTGTACCTTGGTGCATTTATTCCTGTCTCCCCCGCAAGACTGCAGGCAGCACTGAGAACCCAGGCTGTCTTGCTCATGCTCTGCCTCCAGGACTAGCCGGGCTGGGCACCCTGGGGGTACTCCCCGGGTGCCTGTGAAGTGAATGAATGAGTGGATAGATGAGTGAGTGAAAGAAGATATGAAACTGGTTCTGCAGGATGCACGGCCTGCAGTTACCACTCAGGAGATGCTGGCTCCAGGTAGGAGAGAGACTCCATTTTTCTCTGGGCATTACTTGGCTGTTTTAATTTCATCAAACAATAGAAATTTATTACCTGTTTTCTTAAGCTCTAAATAACAAAGGGAAGCACAGTCAGTGTTCTGTTCTTCTTCTTTGCCAGGGCCCAGAGGTTGAGGGAGGAGCAGCCCGTGGTGCTGGGTGCCAATGGGGGGTGAGGAAGAGGCTGCAGAGGTCCCTGCTGCCTGGACACGTGGCTCTAGCCCCTAATGGAGGGGCAGCCCCAGGTAGCACTCCCTGAACCTGCGGGAAGGCTGGCACAGACAGCACGTGAGTGCAGCACATGCCAGGCTACAGGGCTCCTTTCTTGTAACTCTCAAGGCCCCATGAGGCAGGCCAGGTGACCAAGGCTCAAAGGGCAAAGTCACTTGTTCTGGTGGCTCAGCTGCAGGACAGCGACCATAGGGCCACTGCTCTTTGCACCCACAGCTGCTCCGCTGGACACAGACCTCCCCAGGGAAGCAGAGACCACCCTGCACCTGAATGGGGAGGGGTCGATGGAGTGTGCCCTGGTGACAGGGGCTCTGCAGGGCGGGATCAGGACTCCCGCTCAGTTCTGTGTTGGTACTTGCACCACAGGGGCCTCAATGAAGCCGAGGGAGCTCAGGGGAGCAGGAGTCGAAGCCGGAGGCCCTCAGCGGGGCGACTGTGCCCTCCCCAACGCCCAGGACATCAGCAGTGTCTGGAGACAGGTTGGATTGCTATGGCCAAGGAGGGAGCAGTGTCATTGGCAGTTAGTGGGCAGAGGCCACAGATGCAGCAGAACAGCCTACAGTGCCAGGCAGTCCCCAGGCCCTGCAATGTCCGCGGTGCTGAGGTGGAGAAATCCTGGGCTTAGGTCACGCCCAGGTGCACAGGAAGGATCTTGCATCCCAGGAACCAGGGGCTGGGAGAGAGGAGAGCTGGGCTGGGGGCTCTGGAGGTCCCAAGTTGGGGTGCCCTTGGATTCCTATGTGAAGGTGGAAACCTGGGTCTAAAGGCCTTGACTAGGGGTCTCGGGCTGAGAAACACTGGCTGAGGCTGCAAGAAAGATGTGCCTCTGAGGAGCAGGCCTGTGGAGGCCAGACACTGAGGCAGCTCGGTCCCCTTGGGGCCTATGGAAATGCAGGTAACCCATGATATCCCAGGGTCCTGCTCCCACCCAAGAGAGGGCTGGGGTGAGTGGTCACAGCTGAGGGCCTGCAACTGTATGTACCCATTCTCTACACCACACACAGATCAGCAGAAGCATCTGGAATGTTCCCCCAGCACCCCTGCATCTCACTAACTCCCATTCCTCCCTCTCCTCTCAGCCAAGGCCACTCCCTACAGGAGGCCTTTCCTGACTGCTGCTCTGGGTCAGGTTGCACCTTCTCAAAGAACTGTATGTAATTGACATCCTTTGTTAATGTGAACATGTGATTAACTGGCTTCTGGGTGGATGCATCCTGGTGTCTTCAGAGCCCAACACATAGTAGATGCCCAGAAAGTGGTTTTTAAATGATTACGCTTTGTCCTTGATAAATAACAGAGGTGTCTTTACAGTGTGTATAGGCAGAGCTGAGTTGAGACATCAAAAGTGGGCAGGGAAAGCGTCTCCAATCCTGGAGTTGTGGGGAAGCACTGTAGGTGAGCCTGTGTCCTCCGATCTCACCCGGGGTGGAGTGTGTGTGTGCGTGTGTGTGTGTGGAAGCCACGGGGCTGGGGATAGTTTCTAGCAGTGTGAGACAAGCAGCACACAATCCTGGTGCTGAGCACAGCTCAGTGTCCGTGTCTGGGAAGCCCATGGCCCTTGGGGCAGAAGTTCTGCACAGAGAGTCCGCAGTGGGCCAAGGCAGTGGTCTTCAGCCCATTTGCAGAGCTACTTTGCCCCTCTGTCCTGAGATAAAAAAGATAGTTTCTCCTTCATGGAGAAGGAGTTCAGTTTTATTAATACTTTCTTAAAGTGAGCCACAGGACTAGTGCTGGCCCCCAGGTTTTAAAATCTTCCATCTGATGTTCAACCTCTTTCCTGTTGAGACCACCCCTTGCAAAGATGATTGCTCTTGAAGTTGAACCCAGCATAACTGCAGTCCATCGCCCCCTCCCAGCTGGCAGGGTATCCTTTGCTTTCATTTTATTTATTGTTTATTTATTTATTTATTTTTGAGACAGAGTCTTGCTCTTTGCCCAGGCTGGAGTGCGTTGGCACCATCTTGGCTCAGTGCAACCTCTGCCTCCAGGGTTCCAGCAATTCTCCTGCCTCAGCCTCCGGAGTAGCTGGGATTACAGGCGCCCACCACCATGCCCAGCTAATTTTTGTATTTTTAGTAGAGATGGGGTTTCACCATGTTGGCCAGGCTGGTCTCAAACTCCTGACCTCAGGTGATCCGCCCACCTCGGCCTCCCAAAGTGCTGGGATTACAGGCATGAGCCACCATACCCGGCCTCCTTTGCTTTTATCAAATTTAAACTTCTAGGAATATATTTTCATAATGTGTTTCTAGCCGTCTTTAAGAATTAATGAAGTTCTTAGTTCCATTTTTTTTTTCAGCCCTTGGCTAACTGTGGACAATTCTCAATTGTAAGGGAAAGATTTACTTCTCTATTAATAAGCCTCACTGTCTCCGAAACTCTTTTCGTATTCAAAAGGCACTCGCATTACCTGGCAATTACTCTTTCGGGATGAGACACAGGTTGGTGATATTTGGGAATATGACTTTGGGGAATACAAACTCTGTGTAAGTAATGATGTTGAAAAAAATCTCTCTGCACCAGTGAATGCCATGAACAGTTTCATTTTCAGTAAGCGCTTGCAGCCAGTTGTCTAGTTGTCAGAAAGTGGGCTCATCAGCGGGCTCCTGGTGTCAGCATTCTGCTGCTGGAAGGTCAGGGAGTTCCCTGGACCCCACGGAAGCAGCTGTCTCCATGAAGGACAGGGACTGTGCCTTCAGCCTTTCTTTTATTCTCCCACTGACATGGTATGAAGGCATTTCGGTTTTAAGCATCCTTTTTCGCAATTTCTCAGAACCCTTTGAAGCTCTCGCACTTGACTTCTAAATTCAATCCAATTCCTTAATAAGTGCGTCACTATTATAAGTTGGCTTTTTTACTTCTTAAGAAGCATCTTTAATTTGAACTTCCATAACCATATTTTTATAATTATCAAATGGCAGGAAATAGATGCTGACTCCCTTAATTTTATCATTCTAAATGTCACGAGAATGGCAAGGATCTTTAAAAGACAAAAGAAGTTCTTCAGTTAGGAATTCCCATGGAAACCAATATAGCCCAATCTTTTTTTTTCTTTCTGTGGCTATTTTAAGTATTTAAATTGATTTACATCCCTGCGGAAATGTGAAAAAAAGCCTGGATCCCATATGCATCCATTCCACCTGGAGTTTTGGGGTTTTGTTATAAGCCATGTTCTTCTTTTGATTTCTTCCCAGTATCTGCAGTGGAAGGTAAGGGTTCGCCCCTAAACAAAAGCCTGTTAAGTTTCCTTAACTTAGGAAGAAGTCGTGATTTACCTTTGTATTCCTTTTGCAGTTGATATTAAAACATAAACATATAAATTATCTCATTTTGTATTGCTCTTACACTTTATGTTGAACAATGAATATAAACGTATTTTAGTGGCCAGACATTAGAGGACAGCACTGGCTTAATTTGTGCTAAGTGTCGAGCCCCTTCTGGGTGCAGTGAGGGTCTCAGCCTGTGGACCTCGTATCTGCCCAGCTCCTGCTGGACAGCATCAGGGATTTGCTCCACCTCTTCCTGGAGCAGGACACTGCACACCAAATTCACTGGTACTGCAGCCATAACCCTGGACACCTGGACACATGCATTTTCCCATCTTCTGCCACACTGGCCCTTTGCCTGACCTCCTCCTGGCCTTCAGTCCAAGGTCCCCTGGGGTCCACGAATGCCTCTCCAAAGTTGCAGGTCCCGATGGTCCCGATGGTGGGCTATGGGTGCTCCCAGCTGAGCACAGTCATGACTCCCACACTCACTGTACAAGGAAATGAACACAGTAAGTGTGGATCCACCAGATCTTCACTAAGCCTCAGAGCAACCCTAAAAAGAGGACAGGCGTGTTTATCCTCATTTCATCCATGAGGAAGTGGAAGCTCAAAGAGGTCAGATGCTGCATCTGGGGTCAGTGTGGCTTTCTTCCTCTGGGACCCTCTACCCCTGAGGCCAGTGTCCATCCCCCTCAGCAGGTGTGTGGAGCCCTCTGGACACAACATCTTGCTAGGAATTGCATGACAGTTACTGATCATTTATCTTTTAAAATGGGTCAATAAGCTGAAGGAAAGATGGGAAGTTTCTCAGATATCACATATTGGCAGATATTACAGCCAAAATACACACAGAGGGAAACATTTTGGGGAAGGTTGTGGCCATGATAAAAATCGGCATTTATTGAGCCTGTGATATATGGCAGACACCATGAAGGGTGCATTGCAGACATTACCACATACACCCATGCAGCCATAGGGTGACCAGCCACTTACTTAGCCAGGGACTGAGGGGTTTGCTGGGATGTGGGATTTTAGTATTAAAACAGGGATGGTCCTGGGCAAAGCAAGGTAAGTTGGTCACCCCACCCACCACCCCAAGGTTAAGATAGACTTACCTTCATTTTGTAAATATAAAACCCATGGCTCAAAGAGTTGAGGTAACTGCCCAGGCTGCTCTGATGGGAAGAGGTGCAGCTGAGGCCTAGACCAATACCTGTCAGAACCCAAAGCCACATTTTTTGACCACGACACCCTTGTCATGGCCATGAAAAGCAGTCCCTCCTGCAATGGAAGTCTCAAGGTCACCCATATGACCAATACCTTGAAAAGATTTAGGTGATAAAATTGAGATTCTTAATTCTTTTGAAAAAAATGATTAAAATCAGAAAATTATTTTCAGATAAAGTTTATGCCAAAAGATACAAAGGCTTGCTCTGTAAGAGATAAAGCGTTTTGTGGCAAACAAACACACACTTCAAGGGCAAAGTCAGGCCAACCGTCCTGCTCTCTGCCATCCGGTAAGTCTCTCCATGCTCATGGTCATCTGTCGCCCAGTGTGAAGACTGCTAAGGGCAGAGACAGGCTCAGTGTTTCTCAGCTGACTGTATTTTTTAATTGAGTTTTTAGACCAATTAAATTAATGAATTTGTAGGCCGGGCGCGGTGGCTCACGCTTGTAATCCCAGCACTTTGGGAGGCCGAGGCGGGCGGATCATGAGGTCAGGAGATCGAGACCACGGTGAAACCCCGTCTCTACTAAAAATACAAAAAATTAGCCAGGCTTGGTGGCGGGCGCCTGTAGTCCCAGCTACTCGGGAGGCTGAGGCAGGAGAATGGCGTGAACCTGGGAGGCGGAGCTTGCAGTGAGCCGAGATTGCGCCACTGCACTCCAGTCTGGGCGGCAGAGCGAGACTCCGTCTCAAAAAAAAAAAAATTAATGAATTTGTTTGCTTATTCATACAGAGTAAAAAGCAATACCCACTCTACTCCAAAATAGTAGCTCAAGCTATGATTTTGCAAATTGCTATGGTTTTGCTGTGTCCCCACCCAAATCTCATCTTGACTTGCAGCTCCCATAATCCCCACGTGTCATGGGAGGGACCCTGTGGGAGGTAATTGAATCATGGCAGCAGGTTTTTCCCGTGCTATTCTCGTGATAGTGAATAAATTCTCACGAGATCTGATTGTTTTATAAAGGGCAGTTCCCCTGCACACACTCTCTTGCCTGCTGCCATATAAAGATGTGCCTTTGCCCCTCCTTCACCTTCCACCATGATTGTGAGGCCTTCCCAGCCATGTGGAACTGTGAGTCCATTAAACCTCTTTTTTTTAATAAATTACCCAGTCTTGGGTATTTCTTCATAGCAGTATAAAAATGGACTAACACACAAATTATATTAAAAGGCAACATCCTTACAGAAAAGTCTGCACCAGTCATAAGCACACAGAGCTCTGAACTTTCAAGTGAGCCAGCACCCAGATCAAGGAATGTGACAGGCCCATTCCCCCAGCCCAATCCCCTTATTGCTCTTCCTGTCCCTTCATGCCTCCCTTCCAGGGGTAACCATTGTCCCCACTTCTGACACCATAGATTAGTTTCGCCTGCTTTCGAACTTTATATAAGCTGGATCATAGATTATATCGAAGTATTTTTATGTTTATTGAATACCTACTATGTGCAAGGCCTTGCATAGCTGTTCAATGAATCTAAATGACTTGGTTTTGAATGCCTCCCAGGTTGCTCTATAGATGTGTGTGTGTGTGGGTGTGTGTGTGTGTCCCTGGATATAGGTCACAGAGTTGTCTTAGCAGTCAGTCCTCAAAAGGCAGGTTCACATGGTGGCCAGCTCACATCCTGTGTGTGTTCAGGAAGGCACTGCTGCCATGTAAATGTCATTTAAATGTGGCATATCTATGAATTCAACAGGGTAATTTGGTTCCTATGTTGTTGGAAAGTTATCTGAATGCTGAAGTCATCTGCACTCCAGCCTTGAGTAAACAAGTCAGGACAATGAAGACAGGAAGTTGCTGTTAGTTTTGGTGGGGGGAGAGGAAGGTGACTTTCACAAGTCCTCTTGTACAAGGGCCGCCGTGTGAAACCTGATGTCCAGTGAAGACACAGCAATCCAAATAGATCACTGCCTTCCAGCCCCAGGGTCTACGCAACAGAAAGTCTTCCCCATTGAGGCCATCTGGCGAGTTCTGCCTCCAGTGTCCTGGGAGCAGTCATCCAGAGCCCAGGGCAGGGAGCCTCCCCAGCCTCCAGCAGATCATTCTTTCTGGGCAATTCATGCTCATTCCCACACAGAAAGGTTTGAGGCAATTTGTGGAAGGAGCGTTGTGTCAGGATGGTTCCTAATTCAGGTAGATTAAGGTATGGATGCTGTCTTCACTGCTCACTTGTCAAATAACTGAACTCCTGACTTCTTTGAACTCTGGGCTTCTAATCTATGAAGTCAGAATAATAACTGGGTAGCTGTGAGCATTAAGTTTAAAAATATGTTGTGGCAGCACTTTGCATGAGCAGACCATAGTATAAATGCCAGCTCCCTTTCCCTGGAGATAAGAAGTGATTGTGATTGTGCATTAAGTTCTGTTTTAAGCTTCCTGGCTGACAAGGCAAAAATGAAACACAATGGCTTATATTGTTCTAGTCTGATTCAAAGAATGTCCCTAGGTTTTCAGGAAATATAAACACTTTCCTGATGTTACATTCTAAGACAACTTTATTTTGCAAGCCTAAATGATTCAGTCAGGGTTTCCAACAATGGTTGTCACCCCCAAAAGATGGAGAATTCCCCTTTCTATTTCCATAGCATGTATCAATCCTTTAAAAAATACTAATCTGAGGATATGATAGTGCAACACTGAATTCGGAAGGCGAACGCCATGGAGCTGGAATTGCATTCTGTTGCTCCATTTCTTTCACCGTCTCTTTTTACTGGACATCTTATAATAAGAACATAAATGGAAAGGGCAAGCCTGGAGTGACAAAGGGAATCCTCCGTTCACTCTGCACAGTGCTGTTGCTGGCCTCGGGACATGGAGACGGCAGGGGCCGTGAAGACATCCTGGTGCCTTTGCAGGGTCGTCATGAGGATAAAGGGGATGGGCCAGGTGTGGCAGCTGAGGCTTGTAATCCCAGCACTTTGGGAGGCTGAGACTGGCAGATCACTTGAGGCCAAGAGTCCCAGACTAGCCTGGCCAATATGGTGAAACACTCTCTCTACTAAAAATACAAAAATTAGCTGGGCGTGGTGGTGCACACCTGTAATCCCAGCTACTCGAGAAGCTGAGGCACAAGAATTGCTTGAACTTGGGAGGCAGAGGTTGCAGTGAGCCGAGATTGGGCCACTACACTCCACCCTGGCAACAGAGTGATACTCTGCCTAAAAAGAAAAAAAAGGGGGGCGGGGGGGGATGATGCAGACATGAGCTTTGTATGTGTTCTTGTCATATCACATCTAAAGGAGACGGTCAGACTGGTGGTCTTTTCTGTTACAAAATTATACATCTGGAGAATCACAGTGAACATGAATTCTGTGTGAGATGCTGGCACATGCGTCCGGTGCTTCATGAAGGAGGCTGTTGGTTCGGGAGCATCCGTGGCTTTGCTCCTCGGGCTGCTGGCCATGGGGACCCTGAGTCACGAGCTCTTCAGAAACTCTGGTGCTGGGGAGGCGAAGCTGTCTCCTCCTCTCTACCTTTGCACAGAAATTCCAGAATTTGGATTCTTTTGTAACCTCGAGCATAATGTTCAAAATGTTGAAGCTGGGTTCTTGTTTCGTTTTTCATATAAGCACTTACACACGCGTCAAAAAGAGCCAGTAACCAAGGGCTTTTCCCAGGCCCCCAGTGGCCTGGAAGTCCAGCCCACACTCCCAGACTGCAGCTGGGAGACACAAGAGGGAGGGAACTTGGGTGGGGTCACCCCACAATGATGAGGTCCTTGGAAGCCTCCAGGGCCTCCAGGAACTCAACTGCCACCCAAGAACACCCTAAATCTCGGAAGCTAGCCAACCCAATGGAAGGACGGTAAGGTCTTTTCAGCGTAAGCACAGCTTTGCGGATGAAAGCGTGGTATTTGCAGAATTAGTTGGAATCAGGGCTCCAAGCCTAGAATGTCCTCCCACCCTCTACCCACCCCAGGCCTGGATTCCTGTCCTGTAAGACCAGCTGAGCTCTCCTCCCTCATTACCTGTCCCCAGGTACAGACCTTCCCCTCACACCATTGATAACTCATCTGTTGCATTTTTTCATGTATCCTGAAGCACCTACACAGTAGGCATTCGATAAATATCTGCTGAGCAGTGGATTATATAGTAGAGCCACAGATGAGATGATGCCTACGAACCTCCTACAACACTCCTGTTTTATTATATCAAACTCTGAAAACTGACAGTTTGGACTATTCTTTTGTTAATCCTACGATGAGGTAAGCTGACTAATGGACACTCAAGTTTCCATCATGGCTGAGCTCACAAAAAAAGATCAGCTGATATTTTCCCCTTGTTACTATGGAATATTTTAGGTGGATCATATTCCTGTTCATATCATAGGAATCATTTACTGGGGAAGGGTCATTTCATTTCAATTATGTTTTGAATGATTCGTCGTTTCAAAAATAAACCATCCCTCCAGGTTAAATTTATCTGGGACACGTGGTTGGATAAGCTTCTATGTCATTAAAATTAATTGATGTGGCAAAATCAGCTGCAGTCATTATCCTGTCCCATATCTGTGGCAGGACCAGGAAGGTGCTCACCATCTACACACAACGGCAGAGGCCTCTGTGTCCTTTGTCCCACGCACAGACCCTGCCTGTAAGTCTCACTGAACTGAAAGTTAGGTCGGGAGTCTCCATATGACCTGACTGAGAGCTTCATGTTGTCAGGTGTCCATACAAGGCTAATGTGACACTCACACTGGGGCTGGCACGTTTGAACAAATGGTTCACTTCAAACATTCACGTCCCAAAAAAAGGACCCCAGTGGGCATAGGGAGTCCAGCCCAAGACGAAGTATCAGGGAGCTGCTGGGAACATGGGTCTTACGGTAAGAGACCTGGGGTAGGGTGGGGATTGGCACCCCCCTGGAGGGCGTCTCCATGTTCTCAATGCTTCTGCTTCCTCCTCTGGAAGGCAGGGAGGGCCCTTCTCAGCTCTCCGCACTAGGTGGAGGGGAGTCAGTGAGACGAAGCCTGCCCAGTGTTTTCACTCGGTGCCGCCCTGAGGTGCGAGAGCCCCGTGCACGGTGCCCTGGCCTTGCTGTCCTTGCAGGTACCAGCGCACTCCAGTTCCTTTAGAGAATGAGTACTGGGGTAAGGAAAGTCAGATGTGTGCCCATCCCGGCCTGCAGTGACTACTTGCCCCTCACAAGGCAGTTCCTGGGGAAAGTCTCCAGCATGCGCGATTTGCAGTTTAGTTTAAACGGAAGGAGGTTTATTAGAACCTTGGCAGCTCTGGAAGGAGATTCTCAACTCTCCATTGGCTACAGATCCCGGCCAGCCGTGTGGGTGGCTCACTCAGGACGGTCAGAGGTTCCTGCTGGGACAGCCAGGGGCACCGGGAGAGCTTTCCCTTAGCACTCTCAGACCCCAGACCTCCTGGCAGATTCAGGCACAGCATTGAACTTCATGCAGTTTTCCTAAATTCAACTTCCAGAGCTTTTACCTTTTCAGAGACCCAGCCTAGTTTATAGAAGCCCGGCAGAAACTTTTCTTCAATTTGCTCGTGACTCTTAGATGAGTTTGGAGCTGGGTAGGAAGATGGTATTTCAGCATGCTAGGCTGGGGCACATCAGACAAACTGTGCGCTTTGAAGCCATGATGCTGCTGACCATGAGGGTAACATGGGGGAGGAGGAATCCTTGTCAGTGTCCTGTCTGTGGTCAGCTGGGCAGTGACCACTTCCCCTGACCGCTGCCTGGGGACTGCTCCTCCACACCCAGCTTATCTCCCAGGAAGCAATCAATTCCCGGCCCAGGCACCAAGGACCCAGGGTTTTCCTAATGTTGAGGACATTATTGCCCAGTGGCAAAGAACATGTGATTTGGAGTCAGATCTGGCTGGATTTGATTTCTGGCTCAACCTCTTATTGACCATGTGAGTTCACGCATGTTACTTCAGGGTGGCCGTGAGAATCAGACAGGATCCTGTACGTACAGTGTCTAGCACGTGTCCCAAGGACCATTTGTCCTCATAAATGTGATTATTAAGTAGCAAGGCAGTGCTACATGTGGCCCCACCCATGGCCAACCCCAGGGTGTGAACAGTAGCCTTTCTGTCCTCACCTGGGCTTTACCCCCCTCTGTTTCCAAGCTCATCCACCCAACATTCTCTCACTGGATCGTTACCATGACGCTGTGGATCATCAGTAAGTATCAGTGACCTCATGTGTAGTGGCCATTGAAGCACAGAGAGGTGAAGGGGCTGCCCAAGGTCACCCAGTGGGCAGGGATCTGGCTGGAGAGCACACGCTGCTGCTTCTCCCTCCCTTGGACTATGGATTACAGGAGAGACCAGCAGCCATGCAGGTGGCAGGTGGGAGGCCTGGGGCTCTGCAGGTGTGAGCAGACACACATCAGCCCCCTCTACCACCGGCCTTTCATGTCTCCACATCACACAGAGGCCTGGGACTGTCCCGCTGTGTGGTGCAGCGGCTCGAGCACATACACTTTGGGATGATTCCTTGAGTTGTAAAGAAAGAAAATAATTTTCCTTGAGAATGATGGATGCACTGCTTAGCAGTGGAAGAGGAGAGCTGACCTTTCTAGGTAGACAAAACCGAATGCCTGTCAAACATTACACTTTTGTTGCAGTATATTGTTCCAGAATGGAGCGCTGCATATTTTTGCTATAATGCTGTTTTTGTTTCTAAATGAATACTGCAGTGTTCTTTTATGTGGAGGAGGGATTCATTACTGGTTCACAGAACTTTTTCAGTGGTGGGGAAAAAATAGGTGCTTGTCCTCAGCAATGCGTATCAAGCCTAGACACATTTCTGTTAGGAGCACAGTGATTTGTGAATTCCCTGACAGCTTACCTTTTATTATGAGCTCTATTTTAAATGGAGACATGTAGCTTTTCCTCTTCAAGACAATATAACAGATACCTAGAATCTTCTCTGTTATCTCTCATTTGTTTTCAAGCTAGCCTCTTTTTTGTGCATTTTATAGGGATTCTTATGTATGAACTAGTTTAAATGGTTCAGATCAGCCAGTTGTTGTGGGGTGGAGGATCATTAAAACAATAATATTTACAAATGTTTCAGCAAAGTGGCTAGTTGATTGCAGATTTTTCATTCGTCAGCTTTCCTAATTTTCAGAATCTTCCTGAGGAATATCTAACAAACGTCTCTGCTCTGAGTACCATATTCCTGAAAAAAAAAAAATTGATGTGTTTTCAGGATCGGCCTTCCCTTTTCTCATGCTAATATATTTTATTAGTCTCTCGGTAATATCCTCTGCGTGCCTGTGAAGGATGCATCACTTTCTGACAGCTCTGTGCCTGAACCCCACCTCTGTCAATGGCAACGCTTCACCCAGGCCCCTAAGCCAAGCCCATGGTCACGCTTAGCTTCTTTCCCTTTTCCCCACTTCTCACATGCCTCCAAAGCTTGTGAGCTCTGCTTCCTCTATCGTTAAATAGCTGCCCCCTCCCCGGCCGCCCACCACTGCCCTTGAGAACACCTTTTCATCCTGCATCTGGACCACAGGTGTGGCCTCGTTAGTCAGGAATCCACAGTCCACACTTAGCATGGTCCTGTCCCTTATTCTTCTCTGCAGCCATCACAGTGACCTTCTTTGCAGAGAGCAGAATGGGAACACCCAGGCTTGCAGACTTCTGCAGCCCCCTTGTGGCTTCAGCCCAAAGCCAGAGGTCTCTGCAGCATTCTGGGATCGCCCACCACACATCCCAGGCTCACAGCAGTGATTTATTGGGTCCAGGCCTTATACTGAGTTCTGCGTCAGGTCCTTACCTCCTTTACTAACCCAGCAGGAAATTTTATCATCTCTATTTCGCAGATGAAGAAACTTAGGCTGAAAACCGTCGTGACTTGTTCCAAGGTCAAAGCCAGGATCCAACTTATTTGCCATTTCCAGAATGTTCCATACACTCTCTGGCTTCCTTGCTTTTGTTCACGTGTTCTTCCTGGGAATTTTCTTCTTGAGAAAGATGCCCTAACTTTGGCCAAACACAGGTTAGTGTTCTGCTTCCGTCTTTCATGGCGCCTGGGCTTGCCATGACCTAGCACTGCTCACCCCCGCATTTCAATGATCTGTTTATGAGCCTGTCCTCTGGACTTCTTTCAGGGTAAGGAAGTTGAGGTTCCGTCCATGTATTTTTTTTAATCTCTAAATCCTAAGCAATTGGCACAGAAATAGCACATAGTAGATGCTCACTAATGTTAAATGGCTGGTTTAGCATATTGATGTACTCATTCAACTAGTATTTTATGAGTTTCTGGTACATGCACAGAACTTTTCATATACTAAAGATGTTCAAGCTGGAGATCACAGGGTTTCTATTCAGAAATCACCAAATTAGCCATGGGTGCTCTCTCTTTGGGGAGGGTCTGCACCTGCCTTCGTCATCTGTAAAATGTGGATCATACCTCCCCACCTCATAGGGCAGCTGAAATGGCAGCAAACATCCTTAATGTTAATCCAGAGTCCTACTGTACTGTGTTGTTGTAGAGATGTGAAGACACATAAAGATGGAAGTGGCGGGTGGGGAACAGCTATGCACCAGGAGGGATAAAACCAGGGCAGCCCAGAGGGCTCAGAAAAGATGTCAAGGAGAGAGGAGGACTTGACCTACTGGATCACCTGGCGTCTAGTGGGTTTGGGTGAGACTGGGGCTTTGTGGGGCAGGGAGCAGCATGAGGGAAGCAGGGGGACTGTGCTGTGTTGGAGCCCTGTGAGACACAGCTGTGTGAGTGAGCGGCCTCTAGAATGTGGATCACCGTGGTGTCTGCTCAACTTGATGCCCTTCCTGGGAGCTTCCAAACCTGTTAAGCAATCCAGAAGGGCTGTTTACCAGCACACACTACTCTTCTTATCCGTGCCAATCTCATCAGCAAACATGCTATTTCCCTTATTCGTGAATAATAATTATTATTATTTCATAATAAAATGATCTTTCTGAATAATTATTTAATGCCAGAGCTCATCCATTCTGCCTTAGTGAACATTGCTTTGCCCTGGCCTCTGGCCACAGATTAGCATGGACAGCCGAGTGTCAAGATCATCACCAACCAGGCCCTTCACACACATGCTTAGCCTCATCGTAGACCTAGGGTCACCTGGTGAAAGGCAAGTGTGTTTCCAATTGGCACTCTAAAAAAGAAAACCTGCAAACACTGATGTAACATATCTGAGTATTAGAGATCAATCATTTTCTCTGGGGCTTACTGAACAGGAATTAGCTCAAGAAAAACATCTTTAGCGTGTTCAGTTACCATTAGCGTCAGGCACCCACCAAGCTTGTCCTAAGTACATTTCAGAGTCTGAGCCCAACCGGAGGAGCGAGGGAGGTAGAGGGGAGTAAAACAGGCCTTGTTTTCGAGGACTGCTCTTCTGGAATCCCACTGCACTGCCCAGTGTGGGGAGTCCTTGTGACAAGCTACCCTGTATCTCTGAGCCTCAGTTCCTCGTCTGCAAAGTGGGTCTAATAACAAACTCCTCATATGAGTATTGAGAGGATGCAGTGATCCCTGTTGGGTGCTTAGCAGGGAGTCTGGCATGAAGTTCCTGTCCTTACAGTGGCTGTTTCTTTTGCAAGGGTCTTCTCTTAGTGGCTGTTAACACCATCCATCCCTGTCCTCAAACACTAGAGCCCCTGCCAAGAAGCTACTCATCGGGCAAAGATTTTTTTAAAAAAACATGAGAGTGACTGTCACTATCTGAGATGTGTCCGTGCCCAGCACCAAGAGGTGGACAAATCCATAACTCTCCCCTCTGGGGCTTGGAGGGCACCCCTACACCTCGGAAGGGAGCCCAGAATCAAATTGCCGTGTTTCCAAATTTGATGTTGATAATAATGGCATAGACAGACGAGGCAGTGTGGAAACCAGCAGACACTTGTACTTGCAAAGGAGGATTTGTCTGGCTTTCTAATTTGCATGTTTCCTAATCCAAAGAGGGTGCCTCAACCGTGGAGTAATTAGAGAGTGTGTGCCTTGGTCGGGGGAGGAGGGAGCTTGAGAGGCAGGCAGGGATGCACGTGGATCTGTGCTGAGCAGCTGCCCATGAATAATTTCTAAAAGTTGCCAAATATTTAGAAGTCCTGATCGTCTGTCATAGACTGGCAAAAAGAATGGTTGAGAAAAATGGGTCTTTTTTTCCCCCCAGGCTTAGCCACATTGTTTTAAAGATTTCATCTCCTTTTCAAGGTGGTTTAAGGCTGTGGGGTAGGCAGGATAAGATTCTACTAAACTCCTTCATGTCAAGGAGGGCTCCCTCCCCCGAGTTCAGTAGCTCCTTCTGTCCTGTCTTTCATGTATTAGAAAATAGAGACATTAACAGCTTTACTGTTGCCTGGAAGGTAAACAAGGAAGCTGTGAGTATGACATCAGTGCGAATCTGAAGCCTAGATGATTCAGAAATGTTTTGCTTTCTTCCATCATTTGAATTACCACTGGAAGCAGAATGAAGTTGTCCGATAGAATGCAGAGACAGCCGCAGGGGCCGTGGCTGCAGTTCTGTCCATTCCCGCTACACTTAATTAAAGTGATGAGGTCTCTGTTATTTTTTCATCTGGAGTAATGATCCTGCTCTTTGACCAGTCCATCTAAAGTAATGGTCATAGTCATGGTGCTTGAGTGTTACTGCGATTGAGGGTGAATGACAGTTCTTGCTACCCCAGTGCTCTAATTGATCAGGACAACTCAGTGTCTTTGGGGAAAAACTGGAGTCCAAGAGAAGGCAGCCAGGATTGAGGAACTTGGCTCCGGGGGCTGGTCATTCACAGTAAGACTGCTTCAAGGTCAGTATCTCTGGCATTTAACTGCATGAAGTAGAGTTTTATTCTTGTATCCTTTTTTATAAAATTTTAATACATCATGAAAAGCTCACATTTAGATATACACATAGAAACATGTATGTAAACATGTTAAAATAAAATGTAAATGCACTTCCAAAAAATTCTTCAAGGTTTAAAAGACTGGCTTGGAGATATGCATGCTACACAAGCCACTCAGCAACCTACATTCTGCCCACTCGAATGCTTATGGTGCTTTAGGCCAAGGTTGTGTGTAAAAGGCATTTTCCTTTTGTCTGAGTTTGGAAAGATTGGCCAGTTCTGTTCATCTCAGAAGTAATTTGAATGTTTCCCTTAAATGGAATCGTTCCAATGGACTGATTCTAAATGCTGTAGTTTTATTTTCTTCTTTGCAAGGTTAGGATGCACAATAACGTCGCTCGGTCTTTCCATATCTTGTGAGTAATCAGGACCCAACCCAGCAGCCTAGCCATTTCCTGTGGGCGCCCTCACTGGCCTGACCTTGCCTGCCCCTGCCCGCCTTCCTAAGGGTGGATTTCCCCTGTTCCGATGTTGTCACCCTGCCTTTTTCCCAGGGCCTTGTCGGGCTTCCTCCCTGCCTCTGTTCCCTGGAAGCAGAGTGGCTGCAGCTGTGAGCTCCAAGGACTCACCAGCCAAAGCTCCGACTCTGTGGCCAGGCTGGTCCAGGCTTCTGTGGGCCGGGCTGCTTCCAAAGACCCACTTCTCCCACAGTAAATATATGGCCATCCCAGGGCTTTCCTTTCTGGAGGAGAGAACATAATGGAGGACTCTCTAGGACTGGAAAGGATTTTAAGGAATAATCCAGTATCATTATTGCCACCCGCAGAATGCCTTTCCTACACCATTCCTACACTAAAGGAATTACAGCTTCACTGGGAGGAAGGAGATATAGACAAAACAAAACAAAACAAAACAACAACAACAACAAAAAAAACAAGCAGACGAGACTGGGCATAGTGGCTCACGCCTGTACTGCCAGCACTTTGGGAGGCCAAGGTGGCTGGGTCGCTTGAGCCCAGGAGTTCGAGACCAGTCTGGGCAACATCAGGAGACCCTGTCTCTACAAAAAATACAAAATTAGTGGGACATGTTGGCGCACGCCTGTAGTCCCAGCTTCTCGGGGGGTGGCTGAGGCAGAAAGACGGCTTGAGCCCAGGACATCAAGGCTACAGTGAGATATGATTGTGCCACTGCACTCCAGCCTGGACTACAGAGTGGGACCCTCTCTCAGTTTAAGAAAAAAAATAAAATAAAACAAGCAGACAAATGTACATTGCAATGTAGGATGGCTTCCTCCGGGAGGCCTAGCCAGGAGTGGGTTCAGCAGCCCGAGGCTGGCATCACTGCTGCCCTGTCTCCTCACTCTGTGATGCGGGTCCAGAGCCTCACCAAGCCTCAGTGTCCTCATCTTTAAAGTCGGTCTCGCCGGCCGGGCTTGGTGACTCATGCTTGTAATCCCAGCCGTCTGGGAGGCCGAGGAGGGTGGATCACTTGAGGTCAGGAGTTGGAGACCAGCCTGGCCAACATGCCAAAACTCCATCTCTACTAAATATACAAAAATTAGCCAGGTATGGTGGTGCATGCCTGTAATCCCAGCTACTCAGGAGGCTGAGGCAGGAGAATCACTTGAACCCAGGAGGCGGGGGCTGCAGTGAGCCAAGATCCCGCTACTGCACTCCAGCCTGGGTTACAGAGCGAGACTCCATCTCAAAAAATAAATAAACAAATAAAAATTTAAAAATAATAAAGTGTGTTTTGCCTTACCTACTAAGATAGTTGTTAGATGTGGGAGAGACGCCATAAGCAGCGCCCAAGGCACTCCACAGCCCGAGAAATCTAAGCTCATCTCTCCTTCCCCTTGCTGGAGGACAACAACGTTCAAGAGAACAACAGGAAGCTTTCTCATGAGTGGAAGGATGCTGTGTCAGCTTCTCACTGACCCCACTTCACGGATCTGTCTGCTCAAACCAACCTCCCCAACCCCCAGCTTTTAAATGTGCCTCTTTAACAGTTTCAAACCTATTGCTCAATATTTCAGTAGCCATCGGCGTCACAGTGTTGGCCTAATGGAAGTCTTCACTTGGTAAAGGTTTAGTTTAGAGAACATCATGATTGGTTTTTGCTCTAATTCTTTAAGAAACTGATAGTTGTGGTTTCCTGCTATCATGTGTGAGCCACAAACCAATAAAATACACGATCTATTTGTAGTACAAAAACTAGCGGAATGTGGTAGTGCACACCTGTAGTCCCAGCAACTTGGGAGGCTGAGGCAAGAGGACTGCTTGAGCCCAGGAGGTTGAGGCTGCAGTGAGCCATGATTGCACCACTGCACAATAAGGCAAGAGTTCAGTGTATTCTTGCCTTATTTTTTAAAAATTAACTCCAAATTTAATTTCAAATTATGATTTGTGTTTGATTGGGGTTGTCAATCGTGCAACCGTTGGCAAAGTGCCAACAGGTTCTACCAAAATTGGTCTTTTCCCATGTGGTTTTAGTCTGGTTTGACTCAAGCCTGCTGCCACTGTCTGCAGCCCCGCTCCAGAAACTTTTGCCTAGCATTGGGCTTTATTTTACATTAAAAAGAATCAGCATTGCATTGGAAAATTGATCATTTCTATCAATCCTCTTGAGATATTGGAGGTATAACTTCCATTCCTGGCTTCTTCCCTTGCTTGGTCCCAGTTAGACACCACGAGTCACTCTTCTCAGCATCTTTTCTGGTTCATTTTGGGGAGTGGAAAGGATGGACTCTTATGATAACTTATTCCTACAAAAAAGCAGTTCCCCTATCTGCAGTGATCCTCAAGTAATCATTTCTTGCCCAAAAACCGATGCCCTCTCAATCCCCTGCCATCTTGCTCTATGTTATACTGGGTTCCACTGCACCCTGGAAACCCTCTGTGCTTTTATATGTTACGCAACAGATTTTCCCCAGTTGTTTTATATAGCTGCCCCAGTAGATGCTTTGGCATTATATAGACTGTCTTTTACATTTCATTTATAATTGTTGTTAGTATATACAAATCTTTTTTTTTTGTATTAGTAACTTTGCACCTTGTGACCTTAACTCATATATTACCTGTAGACTATTATATCATCTGAGAATAAAATTTTATTTTTTTTCTTTCCAATGCTTATGTCTTTTAATTCTTTTTCCTAACTTAGTGCATTGGCTATGATTTCCAGGATAATGGTAAATAGGAGTGGGACAAATCCTTGCTTTGTTCCCAGTACTGGGGAGAGGTATTAAGTCTTTCACCATTAGGAATAATTTGAGCTGTAAATTTGCCCAAATAGACTTAAAATTCCTTAGTAACCAGAAGTATTTTTTCTGCTTCTTGGGCTTCAAACATACCTCATGGGTCAGCTTTTAAATGTATAACAATATACATTTAAACAATTTTTTTAAATATAACAATTTATAACAACTTTTAATTGTGTGCTTTAGAGTCTTTATTTGATTTGATTTAAAATATCTAGTTTTGTCAGGACTAAGATAGCAAGTAGTCTATTTTAGTGAAAAACATCATGTACTGCATTCACTATTTAAAAATAGTGACAATCAAAACATGCTTCCAACCCTTCACCAGTGCAGACATGCAGTGATGACTGAGCAAGGTCTCATTCACAGGTAGATAGCAGCCTAATCAATAATCCCAGTGTGAGGCTGCCATGCTGACCACTCAGAACAGAACAAGCGAGCTAAGTTCATCCACTGAGGAATGGGTCAACAAAATGTGGTATATCCATGCAATGGAATATTATTCAGCCATTAAAAGGAATGAAGTACTGGTACATGCTACAGTAGGGATAAGTCTCAAAAACATAATGCTATTATAAGTGAAAGAACCCAGTCACAGAAGGCCACATATAGTAGGAGTCCATTTATATGAAATACTCAGAATAGGCCAATCCATAAAGACAGAAAGTAGATTGGTGTTGCCAGGGGCTGGGGACAGGATGGAGCTTGGGAGCTAGTGAGCTAATAGTGGGTGTGGGGTTTCTTTTTGAATGATGAAAATGTTCTAATATTAGATTACATTGATGGTTTCAAGCTGGGTGAATATACTAAAAACCATTGAACTGTACACTTTAAACAAGTGACTTTATGGTAAGAAAATTATATCTCAATAAAACTTTTTTTTTTTTTAAAGAATAGCATGAGAGCTAAATTAATGGGAGGCTGGGCATGGAGGCTCATGCCTGTAATCCCAGCACTCTGGGAGCCCAAGGCGGGTAGATCACTTGAGGCCAGGAGTTCGAGACCAGCCTGGCCAACATGGTGAAACCCCATCTCTATTAAAAATATAAAGATTAGCAGGGCGTGGTGGCATGTACCTGTAGTCCTGGCTGCTCAGGAGGCTGAGGCAGGAGAATCGCTTGAACTGGGAGGCGAAGGTTGCAGTGAGCCGAGATCACTCCATCACACTCCAGCCTGGGCGACAGAGCAAGACTCTGTCTCAAAAAAAATAATAATAATTAATTAATAGAAATGATCAAGCTAGACAATGATTAAGCTAGAAATCTGGAGAAAGGGAGCTGCCCCAGACCAGGTTGTAAAAGGCTCTTTTGGGGGGAGGTTGGGCTAAAGGAACTACTTGAAGGGGAGGGAACCCTATAGGCCACAGCAGAGGCAGCTGACTGATGGAGCATCTTGGGGGCTAGGTCAGTGGCCACACCCCACCATCAACTGACCATTAGAGGTTGTATTAAAGTTTGGGGTAGGACATGGTTAAAAGTTGATGATTGCAGCCAAAAGAAGTATCATCTAGATAAAGAGGGCTCCAGAAGACCCTGAACAATTAAGCAAAAATGGGATAGTCGACTAGTGCTGTACAGAAGGAAATGGCTAGAATTAGCAGCCAACTCCTGTTAACCAGAAAACTAACTTTTTTTTTCTTCTTTCTTTTTCAGACTATAGCCTTCACTTTCCCTCGGTGAGTACAAAACTTTTTAAAAATTATTTTTGATGTACAGATAACTAGCTTAAAATAATATGTGGGATTTAATTATTAGAAGAGCATTGCTTTCTTGAGAAGGAAAGCCATATGGTCAGCGTGTTATATTTGAATTTTATGCCTTACCTTGCTTGAACAGGCTCGTATCACACCTTTTTGTTACATCATTTGCGTGTGTGTGTGTGTGTGTGTGTGTGTGTGTGTGTGTGTGTGAAATTTGGCTCAGCTGCTTGGTCTCCTGAAATGTATTGTTGAGGACACAATTTCTACATGCTTTCCCTTCACTGACTTGTCGTTGCTTTTAAAAGGGCCTAGCCTTATCTCAATGGCACACATCCGACCAGTGTTCAGGAACGCGGGGGCACATAATTGCATTGATGGTAACTGCTTCTTAAATTGATCTGCTCTAGAGAAAACTGCTGAAAAGGAGCTTCTCCGGATTGCACGCTCAGTAAAAGCAGTGTCAGGGGTGTCGTATAATTTTATGCCTTTTGGGTCCAGGCAATGGCAAAATTCCATGGCCTTGATGTCCTTAGAAAAAGAAAACTTTAAACAACAGAGCCCCTTTTCAGTCTACTTAATCAATTTAATGCTGTTAAGTTTCCTAAACAAATCGAAGGAAGAAAATCTAAGCGCTTTTGCAGCGTCTGCAGCGTGCAGGCGAGTGGCACATGGACTTCTGGGTGTGCTTGCTTTCAGCAGGCACCATGATGCCGGCCACCAGGAAGCTGTATTTCCTAAATGTATTGCCGTGTTTGAAAGGCACTGACTCCATTCTGGAATCATTTTCAGGTCAATGGATCAATTATTGTGCCCTAGCTGGCCCTCTTTTTTAGGCAGGGTGCCCTTTGTGGCACTGTTCCATCTGGGCATAAATGCTTATGGTCATTCTTGGTGTGATCAAATGCATTTTGACTGTGTGGATTGTTTCTTTCTTTCTTGGTAAGGAATGTTAAGTAAAAGTAATGATTGATTAAGCTAGAGAAGAGGGATGCCTTCATTTGCCACCTACTAAGTTAATTTTGTTGTCCATGTTCTCCATTGCATCATTATAAGACGTTGATTCTCAATGGGGAACTCTTCTTGGGTAAATGTCAGCGGTGGCATCAAAGAGAAGGATCGTTACTGGAATCATATTTGTGGGATGGAGGATTAACTATATGAAATCTACAATCCCTTATAGCCTCAGAATCCTGTACAAGGGGTGTTGGCTGGTCGATACTGGTTCGAACGCTTATTAAATGTGGCTTTCCTCAAAAGCAATGGAGCTGCGTGCTTTATCGAACGCAAACGTGCCTACCATGCTAGAATGAAATATTTGAGTGTCAGACCCCACAGATACAGCTCCTTTTGAAATACAGGGCTCAGATTATGATTTGTTACAAGTGTGTGACCTTTGCACCCCTTGTCTTTCCACTCAGTACTGGCCCCTCCGCACCCCGTTTTGCCTTCTGCCACTTCCAAAATTTCCTATTCCTCCCGGCAAGTTGACCTGCCCCCCATCAGTGAGTCAGCAGCTCCCGCAGCTGAGTGATCCTGTGATAGGTGCTTCCGGGGCTCCTCCACCTCCCGGCATTGTCTCAAAACCAGCAAGAGATTCAGAAGTGCGTGCCCCGCCCAAAGGTCACTGAATGTGTGTCCAGGAGCTGACTTCCTGTCCTCCCTGCATCCACCATGGGTAGTTGGCAGCCACAGCAGCTTTAGGGGGCACCTCCCTTTTCCTGGCCCCATCCTTCCTTTGCCTCCATTTCTTTCTTTTCTTTTCTTTTCTTTCTTTTTTTTTTTGAGACAGAGTTTTGCTCTTGTTACCCAGGCTGAAGTGTGATGGCACGATCTTGGCTCACAGCAACCTCTGCCTCCTGGGTTCAAGCGATTCTCCTGCCTCAGCCTCCCGAGTAGCTGGGATTACAGACAAGCACCACCACGTCCAGCTAATTTTGTATTTTTAGTAGAGATGGGGTTTCTGCATGTTGGTCAGGCTGGTCTCGAACTCCCGACCTCAGGTGATCCGCCCGCCTCAGCCTCCCAAAGTGCTGGGATTACAAGCATGAGCCACCGCACCCGGCCCTGCCTCCATTTCAGTGGGAAAGTAAAGCTCTTCTTCAGGAAGATCCTGAGTTCCTAGATTAAGGGTACTTCTGATTCCAGAAATCTTTCTCTTGACACGAGGAAAAGGTTTTTGAAGCCTGGGTCTCCTATCTGTGCTGCCTTGTCTGCTGCCTTTGTTTGGGACCTGCCCACTGGGCTACTGATATGGTTTGGCTCTGTGTCCCCACCCAAATCTCATCTTGAATTGTACTCCCCTAATTCCCACGTGTTGTGGGAGGGACCTGGTGGGAGATAATTGAATCATGGGGGCGATTCCCCCATACTGTTCTCATGGTAGTGAATAAGTCTCACGAGATCTGATGGTTTTTTAAGGGGTTTCCACTTTAGCTTCTTCCTCATTCTGTTCTCTTGTCTGCGCCATGTGAGACATGCCTTTCACCTTCAGCCATGATTGTGAGGACTCCCCAGCCATGTGGAACTGTGAGTCCAATCGGCCTCTTTCTTTTGTAAATTGCCCAGTCTTGGGTATGTCTTTATCAGCATCGTGAAAATGGACTATCACAGCTGCCAAGGTAGAATAGCAGACTGATCTATTAGCCCGTTGCATTTTCACTGCTAAGCATTTGAGACATGTACAGAGCTTCAGGATATCTATTAATGGAAGGGAACTTATTGCTCACTTGTGGGATTCAGAGACGTGCTTTTGAGTCAGAACTAAAAAGATAGTTCGCCTTGGGCAGGGCGGATAAGCCCACTAAGGCTGGAGATGGTGCCACAGCCACCGCCCACGCTGGCCAGCTGACTGCAGAGGAGCCTAGTCACACGTGCTGGATGAACACATCAGCCTGTGCAAGCCTTCTCTTCTCTCATCAATCCATCACTTCCTAGGATGTGATGTGACAAGTAAGATGACCCAAGGTAAGCATTTAATAAAAGCTAGCTATGGGCTGGGCACGGTGGCTCACGCCTGTAATCCCAGCACTTTGGGAGGCCAAGGCAGGTGGATCATTTGAGATCAGGGGTTCAAGACCAGCCTGGCCAACATGGTGAAACCCTGTCTCTACTAAAAATACAAAAATTAGCCGGGTGGTAATGGCACACACCTGTAATCCCAGCTACTTGGGAGGCTGAGGCAGGAGAATCGCTTGAGCCTGGGAGGTGGAGGTTGCAGTGAGCCAAGATTGCGCCACTGCACTCCAGCCTCCATGACAGAGTGAGACCCTGTCTCAAAAAATAAAAATAAAAATAAATAAAAGCTAGCTGTGGTTATCACTGCTACTCTTATTATGATCATCATCACAGAATCATGGCAACTGTTTCCAACTTTTAAGGAAGGCGTTTAACTGAATTGTAACATATATGCTGGTACTATAGTGGGTATCAAAAGGAGTTCCCTTTACTAGCAGTAATCCAATTTTTCACTTAAAAAAACTATATTAATATTTGACATCTAGGGCGGGTGCGGTGGCTCACACCTGTAATCCCAGCACTTTGGGAGGCCGAGGTGGGAGGATCACCTGAGGCCAGGAGTTCAAGACCAGCCTGGCCAACATGGTGAAACTTTGTATCTGCTAAAAATAGAAAAATAAGCTGAGTGTGGTGGCGGGCACCTGTAATCCCAGCAACTTGAGAGGCTGAGGCATGAGAATTGCTTAAACCTGGGAGGCCAAGGTTGCAGTGAGCCAAGATTGCACCACTGCACTCCAGCCTGGGTGAAAGAGCAAGACTCTGTCTCAAAAAATAAAAGAAAAATTGACATCCAAAAAAATGAGTCAAGTCTTTTTTCCTGTTAAGCTGGATTAGGAAGGGTCTCTTGAGTGGAGTCACCCGTTCCCATGTTTTCCTTTCCGTTTTGTTTGTCTTTAACAATAGATTTGTGAAAATAACGCTGTAGTTCATATCAGTGATCCAATATGACCAAAGTTCCTTCAACTGGAGAATGCTTGCAACTCTGTGGGTCTCTCACATAGTATTTAATGCAATGAAATTTCAGAATTAAGAATTTATAAAAGACGTATCATTAAGGTTTAAATATTTTCTCCAGACTCTTTGAGGTCTTATATTGTTATACCTAAGGGTATTCACTCGTAAGTACAATTAAATGATTCTGTAACTTGACTATTTCACTTTGGTTCATGGAAATACCCAAGGAATAAAAGAAGACAAAATCAACATGTGACTATTCAGCCACTGTGAGTTTCAATTTCGAAATGTACTTAGGCTTCCCTTCACTCGCTTGTTCTTCTTTAGTAATCTCTGTTTCCTCCTCTGTCACTTTTAAGTAGTGTGATTTTTTCTCTTCTGACTCATTTGTGTTTCTTGATGTTGATTTGAATGGCTACCATGACAGGAAAAAAAAAATCTGTTCGTTTTAAAATAAAGTTCAGGGTTCTGACAGGCAGGGGGACCTCTCCAAGCTTGATTCTGGCTGCATCCGCTGGGGTGATGTTTCCAGCAGGGCAGAAGCTATATGCCCCGGGCTGGCCTTCAGAATCCCAGAAAGAAGTGAGAAGCCTGGTGGGCAATGCACATACAAAATTAAAACCTTCTAAGACATGTGATTCCTATTTCCCTTCTTCATCATATACTTGGGTTTTTTATGAGCACCAATGGATTCCACGGGTTTCTATCCAAGCCACAGTGACAAATTATTCTCCTGGTGACTGAATTAGAAGTTGACAGTAAGTTGGAAGAATGCCTTTGGATCTGACATGACAAACAGATTAATCCTTCATTTGTTTCCATTTCCAGTCCTCCCTCCCCCCGGGAAAGTTTCCGCATTCTTTCAAGAAGTGCCTCCTAAAAGAGCCTAGTAGGTAATCCTTTGTCACAGAGCAAAGGCATGGGCGTTAATCAGTCACAGTTTCCCCTAAGAGGAAATGGGAACACAGATTTCCTATATAAACTCATGTCTCTTCACCGTGTTCACAGCAGACCCAGTTCAGAGTTGGAATTCTTCTAGAAATCCTTTCTCAGCTGTCAGGGAAACATGGATTCTCCAAGGCCAGGCTGGTTTCCCAGCGTCTTCCCAGGAAGACAAGAGGTAACGGGGAGCTCAGAGGGGCCTTTCTTGTCTCTTTGGTTTTATGTCATGGTTGCTTCTAATATAATTTCTAAAGTACGTGAAAATCAGGCTAAAGAATATTACCAGGAAGGCGTCGTTAAATGAAAATTTGGCAAGCCTCTTAGTTACCTTTATCCAGCTCTGTGCAGGAAATCTGGGATCTATGCTTCAGGAAACCATTTCCAGTCCACCACGCCTCGGTCGATAGGGCACTGGGGATGGCACAGAGGCATTGTCTGTTTGGGCCTGGTGGGTTGTCAGACAGCCAAGAATCCAAGGTGAGGTTCACCTTTTTAGAAAAACAGTCCCTAACAATTGCTGGGGACATAGGCCGGCTCAATGACATGGGAAAATCCCACCCACTGTAAATTAGACATTTTCCATCTTTGCAATCAAAACTCCCCTCTTCATTTTTCTTAACAACTAGATTTGTGAAGCGGCATTTTAATTAACAGTGACACTCAGAGCAAGCGTGAGGGACCTGGACTGCGGGCCAGTGAGCTGGTCTTCAAGGAGCTTGTCTTCAGGCTCCTGAGGCCAGGGCCGGCACTCCGTGTGTAAGGGTTTCCTGCCTGTGCAGTTCATGTTGCAGAAACAGATGATATTGTCGGCTGCAGGTGCTTGCCAACTGCCTAAGGGGTGGCATCATTCATATTAGGAGAAGGAAGACAAGCAATGTATAAACGCTTTTGGGTGTGTAAGTTACAGAGATTTCCCGACCCAGCGGTGCATCAGGACGAGGTCTGGTGCCAGATGCAAGGGCCATGAGTAGACCAGTCCTACCTGATACAGGAACTCACCCTCAACTGCAGCTCCATCCCCTGGGGGCGGCCCCCTGTAGATTGAGCAACAGGAAAGGGGATTACATTCTGCTCAGAAATGACCATTTGCAGTGACTCTTTTTTTTTTTTTTTAAACTGAGTCTCTCTCTATCATTCAGGCTGGAGTTCACTGGCACAACCTCGGCTCACTGCAAACTCTGCCTCCCAGGTTCAAGTGATTCTCCTGCCTCCACCTCCTGAGTAGCTGGGATTACAGGCACCTGTCACCATGCCCAGCTAATTTTTCTGTTTTTAGTAGAGATGGGTTTTGCCATATTGGCCAGGCTGGTCTTGAACTCCTGACCTCAGGTGATCCACCCACCTCGGTCTCCCAAAGTGCTGGGATTACAGGCATGAGCCACCTTACCTGGCCTGCGGTGACTTTTTAAAGCTGCTTATACACATGAACATAAAGATGGAAACAACAGACACAGGGAACTCCAAAAGGGAGGAGGGAGGGAGGAGAGCAAGGCTTGAAAAACTATCTATTGGGTACTATGTTCTCTACTGGGGCGATAGGTTCAACAGAAGCTCAAAGCCCAGCGTTATGCAATGTACCCATGTAACAAACCTGCACACATACTCTCGAATCTACAATAACATTTTTTAAAACTGCTTATTATGTTGCAGAGTTTGGTAAAAATTATTTAAAATGGTAAGAAAGGAAGGATCTCTGTGGAACTATTGAACAAAAACATGTCATATAATAGATTTTCTGAGTAGCTTTTCTCCTTGTTTTGAATAGAAATGAGCATAAGCAAAAAAAACGAAAACTGGATTTGTGTTTATTTTATGATGAGGGCTGATTGAGTTCTAACAACTTTAAAAAAATATGTTGATAGTATTTAACTGATTTCAAACAACTCTACCAAGATTCATCTGCTATCAGAAATGGTGCAAATTTCATGTTCAAGTGCTATAACATATACATATAGATAGCTTCTTAAAGCTATATATATTTTGCACATACATATTATATATTTAAAGCTATCATGTTGCCGTGTTGCTGCTGAGAAATGAATTTTTTTAAATCTCATGTTTGTGGAAATTATTATTTAGAAAAACAGGATTTGCTCTATTTCCTGTTTTTCCAGATAACTTACATGCCTTATGCTTAAACAAAAATTGCATTTCTGATAGGACACATACATATAGAGCACTTATTTACAAAGCATGCTCAAACTCATGACCTCAAGTGGGCCCCCTAAACACGCAGAGGCAGCAATCCAGGTGTGCCTCCTCACCTCTCCCTTAAAGAGGGGAAAACAGAAACCCAGGCAGGCTGGATAAGTGAGTTGTAGGACAGTGGAAAGGAAGTGCCAGTCCCCTGCAGTGCTCTCTCAGACTGAAACGGTGCTCCTCTCCAACTGAAAAAAACAGTCAGCTCTCATTACCACCACCAAAGGTGAAGTTCAGACCTGCCAAAAGAAAAACTTTTCCATTATGAAAAATATTATTTGACAGTTATGCAAGTGACAGAAAACATTAACAAATAAGAACATACCCTGTGGATTCTGCAAACAATTTGCTGGTTGATAATTATATTTTGGAACAGTTTTATGATCACTTGAGTTGACCTTGGCCAGAGTTCCCAATTATTTCTGCATGTTATCTGCTGACCAAATCCAGCTTTCTAATCTCTTTTCACACACTTGGCACGTTTCCTTTCAGCAGAGCCAATAATTTGTTCATTCGCTCACTGAGGGTTTATCGGGTTTATCAGGTATCTCTTGCAAGTTCATAATTGTGCAAGATATTGAAAAATGAAGTGGTTGATTCTAGTTCTAATTTCAGGAAATATTGCTTAGAGAGTCAATGTTTGAGTCCTTTCTCTACTAAGTATAAATGTGTGTTTTGCCCAGGAGCCTAGCAAAATGATTGATTAGAAAGATTTTCGTTCTGGAAAGTTGAATGACCCCTGTAATCTCAGCACTTTGGGAGGCTGAGGCAGTTGGATCACTTGAGGTCAGGAGTTCGAGAGCAGCCTGGTCAGTATGGTGAAACCTCGTCTCCACTAAAAATACAAAAATTAGCCAGGCATGGTGACACGTGCCTGTAATCTCAGCTACTGAGGAGGCAGAGGTAGGAGAATCGCTTGAACCCAGGAAGCGGAGGTTGCAGTGAGCCGAGACTGCGCCCTTGCACTCCAGCCTGGGTGACAGAGCATGACTCCATCTCAAAAAAAAAAAAGAAAGAAAGAAAAGGAAAGAAAGCAGAGTGACTTAGACTTGTCACTTCATCACTCTGAGTCACACCTTCTTGGTCTAAAACATAAAGGGCTGGGTGAGAATTGTTTAAAGACATCTTTATGCTCTAGGGTGGTGGTGGTCTGGATTTGGAGTTAGCAACAGAAATCCCCGGAAAGTAACTACTGCAGGTGTCAGCCATGACTAGGACCAGCCGCACTCATCCCCTTGTCTTGCAGGATGTGTCTGCATGTTTTGGGGTGAATGTTTTGTCATCTTCCTATGAGAAATCAGCACTGGCCTGGGGGGCTTCCTCCTCCTGCCTCACTCATTTGTTTTTGCTCTCTCACTGCGCTCCAAAAGAAGCGAGAACATTTTTTTAAAAAGCATTTTATTAATGGAAAATTTTTATTTGAAATATGGTCATTTCCTTTTTATAATGTTGCTTCTATTCAGGAAGGAAAAGCTGAGAATCCGTGGGCTTTAATTTTAAAACTCAAACAAAATGTTAGTTAATAAAACAAAGGTATTTTTCCCACTGTTCTGAGGGCCGTCTGGCAAATGGTTCTGGGGGCCGCGTGATGGTTTATGTCACTAGAAGAAGTGATTCACTGGGAAGGTGCACCACTTCATCTCGTCAGAAACCATGGAAACCCCCGATATCACTCTGTTCCCCTCTTGGGGGAGTTCTCAACAGAAGACACACTGGAAAGTGGATGTCACTGGGATGAAGTTAGAAATCCCAAAAGTAGACTATTTGAGCAAGATCGGATTCAAAGGCATCACTATTTTCAAAACCTGTTTTTGGCTTCCTTCCCATCTGAAGCCAACACCGACATGCTGTTATGCTGTTTCCCGTTGTGGGCGGATTGACTTAATTTTTAATGAGTGATTCACTACCCACGGCTGTATGTTTTCCGCCTGCTGAGCTGAGAATTAAGTCATTTTCCTTTAAAAAATTCTTTCTGATACCAACTGAGTAATGTGGTTCTCAGTGTTTGAGACAAGGAGACATGTTAATATCACTTAAGAGAAGGCGTTTCACCTGACCTAGGCTCCTAAGAGACGGCCATCGTGACGCCATCATGACTGGAATGCTCTCGAGAAAAGGAGCCTGTCTCATTCAGCTTTCGAAAACACTTCCTTCTATGAAAACATTTTCCAAAGTTGTGCAATTTCTTGAAACATTTTCTGAGGGTAATACAAAGCCAATCCATTTGGGAAGTCACGTGGCAGGTTTCCTAATGGGAAGCCTGGTAATATCGTGTGTTTCCCTACAGTGTTTGCAGGGTCTCACCCCGTCCACTCTGACGACTCCGACTGGCCTCTGTCCGTCCAGCAGGGATCTGGCAATCCTTTCTGATCCATAATCTTTATTAAAATAGCACCAGAGGTACTTGTGGCCACCAGAGCTATTTAGCTCCTGTCTTGGGCCCTACCCCTTACCAAACTGTTCCCTCTCCTGGGCCCCTCAACACCACTCCTTCAGGATGACTCTGAAGCACAGGCCGCCCTATCTTTACAATGAGTCCCTCCTGCCTGGCCGGAGCACAGACCAGTGAGCCCACCGGGTGAGCAGTTGAAGCTCATCCCTGTGCCCAGCACCTCGGGGCCCCCAGGATCAGATTTTACCCAGTAGAACCCAAGAACCTACAGGATGGGAAACACAGCTAGCAAAGAGGCGGCAGGAGGGGTGCAAATCAGACAGGTGAGAAAGGGAGGCTGGAGGGGCAGGTGGAACATTCAGGAGTCAGTCGTGGGGAAAACAACACGACCGGAAAAGGAGCAGAGGTGGGGCCTGCGAGGCTTAGTTGCCAAGTGTCTGTGCTAAGCAACCACGTGGGGGTCAGCAGGTCACCCCTCTTTTAAGGACATCCGTCTCCCTGGCTGCCCAGTGGAGCGACCTCTGCAAGGCTCAAGGGTTCTCGCCATTCAGGTTGGGCCCTCAGAAGAAACTGAAAAGTTCTAGCACAAAATTCATGGCACACTGAAAATACAAGGGGTGGCAGCTGGGGGTCTCTTTCCTTTGCGGATGATCTGCTCTTAACCCAGCATCTTGGGCCTCGGCTCAGGGCTTCCTGAAGCCGAGCTTTCCTGGAGAGGAGGCCCCCTGTACCGGGCAGCTGCTCCCCAGCGCTCCTGGGCCTAGGGGCACTCAGGAAACACCCGGGTACCCTCAGGGCCAGACCACAGGCCTGGAGCCGCTCCTTTGCTGACGCACCTGCATCAGAAAGCCAGACACCTGCTCTAGAAACCTAGGTACCAGGTCTAAAATCCAAATACGGCATCAGGAGCCCAAATACCTGGTTAGAATCCAAGTCCCCAGGCAGAAAACTAAATATCATGCAACAAATCCAAATACCTCTTCAGAAACCCAAATATGTGGTCAGAAAGCCAAGTACGTGCCCAGGCATTTGTAATAACTGTGTAAGTGGGAGTCTTCATTTTTCTCCAGAACATGTAGCCCCTTTCTGAAATTCATCATAAAGCTAAAAAAATAATAATTGCTTTATTTCAGTGAGGCTGTAGTGCATTTTTTTAATGTGTCTGCTGTAAATATCGCAGTGTGCCTGGGATATTTGAAAAAGTTTGAAGTTGCCCCTGGTCACAGAATCTAGGGTCCTGATTGAAAATGAGCAGAGGGTTGTGGAAATAGACTCACTGAAATTGCGTATTCAGGTCTATGAAAGACAGAGAACTACATCGGGGTGTTTCAGCAACCTGGGGGCTCCTCTTCTAAGTTTCTTAAATCCCCAGGAAAGGGTTTTCTTCGAGGACGTGGCTAAAAGGAAATGAACTACTAATCTTGAGACATGAAAAGTCAAGTTCAGAGAACGGCCTGACGGTTCGAGCGATCATGGAGTGCATATTTTCTGTAGCTCCCATTTTCTACTTTATCCATAATTTATATGACGTGTGACACATAACTTGAAGCTAATGCGTGGTGGGGCCACCGCAGATGGACAGAAAACAGTCGATGTGGAAGCCGTGCCTCACTATCACAGATGGGGGTGGGGGGCTAGGGTCTCATCTCCTGGAGGGGGCGAGGGAGCCCATTGTCCTGGGATCCCCAGGGCTTACCCAGCGTGCACCGGGTCTCAGGAACTGCGTTGCTGATGGATGTGTGAATGAGTGGACGAACAGGCGTGGAGGATGGGGGAGTAGGGATAAGACAGTTGTATCTTTGCATTCTTCACAGAGCCTGGGGCAGCACTTAGCACAAACAGGGCTGGCTACTTAAAACCCAGGGTCACTCGTTCAAAAGGCAGGAAAAAAAGCTTTTTTCCTTTCTTCGTGTTCTCTCTCTGGACCTTTCATGGTGTTTTGTGTGTGTGTGTGTGTGTGTGTTACCTTCTATTTAATGTCACATTCCCCCAGGCACTAGGATACTCTCACTGCCTTCAACTGGGCAGGAAGAGGGTGCGCATCCAGCCCCCATTCTCCCTGTTGAGGAGTGGGGGGAGTCTCAGTTGCTGGTCGGGGCAGGAAGTGGACAGTCAAGAACCCAGCGGGGTGGAGCAGAAGGTGGGCCCAGTGTGAGTTGAGGGGCCATACCCCGGCACATGTCCCATTGCCCCACCAGAGTTCCCTCACAAAACACAAGTTCAGAGATAAAATTCTTATGACAGATATAGGTAGCAGTTACAGAGCATTAAACCCCAAGCATGAGGGGCTCTCTTCTAAGTGAGGGCCTGAGCACTGCTCTGCTCTTGTGTCCCCGAAGCCCACCCTGAGTATGAGAAGTGAGGGTCAGAGCCCTGCAGCGTCCTGCCCATGGTGACTTGCGAAGGACTTTCTTTTCCAGGGGAGCACAGCCAGAGCTCTCTTCTCTGATTCCATCATTAGTTTCTGGAAAGGCCTTACCTGCCCACCCTGTCTGATGCTACCTATACAACTTCCAGCCCCAAGTTACTTTCTGTACCTCCGTTTTACTTTATATTGTCATTAAAGCACTTACCAGTATTTGGAACTGTGGTATTTACCCATTCTCTCACCCGCAAGAACGCAGGCCCCATAGGATAGGGATCCTGTCCCTCTGTTCCCTCGCACAAGTGCTGGCATGAGAGAGGCACTCAGTGAATTTTAGGTGCATGAATGAATAGTCCTTACATGACTTTATATCCTTTTAGGACCAAGCGGGATATAAATAAATAAATTAAGTCAACTAACACCTCCAAGTGTCTCAGTCAATTTTCAGTGATTTTTCTCTGTCCAACACCAGACTGGCTTCAGTGATTTCTTTCACTGATGTGGCCACATTTGTTTTGCTTTATTTTGTGGCCATGCAGCCCAATGTCTCAGGGGCTGTTGGTCCTCCTGAATCCCCGCTGGAACGCAGGGGAGAGCCTCATTCCAGGTCTGCACTGGCCCCAAACTGGGCCAAGACTGCACATTTCAGTTCACTCCGGGTTTCTGATAGCAGTTCTCTCCCCAACCCCCCATCCCCAGAATTCCTAAGAGCTAAGGGATGTGCCCACCAATCCAAGCCACCTACTAGCATTGAACTTCTGTGTCTTGAAAAGGGATTTGGTTTTGAACCAGTCACTGGGAAATGCGTTCTAAGGTGAGGCCTTCCCAGTCAATAAACCTGTAGGTGTCGCCCACCAAAAAAAGTAAATCTGACCTCAGCCCAGTCCCATGGTGATGCCTATTCCATCAGGGCAGAGGGGCAGCAGCTGGCAAGAGAGGCTCAACCCCCACCACTCCTGAGAGCCAGGAGGCCCCGGCTTTCAAACTCAGGCTTCACAGATCCACACATCTTTGTTCTCAGAGAAGAGAACCCAAAGTGTGTCTCCCAGTGAGTTCTGAGGATGAGGGAATTAGGAAGGGCACCATGTCCGCTTGTGAGATAAACCGACCCACCTGGTTCCACATAGTGGGAGGTGGCTCAAGTGTCAAGTGGCCCATGCCATCTGGTCTTCTTGGTTTTCTTCCAGCCTCTTCCCTGGAGATGGTTATGTGCTTTGCTTCTTACTAAACATATCCAGAGGCCAAGGCAAGCTAGGAGGAGAAGTGGGATCTGGATCAGCAGATCCAGAATAGCACTGCAAAATTACCCAGCTGGGGCTTAGCTGACTGTCCAGACCCTGACGGTGGGGTTTAGAATTGGATAGCATCCAAGCCTTTCTGTGATTTCATCAGCACCATCACGCAATAGGTTGTTTGAACACCGATATGAAAACCTGTTTTCCAACGATGCTGCAACATTTGATTAATTCTTCTGTATGGGATAGCAAGATGGCTAAAGCAAGCATTGCTTGCAGTTGTGATGAATTTGCCGAGTGTCAGAGGAAAATTGTCAGGCCACAAACTAATCATTCTTAGGTGCCTCATTTAGCATTCTGTCCATGTTTATACCAACTCTACACGAGCGCACACACACACAAAATATTCCACCTTGAGCTAAATGGATTTGACCTCTATTTGTAAAGTGTGCATTAGCGTGAAATGGAGGGGGGCTTTCTTTGAGGGTTCAGCAAGCCATCTAGCCTACATGCTCTTGTCTTAGATGCCAGCCTTGGTCTTAAAGAGCCTAGTTTCTAAGGGAAAATTCATGTCATGGACATCTTGTTTCCAGGATTCAGTGTGATTCACTTTTCATTTCAGGATGATGTTGAGTCTCCTGTGTTATTCCCAGTGTGGACGTGGAGCAGTGACTGATGTCTAATTATTTGGAAGGGAGAGAGCTTCTCTAAGAAGGACATGCAATGTCGGAAGCTTCCGTTGCTTGGCAACACGTAACTTTACCTATGTTAAACTGCCAAAGGCAGTTTAAAGGGCTAAAGACGCCCATTCAGGCAATAGTAGATTACAAGGAAGATCTCGAAACCTGCCCCATCAAAATCACTTTCCACCATAGAAATAAACACCTAAGAGAGGGTCTGGGATGTGAGTGGTTGCATGTTGCACACCAGCAAACAGGGTGAGAAAGAAGGCAGTAGTGCCATTTTTCTGCAATCATACTGTGTACATGCCCTGTTAAAGTTGATTCGAATTGCTCATTCCTTACAATAAAACCTCCAACCAGAGACTCCCCTTCAGAATGTATGCCCCTGCAGCTTCCCCCATTTTTATGACTGTGGCACCTCACTGGAACCCATGCCAGCCCCTTCCCATCCAGCTAGTATGCCTCCCGGCGTTCAGCTTCAGCCTCCAGCCTTGTGTCATGTCAGCAGCTGAGCTCATGAAAACTCTTCTATCCAATGAAGGAGGAGGCTGAGAGGTGCACCAGTGGCTGGATCCAGGCACATGCAGGCTCCAAGTTCACAGAAACAGAGCCTTCATGTCCCGGCTGTCGGGAGTTCCTGTGAATGTTGCAACTCTCATTTCTTTTTGAAGTGGGTGTGTAAGAAGCCTGTCTGTTCATTGTGGCAGCCTGAGTTTTGGAGGCCCCACAACATTCTTTCCTACGTGGAAAGAGTTTTCTTTTTAATTCAGAAACAACAAACCTTCTCAGTCTCAAACCAGGCCAATCTTACAGTGTCATGGCAAAAAAAAAAAGAAAAAAGAAAAAAAGAAAGAAAAAGAAGAAATTAAAACATGCAAAGCAAAAAACAAATAGAAAACAAAGAACACAGTGCAACAGTCAAAATCATGTTAACTTAATGAATTTGGGCCAAACTTAGAGTTAACATTTCCTTGAAGTTTGACTTCCATAAATCACCTGTCTTTTTCAAACAGCAGCCTCTGAAGTACAATCCAGCTTATTTCTCCCCTTTTGATCAATGCTCTTCCCGGGAATCATACCCAGCTCTTAAGAGCATTTGTAATGAAAGCTAAAGACAGCTGACCACTAACTGGCCCTGAACACCCAGGTACACTCTGAGTTTGCCCACAAGGAAAAGTTATGGAGTCCACATGCTCCAAAGGGGACCCCATGTTCAAGGTAATCTCCCAAGTCCCTCTGCTGCTGCTGGCTGTGAGGCATCAATATCCTCCCACAACCTGGACTCAGGGGCTGCAGCCTCAGAGGACCAGCATCGTGGAGTTCAAGTTCAGTTCAGCACTTGAATAGTACATCCTTCAGGAAACCAGGGCACCGAAGACTGAAAAGCAGAATCAATAACATTCATGTATATTTTAAAGCCAGAGTTCACAAATTAGAGACCTTAGGAATTAATATAAGTACATGCACATGTATTTGTGGCTATGTGTACTAGTTACAAATAAGAGACAAGAAAGGAGATATACAAATAGGAGAACGAAGCATATTCAAAAATGAATATGGCAAAAGTTCAAATGGATGTGAACTAACAACAAAAAATATATAGTTTCTCGTTTCGAGGCATATTACTTCTGCTTTTTCAAAACCATTTCTCAAGTTATTGATAATAATATGAATTCTGTCCTTAAATTGCTTAATGAAGGAGAGTAAATTAATGTATTTTAAGATGATCTTTCTGTTTTTAAGTCCCGCTGCTTCCATCACATTTACACCGGCACACACGGACACTTCCATCTGTCCCCATTCGTCATCACTGTGAGATGAAGCTAAGAGTTCGATTCACTAAGTTTTATATAGCCAGTACCATGTGAAACACATGACTTGATTGAAATGTGTGGTGTGACTGCAATGGGAAGCAGTCGAACACGCAGCAGCAATACTGCACCATCACCATGACAACCAGTGGAAATAATGGCCCCCTTTGGGAATAAAAGAGATCTCAAATCCTGTTGCAGTCAGTAGCGCTGGCTGTCTGCAGTAGAGATGGTTTTCAATGATTGTTTCAGAAATTCCTTATCAACAGAAAATGAACGAGAAGGGGAGTTTTCAGAAAATAAATGGATTTGCAGACAACTAACGTCATCATCGAAGTCACCAAAGAAAGCAAAGCAGAGATTGGGGAAGCTGAGGCTGAAGTAGCAAGGGCATTCCACCCAGGCTGCTATTCCAGTCGCTGTGAAAGCCTGGTCGCTGTCTTTGCCATGCAGAACACATCTCTGGGAATGCTGTCGATCTGTGCCTCCATCTTTTAAAGGCTTTCCATTTCTGTCTGGATTTTTTCTTTATGGGAGGCAGAAATAATAGTGAATTGAATGAAATGGAGTATACAAGTGTCTAGCACAGTCCTTGGCACATAGAAAGTGCTCTGTAAACAGTACTTCACATCAAATTCTTGGGACAAATGAAAGTGAGTGCCTGGCGCTGCACATAGGAAGTGTAATCGTCTTTTAAAGGAAAAGACGTGGCAGCAAACCATCCTCCCGACGTGACGTGCTGCGTTGGTGCTTTTACGTCCCTGGTCCTTCTGAAAGACGCAAAATTGTGTTGGAGCTACTGGTGCACCTTTGTAAGGCCTGCACTGATGACTGCGCCACTGGGAAGGGCACTTCTTTATGAAGTCGTCATATTCTCAGGGAGACTGGTCAACACATAGAATGTGAAAAAAAGAAGCTATGTGAAAAAAAACTCCCCCTTGTCACAGACAAGGAGAACTTGGTGAGGCTGGGCAGCTGCAGGAGCCTCGGTTTTTCAGATAACAGAACAGCATAGAACTTGAGCGTCCGTTTCCCTTTTCGTTTTAGGAAGTGCTGTAGAAGAGGGCAAAGAGATCTTTCATATGAGAAGGGATTTCTGCAAAGCAGCATCGTGCCTGAAATAGCATAGTTCTTTACGCTGAGAGAGAGGGAAATGGGAATTTGGTGTTCAACGGGTTTAAACTTCCAGTTACAAGAGATGAACAAGTCTGAAAGCTCTGTCGTGCCACATCATGCCTGTAGTCACCGAGACTGCGTTGTACACTTGTTTGTTGAAAGGGTAAATCTCATGTTAAATGTTGTTACTACAATTAAAAAAAAAAAAAAAAGCCCTAGACTGTATTTGCGGAAAGGCACTAACCATACATGTGCTCAAAAGCCCTTTCAAGTTTTCTTCACTTCATGTTGTAGTTCAATTTAGTTTTGCTTTGCAAGGATCCTCAGAAAGTGTATCATCAGCAATGACTTTTATTTTAAAACTCAATGTGAACCACGGGGGGAAATCATGATCGACGTTGTTCTTTGTCGTTTCTTCCTCCCTGTGGGCTGTGAATCCAACTCGCCCTGGGAGCAGGGTGCTCTCGCCTTCTGTTCCTCGCTGAGCTCAGTGCACAGAAGCATTCTGCTTACCCAGCTGGGACTGCTGACTGCGCCATCGAGCACACGGGTTGCACTGTTCTCAGCAGCTACACTGGATTATATGCCACCTTTCTTACTGACTGATTATGAACTTAAAAAAAAATTCACTCTGCTGCTGTGAATTATACATTTATTTTTAAACATTTATTTCAACTCGAGATGAGCGGTCTCTCCTGTAAATTTCTCCCTGCTGGATCTTTGCTCTGGTTTCTGATGACATAGTGTGAGTGCCGGCAGCCGCGAGCCTCAGAAGGAAAATTACAAAGGGAATACCCAGTAAATAATGTACTGCCTTTCGCATCAGTAGCCTGCTTGGAAATGTTCAAATTATCAGCCCAGGAGACTCCAGTGCTGTGGACATGGGTCTGAACGAATTGATCACCCAGGGGCTACTGAGAACGCGGTGCTCTGTAAGTATCCATGGATGCACAGCACAGACGCGGAAAGGGATCCCCAGAATGTTCCTTCTGTTGCTGGTTTAGATTGTGAGGAAAAAATGCATTTTCCGTGAGTCTTTAATTTAGTATTAAATATTGTTACTGGTTGATAATTTAGGAACGTCACAGCAGTTCTATTCCTTGTCAACTCTGCTTGAGCCTCTCTCCCGGTTTCTAAAATGTAACATCCATTAGTTGGTGGGGTAACAATTTGGTTCAAATGATTTTCTGCCTGTTTTATGTCTTCTACTTCATTAAATTGATACTTAATGTATAAGTAATCTCTCTTTCACCTGAAATAAAAGAGCTAAATTTTCTTTAAGCAAACAGAACACCCTTAGAATTTTGGACCCGCACCCTTCAACTAACATGAAAATGTTAGAGACATTTTGGGAAATATTTTATATGGAAGCTGACTAACCAATGATTTGAAATGTCACAACACAAAATTGGAGGGGAGATTTTCTCTAGCTGCGTTTCTTTTCTCTGTCTCTCTTTTTTCAGAGGCATACTGCTTATAGTTTAAGACCATATCCTATTGAATGAATAGCCTAAGTTCCTAGAGACTGTATATTTGATAAATGCTCAAATTGTTTTTAAATTGCTAATGCTCCCCTGTGGGTAAGCTCAGATATATTATAGCTCACCTATGAATTGGTTTTGATACTTATGATGAGAACAGACTTCCTGCTGAGAATAAATATTAGATTTCATTCTATGTGGCACTTTGTTTAAATCAGTTTATCCCCGAACCTTGGTTTCTTTCCTACAAAGTGAAGGAGGCCCTATGGGCTCTTGCACTGCACTCAGAGGCAGAGTTGTCCCTGGCAACGTAAGAATTCCACCAAGCCTCGCTCACTTGGGCAGCTGCCCAGAAGTGCTCAGCAGTGTTCAGACACCTCATGTCTCAGTAGGTGACCGTGCCCACGGACAGGAAGCTGCCACTCCAGGGCCGTGCTCTCTCCCGTTCAGAGTCATGGATACTAGGAGAGTCTTTATGCATCTGAACTCTGCATGTTACCATCATGAGTGGCTACAGTTCACTTTCAACATTTGCTGTATTTTGTTCACACTAAGAGAGAATATTTGACTATTTCATATTAGAGAAGCTAGGCTAAAACAACTAATCATGTTTCACCTATAATGTGAAAGGGCTTCCATTACCTTCTAATCAACTTACGTTCCATCGCAGTTACTCTGTGTGCAGAGAGATCTGAGTGTGTGTGTGTGTGTGCGTGTGTGTGTGTGTGTGTGTACTATGTGTGTGACATCACATGGAAACCGGGGAAGGAATGCATTTATAGAAGTGGGAAATTCTCAGGAAGTCTTCAGCTTTGGATCTGCTTTCACACTGAGCACTTGGTGTCAGTGTGCTGCAGAAAGGCTGATAGTAAGTAAAGTGTGGGCACAGCTAGGGTGCCGGAACTTTCCTTGCATAGTATTTTATCCCAGTCACGCACTGAAGGATTCTGGACATTTTGTCAGACCCCCATTTTAATGGAGAATTATATCCCTCCACTCCTGGAATTGCTTCCTCGGGGCTGTTCAGTGCTGCTGTGTGGTTCAGTGGCCTGTCCTCGTCCCCAAAAGTGCCTCCTACTTCAAAACCCCCGGCCAACCCCCATCCCAGTGCACAGGCAGGGGCTGACAGGTGCTCAGGTCCCCTGTTCCCTGAGGAAACTCCTCATAGAGGCAAATTAAGGATTATGCCCTCCCTTTTCTGACCTAGGGGTCTCCCATGGGATGGTGACATGTTCTGGGAGATAAGGTACGGGAAAGTTCTCAGTATCAGGAGCACAGGATGCTGTGGAAGCCAGCCACACGTTAGCTGGGCCAACGTAAGAGAGCACGCTGTCATCTGGAGTAAGGGGCATTGGAAACATCACCGGGGCCCTATGGGTTGAGAAGGCTGTGGGCTCACCTGGTTTCTCCTCTCTCCTATCCCTCATCAGTAAACCCCATGACCCTTTGGCAGTAGCAGGGGAGATAGCAGTGTTCCCTCTCGCCTGATCTTTGCAGGCTGGAGGGCTGTTCTGTTGCTGGCTCTGCTCGTACTTGGTAGAGCACAGCCACTGCCTCGGGAGCACAGATCCAGGCTGTGCCGAGGCAGGACTGTGAGCCCCAGTCATGGGGACCCCCGGGGCAGCCACGGTCTCAGCCATTGCCCCCGCTGACAGCCAGAGCCTACATGTCTGTGGAGGGAAGAGCGAAGCTGTCAGCATGAGTATGTGCTTGTTCAGCTGACCCTGGACTGCTCCTGCCTGTTTATTTCTGGCTGTGACCTCAGGGTGCTGAGGGCATCGAGGGGGAACAAGGCTATCAGGAGGAAGTGGGCGAGGGCAAAATTATTTCCAGGGAGTTTGTATAAATGTGGTCATTTGCAGGGGAGCTGCCTAGGGAGGGGGCAGGGAAGACACTGCTGTTCAGGTGGAAGTCAGTAGTGGGGAGCACCCTCTATCTAATTCCAGGGGCCCTACCAATCAGAACAGGTGCCAAGGAAGGAAGATGCAACAGTGCATAGGTTGGCAGGAAAAGTCAGTGATACCAGAAGGGTGGATACAGGAAGGGCCAGGTCCTGCTCCTGGCTGCTGGAGCCCTGTGTGGCACATGGCACAGGCTCAGGCAGCCATGTCTGAATGGCTGAAAATGATCTGATCTGATGAATGATGCAATATCAATTGGCTTTGCAATGATTGGGAGTCATATGTCTTTTTTTTTTTTTTTTTTTTTTGAGACAGGGTCTTGCTATGTCCCCCAGGCTGGAGTGCAGTGGTGCGATCACGGCTCTTGACCTCCTGGGCTTAAGCAATCTTCCTACCTCAGCCTCTCACGTAGCTGGGACCACAGGCGTGCACCACCATACCAGACTAATTATTTTTATTTTTTATAAAGATGGGGTCTCACTTTGTCACCCAGGCGAGTCTTGAACTCCTGGCTCAAGTGATCCTCCTGCCTTGGCTTCCCAAGATGCTGGGATTACAGGCATGAGCCATCGTGCCCGGCCTGGAGTCATATGTCTTATGGATGCTGGGTTTTGTGCCTTTGCAGATGTGCATGCACAAATATACCACTTACAGTCCCGAAGAGCAGAGTGGGCTGTGGCTCAGACACCGGGTTCAAATCCTGGCTTCTCACTTCCTTCCTGACCTCGGCAGGTGACTTAACTGCTGTAAGGTAGTATCTTCCTCGTTGGTGAGGAGAGACATAGCTGAGATGATTCTTATAAACCACTCAGCACACGCCTGCACACGAGTGGGCCCCATACAGTGTAGCTGCTGCTGTTGCGACTGTTTCCTTCTCTGTGTTTTCCTAATCACACTGGGTGGTTGTCATTTTTTATTTCATTGGGAAAAAAAAAATTTAAGTCAGCTGTACTTTGGGAAAAGAGATGTTAAAAAATGTTTTCCAATACATTAAAAATATTAGTCGTGTTGATTCTTTTAGAATCACGCTGTATAACTCTTACTTTAAAACTATACTCTGTTACATTCATCCTGGTAATAGTGTTTAACAAAAAGGAAAAAGAAAAAAAGTAGCATAAGAATATCCGTGAGCAGTTTTTAAGTGTGAAATAATCCTGAATAGCTAGAAAATTCAGAGGACATTTTGCGACATGCGTTTGTGGCAGTTCACCCGCGGACATCAGGCTCTGGAGTTCTGCCAGTGTTTTAAAATTAGAACTAAAGAGATGCGCTCCAACTTAATTAGTATAAATGTTGCCATGCAACTTCTAATAATGAGTGTAATTTGCAATACATGCTTACCATGTAATTTAGCACAATGGGACCCGCAGACTGTAGGACTAGTGTTTAATCAAGAGAAATGATTAATACAGAAAGGAACAAAGTTCAGCAATTGGAAGCCTTTGCGGGGGCCTCATGGATGCCCATTGGGATGCTCCCATTTATATCACCCCATTGGCAACACCCCACCCATTCCCGCCCCAGAGCATCTGCCAGGACCACAGAGAGGAAGCCATGTCATCTACTTAGCTGTACGACAATTTACACATGAGTGGGTGCCTCAGTTTCCTTCTCTGTAAAATGAAGGTGATAATGGTCCTAACATCTTATTGTTGGGGGGACTAAATGGGTCAATGATGTAAAGCACTTAGAAAGGGCAAAATGTGCTGCGTGCAACAAATGTTATGTGTTAATAACGATGATACTACCCTTATGATCATCTTTCAAGAGTCATTCTCCATGGGGATCTTGGATGCCAGGCTGAGGAGGGTGCCCTTCATCCCAAAGCGCAGTACATGTTGGCCCTGGGGTGATTTATCTTTATTGAGGTAAAATTCACATAACATAAAATTCTCCATTTTGTACATTCACAGTGTTGGGCAGCCATCACCTCTACTTAGATACAACATATTTTCATCATCCAAAATGAAACCTGAACCCACTAAGCAATCAATCTCCATTTCCCCCTTCTCCCATGCTGGCAACCGCCAATCAGCTGTCCATCTGTATTGATTTACATATTCTGGATATTTTCCATAACCATCCAGTATGGGACCTTTTGTGTCTGGTTTCTTTCATGTAGCAGTTTGTTTTGAAGTTCACCTGCTCTGGAGCACGTATCAATATTTCATTCCTTTTAGGCTGAGTCATATCTCATTAAGTTACTATGTTTTGTTTACTCATTCATCAGTGGATGAACTTAGGTTGCTTTCTGCCACTTGGCTGTGATGAATTATGTGCTGTTACGGTAGTCATAGATGAGTTTTTCTTTGAACGTATTTTCAGTTCTTTTGGATATATACCTAGGAGTGGAATTTAAACATCATTCTATGGTTAAATTTTGAGGAACCATTAAATCTTTCCATGGTGGCTGCACCACTCTAATTCTTACCAGCCATGTCTGGGGGTTCTAATTCTTCTACATCCGTGCCAACACTGGGTTTCCTTTTATTTTTTTCTAAATTATAGCCATCCCAAGAGGTGTGAAGTGAAGTGTGATTATGGTTTGGGTTTGCATTTCTGTAATGAATAGTGATGGTGGGCATCTTTTCATGTCCTTTCTGGCTGTAGGAATGACTTCTTTGGAGAAGCGTCTATTCAAGTCCTTGGCCAGTTTTTTGGGGTTGTCTTTTTGTGGTTGGGTTGTAAGAGGGTACTTTATGGATTCTAGCTACTACATCCTTATGAGATAAATCACTTGAAAATATGTTTTCACATTCTGTAGGTCATCTTTTCACTTTGCTGATGGTGTCTTCTGATGCACAAAAGTCCCGAGATGATTCTAGATAGAGACTGAGCATAGTGGTGAAAAACATTGCATCATAAAGGGAGAGACTACTTCCTCTCTTCGTTCTCTTCCACCCTTCCGTATACCCAGAGAGAAAGGCTCAGCTTGGTGCTGGTGTGGCCTTAACATCCATCTAATCCTTGCTCATCTACCTTTTTAACAAAGAGAGAACAAGCTCTAACCCAAGAGCCTTACACAGGGCCAGCCAGGAAATTCATAGTCTGTCTTCCCCATCTTCACTGGTGATACTCGGCCTCCTATTTAAACTAATGACAAAGAGTTTTAACATAATGTATTTGGTGTTTAAAAAAATGGGTGAGTGATATGATAAGGCCTGTGAAGGTGCTAAGAGAATAGCAGAGTATGAGAACTGCAGCTGGACGCCTCTGGGCGTCCCTGAGCAGGTGACAGATGGGGGGTGCCCAAGGACCCTCAGTCTGGTGATGGGATGTGGGGCAGATGGAAGACACTGGGCAGGCCGGCTGTGAGCCAGCAGCTGGGCAGCCATTACTGACTCCTCAGTGTGATCCAGGAGTCATAGAGTCATCCTGGGCACCATTCCCCATTCTTTCTCCCTTAATCTTCTCAGCTGCCCAGCGAGGTGAGGAAGGCCTTGAGCTTCAGGGCTGAAGAGAAAGAAGGGAAAGGTGTGAAGGTTGGCTGAGAGAGGAATGTGGCAGGACTTGGTGAGGAATGGATGTGAGGGATGAGGGGGAAGCAGGGTCTAGAAGGATCTGGAAGGATCCATGGCCAGTGAAGGGGAAGATGGACAGACACGGAACTAGAAGCAGCATTTGAGAAGCCTCTTCACGTTTTTCATAGCTTGGCCTGTTTCAGTTCCCTGTGGCTGCTGTAGAAAATTACCAGAAATTTAATGGCTAAAACAATAGAGGTGTGTGGTCCCACAGTTCTGGAGGCTGCAAGTCTGAAGCCAAGGCATCAGCAGGGCCGTGTTCCCTTTGACGGCTCTGGGAGAGATTCTTCCTTCCCTCCTCCAAAGTCCATTGGCTCCCTCAGTCCCTGGCATTCCCCAGCTTGTGGTTGCCTCCCTCCAGCTTCCACCTCCATCTTCACGTGGCCTTCCTCTCAGCATACATGTGTGTGCCACCTCCTCTTCTTATAAAGACACCAGTCATTGCATTTAGGGTCTACCCTAATCCATGATGACCTCATCTTAACTAACTACATCTGCAATGACCCTGTTTCTAAATAAGGTCACACTCTGAGGTTCCAGATGGTCATGAGTTTGGGGGACCCTGTCAACCCCCAGTACTACATTGTTTGCAGCTGGCCGATGACCCACTCCCACTGAAGCTCTTGAGCCATGACTGACACCATTGAGTTTCCCAAAACCAACCTGGTGCATCCACTTTTACTCTGAAGTTCTGACCTCAATTGGCGTTGGCACCGTCAGGGTCCCTGGATATTTCACAGAAGAGCGGGGAAGCAGATTTTCACAGACAAGTTTCAACCTGAGCACAGGAATTGTACACCTAATCACCTAGTCAACTTGTAGGTGCCTCTCAGGTACTTAACGTTGACTTGAAAATCATTGCTTAATTTAGATCTGTTTCTTGTCTGAACTAAATAGAATCCAGGAGGCTTATAGTCTTTCATGCTTGCTAAATTGTGTTTTACTTGGTTTCCAACTAAAAATGAGAGATCAAACTATATTTACACTATGTTGATACAGAGTTCCGTCTTTATTGCAAACTTCACCGCGCGGAGCTGGAAGACGTCTGAGTGCAGGGATCATGTTTTTGTCTTTGTTTGCCTGACTCTGCTAGACCTGGGGTACAGCAGCAAAGAGACTCATAAACATTTGGGGGGATAAAAGAATAGAGAAAGCATAGTCCGGGTGAATGAAGGGGCCTTCCCTGCACCCCAGAGATGGTGTCAAGTCCCACAAAAGACTCTTTTTTACCAGAAGAAAAGTATTACTGTCATGGCTCAGCCATAAAGTATTCTCTCTCCTCCTTCCAACCCCCCCATTGTCATTGAATTTCAAATAAAATGATACTCTTTGCTCAAAAGCGACACCAGAGTTTGATACAGCTCAAGTACAACTCCACGGCTCCTAGTCAGGTCAACTCTTATTTGACCTGAACATTGCTAAGCACAATTGAATAAACTCAAATTCTCACTGCCTATTTCCTATTTTCCTATTGCCTGATTTTCTAGAAGATCGTGACATTTATTTACTTTGAGGTTTCTCTCTCTCTTTTTTTTTTAAGTAACCAAGCAAGGGGTTCTCTCTCAAAAGACATACAATTCTGTGGCTCTACATTGATAAATATTTGAGGGGATGTGGCTGAGTGTTTATAGAGACCTGGGTTGGGGAAAAATACTGCTCAACTCCAACCTTTTTTCATAAACCTTTTGGCTAGTTCATTCACTCCTTGAACAAATATTTATGAAGCACCTATTTTAATGACGCAAGGGTTTTTCCAGGTAGGCCAGAATTAAAATTAAGTTCTGAGTGGAGATGTTTAGAATCCACAAACCACACAGTGTTAACCTCTGTTAGTGCCAAAATAATCCATGGCTATTATTTGGGTAGGGGGAGGAGTTAAAATAAATATTTCCAATGGATTTTTGGAATTTACAAAATGTGTGTCCGTTTATCCTGAAAGGGGATGTTTGTCTGTTTCAATAGAGCTTCCCATACTTGTCCTGATAAAATCTTACAATGTTTCAGAATAATTCCCACGTCCTGTGAGCTATGACCCTGGAGATGTGGGTTTCTGAAGTCTGGTTGCTTTCAGACTGCTGGGATTTGAATTCAGGCTCTGCCGTTTTACCAGCTGAGCAGCCTTAGGCAGATTACTTAACCTCTCTGATCCTCAGTGTGCACAGCTGGAAGGCAGGCACCATGAGAGTCTTGTACTGTCTCAGAGAGCTGCTGTGGGATCAGATGTGTTCTGCAGAGAAAGCACCATGAAGACATTATGCCCTGATCAGCATCCGCATCTTGACTTTTGCTCATCTGTGCAACTTGCTCGGCTTCTGTACATGATTGTCTCTGAAATAAGAGGGCACCTTCTGCCTCGCACACCTTGTTCCTACATTGATAAACCCTCCTACATCCCAATACTGACTTAAGGATGGAACCCCGAGCTTCTCATCACCCCTGCTGCTTACAGGGGTTGCACTGGGCCTGGTAGTCAGCTTCCTCCAGGAAGAAGGCGTCTCTCACCACTGGGGAGGCACAGGAGGCTCCACGCCACGTGTGCCTGTCTGCAGAGTCCCCTGCCCAGGGTACATGCCCCTGGGAAAACTGCCCAAGGGAGACAGTGCATCCACCGTCTCTCTGCAGCCCTGCTGGCTCGTCCGCCCTCGCCTCCCTCCCTCCCTTTCACCCTCCCTCCCTCTCTCCCTCATTCCCTCCCTCTCTCTCTCTCCCTCCCTTCAGGTGCCTTTGCAGCCTCAGGGCATTCACGCTGCACCTCTGGCCTCCTCCTGGAGCTTCTGGAAGGTAAAGTCCCTGGGCTGCCGAGCTCTCTGTGGACCTGAAAAGGCCTCCCATCAAGAGAGAGAAATCCTAGAGATTCTTAGCAAAAGTTTCGGTAGCCAGGGTTAATGTCAAAGAGCCAGTCCTGGGTTTCTAAACCCAGTTGATCAATATCCCCTTTATTCTAGTAGGTCAGGGGACTCTGGAGTTGGGGGTGGTATTTCCTGGGAGACAGCCAGCCCGGGCTAGTGGGGCATCCCGCCTTTGCTTTTGGTGTGGGAAGGAGCCTGACACACCTGGTCTTTCTCAACTCCTGCAAGTCACATCTTCCCAGAATCTACTGTGCTAATTCCGGCCAGGACTCAAGGATGTAAGAAGTAGGAGACGCAGGAGCAGGGGCACAGAGCTGCCGGCCCTTTCTCAGAAGCACATCAGCTGAATAAATGCACCAAAGCCTCCAGGCATCCAGCCTGTGTCCTTATCCTGCCAGGGCCCCTGCTCCTCCTGTCACTGATGAATGCAGCCAGTCAGTCAATCAACAAACCTGCATGAATTCAGCACCCAGTGCTAAGCCCCAGAAGTGACAGAGAGACAGAGAGAGGAGTCTCTGGTCTGGCTGGGGCTGGGTTACTTTGTTTCCTGCAGATCTTACCAGGAGTGCACCTTGTCAGTCAGGGGTTGCTTGGAAACTCAATCCTGGAGGCCCAGCTGGCTACAGTGTCACCTCCACCATGGTGCTGGCTGTCACAGCAAGCCACAGAAGCACCTTTTCTCCTGGCACCCGGGAGCTGCAGCATCCAGGCGGGGTCTCACTGTCCAGCAGCCTGCACATTCTGGAGGTTTATATCTTTGGGACTGAAAATTGGGGTCCCCTTTAGATTTCCATCTCCTGCTCGGGAACGTCAGTGTATAATAAGAGAAATACAATGGATTTTGTTGCCTTCTCGCTTGGTTGCCTTTGAGCCGACATATTTTAAAGTGTTTGTTTACATTCCAGAAAAGGGTACAACATCAACGGCAGGTGAGCTTGATGTTCTGTTAATTCCTGAGAAATCAGGGATGTTTTCTTGCGTTCGTGAACAACTCGGGGAGAGCTGAAGGGTGCGGCAGCGTCTGTGAGACTTGGTCTCTGCTTCAGGGCACGGAGCTGACATTTGCAAAGACCCCTCTGTGCCAGCCAGTGCCAAGGGCATGCTTCTTCCCTGTGGAGCTTCCCCCGAGGTGCAGCGAGGTCACTGTTGTGCCTGTTTTACTCTGAGCTGGAAAGAGCTGGCCCAGAGCTACACGGCTCGTGGATGGGAGCTCGGGTCGTCCTGAACTTGTGGCCCAGGCTCTTCCCAGAGTCTGTGCTGCTAGGAAAACAGCTATGCCCCGAAAGATGCTGAAAAGAATTCAGCCGCTTAGGTTTTAAAACTTGGGCTTTCCCAACTCCTTCATTGTTTAAATATCACCAATGAAATGGAGGAAATTTATTTAGCACATTGTTGTAGTCTCGTTTCATATGAAGACAACGAAATTTCTCTCTTGTTTCTGAGTGGTTGCCTCACCCCCCTCCATGGCCAGGAGTCAGGGGGACATATGAGTCACCGTCCAAGCCCTGAACCTTATGAGAGAAAGCAAGCAAGATTGATAATTACACCGAGCAATGACCATGAGCTGAGATGGTCTGGAGCTAACAGGGGCATGTGGTCCCCCTATTTATAGAACATCTTACAGTGATGAGGGCCATTCATTCATTCACTCACTCACTTATTCATCCCTCAAGTCCTTCTGGGCAGCCCCTGGGTGCCAGGCCCTTTGCTGGCCGTAAACCAGGCCGACTTGTCCCCAGCCCTTGCAGCCTGGATACCTGGGTGGAGGCGGTTTGTAGCCCCTCTGTTCTCACACCAGAGATTACTTCCCATTTTACAGGTTGCCAGATGTACATGAGCGCCCACACACAGAAAATGGCAGAGCCCAGGGACTCTGAAGCCCGGTGGTCGAGGTATGCCCAGCCTTTGCTAAAGACAGCAGAGAATAGCTTGGCTTGGGGAATCGAAATTTTTTCTTGCCTGAGAAATACAAGAACTCCTTCCTTTGCCGGGACAAAGATCCACAGATCCCATCACCACCATGTCAGGGAAGAGACCGTGCAGTCCCCAGCCCAGTCCTCTCTGCCTTTTTCTCTCTCCTACTTCCTTCTCTCAACTTTAGATCCCCAGCCACGAATGTCAAACCCTTTTTCTTTTTTTTTTTTGGAGACAGAGTCTCACTCTGTCGCCCAGGCTGGAGGCCAGTGGCACGATCTTGGCTCACTACAAGCTCCACCTCCCGGGTTCACACCATTCTCCTGCCTCAGCCTCCTGAGTAGCTGCTGGGACTACAGGCGCCCGCCGCCACGCCCGGCTAATATTTTGTATTTTTAGTACAGACGGGGTTTCACCGTGTTAGCCAAGATGGTCTTGATCTTCTGACCTCGTGATCCGCCTGCCTCGGCCTCCCAAAGTGCTGGGATTACAGGCATGAGCCACTGTGCCCTGCCTTAAACCCTGGTTCGTTAAACAGCTGGTAACCCATCCATTAAGCGGAAGGCAGGCAGAAGGTTCGTGTCCCAGGAGCCACCCATCTTCCTGAATTGCCACCCCTGTCCTAAGCATGACACTTCATTTGAACATACTTTGAGCTATAGTCTCCAGAAAAATTAATATGTATGGAAGAATCGATTCCCTGGGAAGAAAGCCAATTTCCTAAACGTGGCATGCGGTTTGATGGGTGATTCTCTCTCTCATTCTAGGCAAGGGAAGTCCATTTGGGTGTTAAATTTCTTGGCTGGGGTAGAGATAACAGACCCACAGATTGTAAAATTCCAGGCTGGGACATGGTGTGAGGATGACTATTGGGAATTCAGATGAATCTTACAATGCTAGTTCCTAATTAATCACTGTAACACGGCGAGTGAATGGAGAGGAAAAACTGTCTAAGAACAAATATTTAGGCATTGGTGAAGTGGTTATTTAAGGGAGTGCAGTTACCAGAAACCACGTTTCTAGAGTGGTCCTGCAAGGATACTGGTTGAGGTGACTGGGGGACCCCGGAGGAGGCGCGAGTTCGGAAGGTTCTGGGCATGGCCTGGGCGCCACCAGGCGGGTGCGCGGTAGACGTTCCTGTGGCTTACCCGACGGTGCCACCTGCTGGTCACCTCTGGCATAGCACCCGGGCTTCAAGTTTGGCGCATGCGCAGAAGCGCCCCCGTACCCCGACCCGATCCCTAAATGCTTCCAAATTCAGGTGCTAAGTTGAGCCCATAAAATGCAAAGTTATAACACCATTTCACTAGAAATTCCTTTTGGGACACTCCTGTCACTCTATGCTTCCTCTATCTGTCTTATTGGGCTGTGAGCATCCTAGGGGCTCCCCCATCCACCCCAGGAGGGTGCCATGGCTGGTACCCAGCCAAGCTCAGCAACTGTGGGTGCCTCACATGTGCTAGTTCACAGGCGGTGGCCTAAACACCTGGAATGTGGCTGTCACTGTCCCCCTCCCACCAGCTCGGAGCAGAACCTGGGCCAGAGAGTCCACCTGTGTCCTCACCCATCCTAAGGGTGGAAAGTGTCCCAAGATCAGAGAAGGGAAAAATCTCTAAGAGACAAGTGACAAGCCCAGGGTGACAAGATAGAGAGCCTGGGTGTGAACACAGGTCCACCTGTCTCCTGGCTCAGAGTGACAAGATTGCGAGCCCGCGTGTGAACCCAGGTCCACCTGTCTCCTGGCGCAGAGTGACAAGATTGTGAGCCCGCGTGTGAACCCAGGTCCACCTGTCTCCTGGCTCAGAGTGACAAGATTGCGAGCCTGGGTGTGAGCCCATGTCCACCTGTCTCCTCTGTTGGGGCCCTTTTCAGAGTGCTGGCCGCCTCCTGGAGCCTCCCAGTGCAACTCACCCTTGCAACTCAAGGGTGATTTCAGGGCAATAAAATGCTCCGGGATGGCTCTGACCTATTGGTCACTCAAGAGTCCAGCAGCTTCCTGGCCAATACACCAAACTTCTCCTTGCCCTGTGCCTGTGAGGTCTGGCCCATCCTGCCCATGAGCCTGAGCTAGTAAATATCCATGTCACCTGCTACCCTTGCTTTGCTGAGAAGCCCCAGATGAAACTCCTCACCATGGCAGCGAGGCACCCCCCAGCCTTGGGAGAGAGGCTCATGCCATCAGCTTTGTCCTAACAGCTGTGCTGTTGACCGCCTGGGTTTCTGCTCAGCTCAGGATTCATTAAGGTGCACCTGCTACTTGCTAGGCATGGACGAGGCATCATTTCCTGTCCTCGGGAGCTTCACAAGAGCAGATGGGGACTAGCTCTGGTGGCATATTCAGCACCTAAAACACCTATGTCAAATACAAGGATTCCAGCAAATTTTCAAAAGGTTGGCACCAGCCACTCCCCACAACCCTACCTTGAACCCGCTGAAGTCTTTTTCAGGAGAGTGTGGTCTCCCAGTTAGACTAGAAATCCCTTGAAGGCAGCAAGGTTGTCGAATCTTGTGAATTAAACAAGGCCTCCTTCCCTGCTCTGTGTCCCAAAGACACTCAGTAAATATTTGTTAAACAAATAAACACATTTCTACTACTGGCTCTTGGTCACTAAAATCAGCATTTCTTTAAAAATTCATGAGCGCCATAATGCTTCCCACTGCGAGAGCAAGCCACATTATGAAATTGGCATGAATTTTCTATTAAAGAGAAGAGTATCTATTTAATAAAATACTCCCAAAGGGTAGCTTTTTGGGTTACTGCTGTGCTACATTATAATTTTCTATAATTACATGGTGTTGATTGTAGCTTACCAATAGAGTGTCAGTAAAGAAAAACGTAACCCTGGAACTGTATTACTTCAAGTGTGTAGCCTTAACAAATGGAAACTCATTGGTTAGCTGGGTCTAGGGTGGCAAGGAGAATGTTCTCCTCTGAAGTAGTGAGCAGAGGAAACATAAAGTTGCCCTCCAGCTCTCAATGTGTGCAGTCAAAACAAATAGCCGAGGGGGTCTGTTAGGAAACCTGTTGGGATAATCTAGAAATGGAGGGAGAATCCTATCTTGGAGCGCCACTGGGGGCTGCAAGTAGAAAGGAGTTTGATGGACAGCAGCTTTAAGGGGCAGCACCTGCTGAGAAAAGCAATCTTTTAAATCGTCGCATGGTAGACAGAGGAGGGATGTGCTATGATCTGAATGTCTGTGTTCCCCTCAGATTTATATGCTGAAATCTGATCGCCAATGTGCTGGGTTGAGGAGGCGGGGCCTTGGGAGGTGATCAGGTCATGAAGGTGGAGCCCTCTTGAATGGGGTTAGTGCCCTTGCAAAATAGGCTCCCGGGGACCTGTTTGCTGAGGACACAGCAAAAACGTCTCTGAACAGGCAGAGGGCCCTCCCCAAACACCACATCCGCTGGCACCTTCATCCTGGACTTCTCAGCTTTCAGAACTGTGAGCAGCTTCTGTTGCTTTTAGGCCACCCAGTCTAAGATATTTTGTTATGGCAGCTGGGCTAAGACAGTGTGTAGAGGGAGTTTTCCGAAGGCAGGTCTGTGTTCGTTGTGTTCACCTTTGAATGCAAGTAGGTGCCAGTAAGTAGTGGAATGCATGCATGTGTGCGTGCAGGAGGCTACCACAGACTTAGACAAGACCCGATGTGCCCCTGCCTCTGCCATTCTCTTGATGTGTGCCTCAGGCCAAATTGCCTGTCCTCTCTGGGTCGTGGTCATCTCTGCTCTAGAAAAGGATTCTGATCCTCCTTCCCAGACTGGCTGAGTGTAAGACTAGGGGCTGTGGGATCACTCAGTACATAATGTCCGTGGGCCGCAATCAGCTCTGCCTGAGACATCCCTTGGCATTGGATCTGGCAGCATTCAGGCTGAAGGTTGGTGGGAAGCTACTCTTGCCCCCAGACTGGCTGGCAAAGCAGGATATGCACCACCCTAGCAAGTCTGATGAGGACCGAGGTTTTGGCAGGGACCCCGGCCCCACAGGTCCCCTCCAGGCACCGGCAGAGAGTGCATCCCCTCACAGCTGGGGTGTCCAGGGAGGTTGTGAAGCAGCTTCTCTGAGTTATAAAATATGGAGCGTTCTCTCCTTACTTGCAATTTGGGGTCAAATGTTCTCCCAAACAACCGGAGGAGCAGTTATAAATAATGCATGCACACTGTTTGGCCCAATTAACATTCTTCAGAAGATGGGGGCAATTCTTTGAAGTCTATTCCTTCAAACGGCCTGTGTCAAGGGGGACATTGACACACCCCTGTTGGGCTGGGCCAAGCTTCTGTCCTAATTAGATATTTACACAAGAGACCCAAGCGAGGAGGGTGGATTTATTTTTAATAAAAGAAGATTAAAATCTGTGTATCTGCAGCATATTAAGGAAGACTGAACCAAATTAAAAATCCTCCCAAAACTTTGAATAGTGGGGGCCTGGAAAAGGAAGCATTTCACTTGGAATTTACTAAAACTTGTTGCTTTGAGTCAGGAAGAAAAAAAATCAGCAATCCCCCTTCCCCCGTCTCAACCCCAACTTCACCTTGGCTTGTTGGCGTTGCCAGTGAGGGCGCTGGGGGTGGTCAGCGGAGCCCTCTGCACTTGACGAGCCACTGTAAACCCAGACCCTGCGTCTGTGCGTCCATTTGTGGAACTGCAGCCCCAGGCTGGGAGGAAGGAGACAGTGGAGGTGACACAGCTGGGAATGGGATGGGGTGGGGGCCACCCTGACACTCTGCAAGCTCAGGGACCAGCCCAGAGGGTCACACAGGAGTGCAGGCCACACCCGGTCTTCCGGAGAGAAGACAGATCTCCAGACTTTCATGCGGACTCCCCTGATTTTAAATATTTCAAACTAATTTAAAACCTTTGTAAACATATATACTTCCTCTTCCAACCCAGAAATTCCACTTATGGTCGTTGACCCCAAATACATGAAGAAATGTGTCCACAAAAAGACCTGTACCCAAGCATTCATAGCAAAGACCTATACCCAAGCATTCATAGCAGCTTTGTTTATAAGAGCAAACTAACGGAAACAACTCAAATGTGTATCAAGAGGGAATGTGGCCAGGCCTGGTGGCTCATGCCTATAATCCCAGCACTTTGGGAGGCCAAGGCAGAAGAATCGCTTAAGCTCAGGAGTTCAAGACCAGCTTGGACAACATAGGAAGACCTCTTTTTTTTGGAGACGGAGTCTCACTCTGTCGCCCAGGCTGAAGTGCAGTGGCGCAATCTCGGCTTACTGCAAGCTCCACCTCCTGGGTTCACGCCATTCTCCTGCCTCAGCCTCCTGAGTAGCTGGGACTACAGGCGCCCACCACCACGCCTAGCTAATTTTTTGTATTTTTAGTAGAGATGGGGTTTCACTGTGTTAGCCAAGATGGTCTCGATCTCCTGACCTCATGATCCACCCGCCTCAGCCTCCCAAAGTGCTGGGATTACGTGAGCTACCATGCCCAGCTGACCTCATCTTATAATTAAAAATTGGCCAGGCATGGTGCCACATGCCTGTAGTCCCAGCTACTCACTTGGGCCCAGGAATCTGAGGTTACAGTGAGATATGATCTTGCAACTGCACTGTAACCTGGGGGACAGAGCAAGACCCTGTCTCTAAAACTAATAAATGAAAAGGGAGAGCTGGAGAGCAGATGGCAGCACAGTCACATGACTGTATGCTGCTCTGCAGTCCAAAGGAATGGGCTGCAGTGCCCATGAGAAAGCGGATGGGCCTCGAAGCCTGTGGCACTAGAGGAGCATTAGGACATGAGCTGCATGGTTCCACTTAGAGGATGTTCAAGGGCGGGCAGAGGCGTCTTCTCTGGAGGTGGAGATCAGAATGGTGTGGGCTTCCTGGGGTTGCGGGAGGGGACTTTTTGGTAGACTGAAAAGGGACAAGAAGGAGGTATCTAGGATAGTGACAGATGTTCCTCCAGGGGACTAGGGCATGGACCATGTGGGGGTCTGCAGCAGACATTTGCCCAAACTCGTCACACCATAGGCTTAAGGCCTATGCACTTAACTCTATGTAATTACAGCTTTTCAAAAAGTGTAAAACTTTCAAAACACGGAACAGATCAAACCTAGTAATGTAGGTCAGTCACATTTAGTCAGGGGACCCCAATTTGCAGCTTCTGTTACAGTACATTTTTACCCTTATGTTAACTAGGGACCCGTAGCCCCCAGGTGGAGAAACATCCTTCACCGCCAGCCATCCGTGTGGTGAGAACCTAAAACTACTCTAAAAGCATGTCTATTTTTTTAGACCAGTGCCACTATGCCTGGCCAATTTTTTTTATTTACTTTTTTAGAGATGAAGTCTTGCTATGTTGCCCAGGCTGGTGAGGAGACAGCTCAGGGTCCAGGGCACAGCATGGGCCAGGCTGATGGCGGTGAGCAGAGGGCAGTTCGGTGGCCTGGGAACAGCACACAGGTGGCCGAGATGTGTCAGTCCCTGGGAGGTTGGCACAGCTCAGAGGGGACCACAGGGACAGGCAGAAAGGTCTCATCCCACCAAATCACTGCCCACCCAGTGGCCCCAGTCATGCTACTGTTTTGGATTTGTTGGTATGACTTGCCTTTTCACACAGGTGAGAGGAACAGACTCACCTTGTTTAGCCCAAAGTGGCCGAAGCACAGCAGCTTCCTGCCTTCCTGCCAGGGAGACCTGTGGCTGCTGTGGAGCCGGTGCCACCCTGGCCTTGGCTCCCTCTACCCCAGACCAAATACTCAGGGGTTCTGTGAGGTCCCTCCCACTCCTCCTTTACCTTGGAAGGGTTTAGGAAATGTGGGCGGAAGATGAGGCACATCTAGGAAAGTATGAGGCAGACCTCGTCATGCACACGCATTGAGCACCTCCTGTATGCAAGTCAGACTGCAGAGCTGAGGGGTCAGAATGCCGGGAGGAGACAGCCCAGCATCCAGTGAGCAGCGTGGGCCAGGCTGATTGTAGTGAAAAGCAGGCAGTTCGGTGGCCTGGGAACAGCACCCAGGTGGCTGAGAGGTGCTGGTTCCTGGAGAGGTTGGCACGGCTCAGAGGGGAATGGATCAAAAGAGTTTGGCGGGACAAGTGGGGCGGGCATTAAGAACATTAAGAAGAGCTGGGAGCTACAGAAATTGGAGGTAAGAGGCCTGGCACGCTTGCTGGAGGGGCCAGTGGGCACATTGTGAGGGCTGCCGCCTGAGCTGGCCTCAAAGAGGAGTCTGTGTTCAACTCCAAGGGCAGTAGGATCGGGTGAGGATTTTTTCTTTCTCAGACATTTTTTTAGAGGAGTTTCAGGGTCACAGCAAAATGGAGTGGAAGGTACAGAATTTCCATATGCCGTCTCTACACAGGCACAGCCTCCCCACCGTCAACATCCTGAACTGGGATGGGACATTTGGTAATTGGATGACCTACTCTGGGACAACGCAGTTACCCAGAGTCCATACTCTATGCCACGCTCAGCCTCAGTGGCCACATTCTGTGGGTTTGGACAGATTTAAGGTGACCAGGACCCGCCAATGTAGTATCCAAGGAGCTTCACTGCCCTAAAAATTCTCTCTGCACCGAGACTTTTAGAGGCACAGAGGCTTTCACTCTGAAAGCTGCAGGGGGCAGTTAGAGGGGTCAGGCTGGAGGCTGTGGACAGGAGGTGGGTGGGCCTCCTCCCCCAACCTGGCTCAGACACCCACTGGGCGTCCTTCCACAAGACAACCTCCTCAGGGCTCCACTCGGACTCCACTCGGTCGTCATGCGTGCTTCGCACCACACGCAGGGACAGGGGAGGGAGAAAGCACCCAGCATGAGCCCGCAGGGGCCGTGACACAGGAGGGTCTGGCACAAACTCGCTGGGCTTCTCATGCCCACAACAGATCCAGTGCCTGCCCTGCAGATCCCAGCAGCCCAGGCTGAGAGTGGAAATTCACAGAGCAACTGAAAGGGGTGCCTGTTCTGGAGGTGGTAGGAACTTTGGGGCGGGGGCATAAGAGTGACTTCTGAGACCCGGCGTCCTCCGAAACCTCACGTCTAAATCGCACGGCACGTTCCTTCTTGACTCCAGCTGGGCCAGAGGCTCCCTCCCGGCTGCCGGATGCTGCTCCTGGCGGTGCTGGTCACAGGCATCGGACCCCCAGGGGCTGGATGGACCACATCTGCACAGCAGTTCCAACTGACTCTCACACACGTTACCATCATCTCGCAGATCTGTGTCATCCTGACTCTTAAATTTCCTGTCTTGTGGTCCAATCAAAATAGGTCTTACTGATCCAGCCAAAATCTATATTCATGAGGCTTTGACGATGCAGATGTTTCCTGCTATTCCTAGAGCAGGAGGCGGTGTTGGCTGAGGCCCTGGCCAACAGCTGTTCCCAGAGGAGGGGGGCTGAGAGAGACTCAGAGGGAGGAGAGGCCGCCTCCCCACAGCCTCCATCTCCTCTGTGACCAGGGACCCTCACTCTCCTCTGCTGAAGCCTAAAGCTGCTCCCAGCCAGTTCTCCCAGATCAGCACCCTCAGGAGACCTCAAGAGTTGAAAACCAAGACAGCCAGAAAATGGGGGCTTCTCAGCCTAGTGGGGAGTACTGAGCCCTGGGCTCTCCCACCCTCCAAGCCACTCCAGTCCCCATCTCTCACACTCTCTGTGTCTCTGTCTCTCTCTCTCTCTCTCACACACACACACACTCACACAGCACATACAGATAGACACACAGATACACAGCGTCTCAGCGCATTTCTACAGAAATTACTAACGTGCACACTGCACCAGGGAAACACCAAATTGAAATCAAGGACTCCAGTAGGTCATGAGCTGAGGGTGCATCCACATTGAAATCAAGGACTCTAATAGGTCGTAAGCTGAGGGTGCATTTTTTCAACCCAGGCATTGGGGTATCCCCCGGTCCCTGGGCCCCCTCTCCCCTCCCAGCCCCAGACAGAATCGTGCAGCGGTTCTATCAGGACATTGGAAGCTGAGAGGCCCGACCTCCAATCCCAGCCCTGCCCCTTGCTCGCTGCATGACTTGGGTCCATTGCTTGGCCTTTCTGAGCCTCAGTTTCCCCAGCTGGGGGAGTGAAGATGGCAGTTCCTGCCTCATGAGGTTGTGAGGACGAGACAAGAAAACGCAGGTGGATCATGTAGCCTGATGCCCAGCGCTCAGAAGATCTCCACGCGGTGCTGTTTTTGCGAGGTCACTGCCTTCCTCTCAGCCCAGCGTGGCCTCAGCCACCAAGAGGCCTAGAACTCTGGGAAAGGAGCAGTCAGGTCTGGACACGGCTCCCGGCTTTTCTTGTTTCTCTAAAATACTCAGAGTCCAGGGTCCTTTGTGGGATCTGCCTTGAGTAGCCAGAGCTGGCATAAAGGGAATGGGAACCCTGAACACAGGTTTGCCGTTCCGGGGCTCTCTGGTGGTGTGTCCTATGTCAGCCCGTTCATCCATCCATTCATTCATTCATTCATCTAAGCACGTGTTCATCAGCTGCCCCCTAAGCATCCACCATGTGCATTAGGGTTCTCCCCAGGCCTCTGTTGGGCGGGGAGCCCAGCCTGAAGCCAGGCTGTGAGTGGGATGGGAGGGGGTGCCAGACAGGGTCCTGCGCGAGGTGTTGGGCACACAGCACCCACGGTGCCTCTCCCAGAGGACCCCTGCCCCTCTCATCTGGGCAGTGAGGATGCTTGGGGTGGACGGCCTGCCTTTGCCCAAGCCCAGAGCAACGGTCCCGGTACAGTGACTGTTATTAAGTTCTCAGAGAAATGCCCAGAGTCCCCCAGGTTGGTAGATATTTGCTCCTTGGACTCCTCAAAGGCTTTGCCAGATGGTGGAGGCTGTGTGTGTGTGTGTGTGTGTGTGTGTGCGTGTGTGTGTGTGTGCACATCCACGCTGGACACAGGGCTGTGTCGTGATTGTCAGATCGGAGGCAGAGTAATTGTGCTCAAAGCAAGAATAATTAATAAGCCTACACTTTTCCACAGTGGACCTTCTTATTAAAGTGTCAGAATTTAAGTAGCCCAATGTTGTACATATGGATGTAAATGAGATACGCATTGTCCATTGGAATAGCTCTAACTTTGTTTCTGGCTCAAGTGGTACATCTTGCACTAACACAAATCCATTTTTGACTTGACTTTGATTTTCTGATTAACATTATGATGCTGAGTTCAGGTATATGATCAGGTTACAAATATAATCAGTTTTTCACTGAATGGCTGTTATTTGGTTTCCATTAACAGAAACCTGTTTAAGGATATTTCAACGAAAAACCAAACAACTGCTCAGTCTTACTGTGGCTCGGTATTTGGGTTTTAGAACAAGAGTAACTAGATAACCCTGAATGTATTCTCTTCTTGGTTTATATTTTTTAAAAAGAAAAGAAAAACGGCTTGGTTTTGACATTAAGGAAATAGCCAGTAGCTTCTGGTTTCTCGCTGGGAGATGCTGGTCTTTACTCTTCTGCTCACTGCCCTCCTGGTGTCCCAGCGGTGGGATAATCCAGAGCCCACCTCAGATAAGTCCTAACCCAGATGAGCTCACAGTACTGCCATCCCACTGCAGGTGAGGGGGCAGTGGATTTCCAGCGTGGGGCCCCATTGTGGGTGATGGAATTTAGAGGCAGTGGCGTGATTTGATAGGGGTGGTTCAGCCGTAGCTCAGCCCTGTGGGCACAGTGTCTTTTTGTTCTTCTTTTTTTGAGATGGAGTCTTGCTCTGTTGCCCAGGCTGGAGTGCAGTGGCGCAATCTCGGCTCACCGCAAGCTCCGCCTCCCAGGTTCATGTCATTCTGCCTTAGCCTCCCGAGGAGCTGGGACTACAGGTGCCCGCCACCACGCCCGGCTAATTTTTTTGTATTTTTAGTAGAGATGGGGTTTCACCGTGTTAGCCAGGATGGTCTCAATCTCCTGACCTCGTGATCCACCTGCTTTGGCCTCTCAAAGTGCTAGGACTACAGGCGCGAGCCATCGCACCCAGCCGAGCGTCTTTTTTTCAGGTGGGATGGTGGTAAACTCAATGAGAGAGAATTTTGCACATCAGGCTAAAGCCTGCATCTGAAGTGGCAGAGGGCATTCATTCTCCAGGTGCCACACAGGCCTATGAAGGGACTGTGACCTCCTGGGGGCAGGGGTGTGCTCCCTGACCTCCTGTGAGCCTCCTTAGCACTGAGCAAAACCCCGCACATTTGGGGATATTTGCTGAAATGAGCCAGATGGGATTTAATGGACTCTGAAGTACAACCGTGCAGCCTCAGGTTGCCTTCGGCATCCAGGCCCTCGGGGCACTGCCATGCTCCCCAGGGCTCAGAAAACACAGTCTGTTCCCAAAATTAGCACAGTCAGAGCCCAGGTGAGAAGGTGAAACTACTGTCCTTGGCCTCCAAAGCATGGAATGTCCCCAAGCCAATGAGTGGTCATGAAATCTCCCACCTCCTGTTCTGCTCACTTGCCAGTCACTCAGAGACAGCGCCTGCTGTGAGACTGTGCCCCGGAGTCTCACCACAGCCGGTCACGGGACCACAGGTGCCTGCTCTGAAGGAGGGAAGAAAGGCCAAAAGGCACAGAAAAAATCATCTTGCAGTTCTAAGTTTCTTGCTGTATCTCTTACCACATGCTTCCCATGAGGCTGCGTTTGGCTGGAGGGTCAGCCTCTTTGACTCTGATGGCGGGTCTACATTCCTGTTCGAGGCCTTGATTTCCAGTACAGTCGGCCCCAATTTTCAGGACTGATCCTAGAGTATGCATTCAATTATTGATCATCAATAGTTTGTTGTCCTGTCGCCGCATCTCCCCTGGACACGGTAATGGAAGTATTGGTTTATTCATGAATCCTGTTTGAAGGACGGGACAAATTGATTTTCTGATACAGCCCAGATAATGTCAAATGAAAGTCACAAGGTAGAAGAGGTGGTCTTGACCTGATCTCACATCGAAAGTGTCTTTACCATGTTCAGAAGCCCTGGAGAATCTCACAGCACCACCCGGGCCCCTCTTGGGTCGGCAGCACTGAGTCCCCAGGTGCACCCAGCACCTGCTCCCTGAGAACCACTCAGACAGGACCTGAGACGATGCCCAGCGAGGAAACAGGGCAGGGCCAGGGCTGCCCCCAGGCCTCGTGAAAGTGGGAGCTGTGCCTCTCACAACCTTCCTGTCCTGCAGGGGGAATCCCAAGGCACCACTGGACATTCTCCAGGCATTTTGTGAAGCTTGGGTCCAGAACAGGAGGTGCCTGGCAGCTTCAGAATCGACGGCCCAGGGCCTGGCCTGCCCCATGCTGACTCCCCCAGTGAGACGGAGGCACACACCTCCCTGCACTCCTCCTGGTCACCCTCCCACAGTTTCACTGGGTGCTGCTGCTCTGGACTCTGCCCTGCTCCTGCAGAGGCCCCTCCAGAAAGTGCAAGACCATGAGAGGGACCTGTCTCACAGGAGCTCATGTTCAAGTTCAGAGAGAAACGCAGACAGGGAGGCACACGGCGCAGTGGACGGCCAGCCATCGTGGCCAGTGGAGACGGCTAACAGGGCTTCCCAGGCGGGCACAGGGGCCTGGGAGGGGCGCTGGAGGTGGGTGCGATGCCGGAGCGGAGTCCTGTGAACAAGGACCGGGAGATGACGGTCGATTGGAAAGAAACTGCCATCGCTGCTCCAAAGTCACCCTTGGAATTATAGTAATTTTGACAGGCTGTGGCAGCTGAACATCTTCATTAATGTGGAAAGACAATCATGAAGACAATGAAAATGACTCTGACCGCCTCTCCCAGGGAGTAGAGAGCGCCGTCTGCGTTTGCTACAGTGGCCCCCATCTGTGGTTTCACTTCACAATTTCAGTTACCCACGGTCAACTGTGGCCTAAGATACATGAGTGAAGAAGATATTTTGAGAGAGAAGAGAGAGACCATGTTCACATGACTTCCATGACAGTATATTGTTAGAATTGTTCTATTTTATTATTGTTGTTAATCTCTTACTGTGCCTGATTTATAAAATAAACTTTATGTAAGTATGCATGTATAGGAAAAAGCATAGCATATATACATTATATAGGAAAAAGGGTAGTATATATACATAGTACGTGTAGAAAACAGCATAGTAACTGGTCTAAAATAGGTGAGTAGAGTACAAGATATTTTGAGAGAGAAGAGAGAGAGCACGTTTACATAACTTCCGTGACAGCATATTGTTAGAATTGTTCTATTGTATTATTGTTGTTGTTAATCTCTTACAGTGCGCAATTTAGAAAATAAACCTTACGTAGGTACATATGTATAGGAAAAAGCATAGTATAGTATATCTGTGGCTTCAGGGCCTCTTGGACCGTATCCTGCACAGATAGGCGGGGAACTGCTCTATATAAATTGATGGTGCTTTCCATTAGAGCCACGGCAGTGTCTAATGGAAAAAGTAACAAGACTGCAAAAGTATTGAGGGCAGTGTCCTTGGTGTCTCTGAATTGTAGTTTACTTTTGTCTGTGGAGGTGAACCTTGCTGTCTTCAGGCCATGCTTTTGTGATCATAAATAGTCTACTCTGTAATAATAATTTGGTCTTGTTAAGATCCAAAGACTATCCCAAACACAATTATCTTGTCACTGCTTAGGTGGTAATTTTTTTTTTTTTTTTTTTTTTTTTTTGAGACGGAGTCTCGCTCTGTCACCCAGGCTGGAGTGCAGTGGCGCGATCTCGGCTCACTGCAAGCTCCGCCTCCCAGGTTCATGCCATTTTCCTGCCTCAGCCTCCCGAATAGCTGAGACTACAGGCGCCCGCCACCACGCCTGGCTAATTTTTTGTATTTTTAGTAGAGACCGGGTTTCACTGTGTTAGTTAGGATGGTCTCGATCTCCTGACCTCGTGATCCGCCCGCCTCAGCCTCCCTAAGTGCTGGGATTACAGGCGTTAGCCACTGCACCCGGCCCTTAGGTGGTAATTTTTAATGAGTAAAAGGTTCAACTGGTATCTTGGTATTGCTGGTATTAGTGGTATATCTTATTTGAAATGACAATCAGTTACTACAAGGATGGGAAAAATTATTGGTAATCTTTGAAACTCATGAAGAATTGTGAGACATTGTACACTGTTCTCAAATTTGAGATTAGGTAAGGAAATCTTTGTCTTTCATCTTTGGTTTTATGTGACCCCCATTCAGGAACGAAGAGTTATCACTTTAAGGTTTTCGAGGGCTTCCTTGCTTTGTTCTTTCAAGACAAGAAGGATAATTTTCCTTCATGGGGAGGAAATGTATCCAGTAAAAGTCTAGCTATATATAGTTCATTCTGTCTTATTTGGCCCCAGCTATTATTGTAAGGTTCACATTCTTTAAATGGGTAATTAGCCAGTGGGCTTGTTGGTTGTTGATTAAATGAATTCAAGTATGGCTTTAGGGTCTGAGAAAATGTGCTTTCGAGAAGCTTCCTTGTGTCTCCAGCTATCTGTGGGTCTGTCATCTTTATTGGAATCAAGATAGTCTTAATTCTCACAGAACAAGCTCTTTACTTTTTATTCATTTTCAAGAGGACACTGTGCATAATTGGAATTACGCAAATTAGAGAATTAGAGTTTGGCACATAGGAAATTGAAATTATCCATTAACAGACTTCCTGACTCGCCAGCGTTCTTACCGGTCCTTGGCCTGGGTGGAGTGCTATTGCGTCCTCAAGCAGACCCTGTGCCTGTGCTAGTCCCACCCCCTCAGCATCTGGGCCTCCCCAGTCCAAGCCAGGCAGGGAGCCCCAGGAGGAAGCCCATCAGGGGACTTTCTGTGGCCTTAAAATTTCTTTTGCTTTTTAAAAAATTATTTGATAAAATAAAGTTTAGTGTATAATCCACAGGTATGCACTTGGGGCTTCTGCAGTGTTTATGTAAGAAAGCATTGAGCAGTGGCTCACACCAATATTTCCAGCGCTTTGGGAGGCCAAGACAGGAGGATCACCTGAGGCCAGGAATTTGGGATCAGCCTGGGCAATATAGCAAGACCCCATCTCTACAAAAAATATAAATGAAATTAGGCAAGTATGATGGTGCATAACTGTAGTTCCAGCTACTCAGGAGGCTGAGGTGGGAGGATGGCTTGAGCCCAGGAATCTGAGGCAGCCGTGAGCCATGATCATGCCACTGCACTCCAGCCTGGGTGACAGAATGAGATCTTGTCTCAAAAAAAAAAAAAAAGAAAAAGAAAAAAGCACTGAAATGAGTTATGAAGCATTGTTAACTCTTAGACATAATGGATTTTTTAAATTCTTTTATGACAAATTAGCTCACTGTTACTCTGCCAGCATCAGGGAATGGAAGTCAGTGCTGTGACTCCCCAGTAAGGACCCACGGCTTCAGCTTCTCTGTCTTAGCTTTGCTGGAGCTTCTTCTTCACTCAAGGAAACCCCATCTGCAGATTCCAAGCCTCCTACTGGAGAGGTGAGGGCAGGATGTGGTCTTTTGAGTATGGAAATAGTGATAGATTTTACTGCCCCACATTACAGATGAGCAAACTGCAGACATCACCTCCGCAGTCACCCACACAGTCAGGAGTAGGCCTGGGTGTCGGAGCCAGACCCTGTGCCCTCATCCTGAGCTCCTCCCAGACCCTGCAGCTTCTCCACGCAGCCTCATGTGGAGGGAGCCCAGTGCCACTCTTCATCCCCCCAGGAACTCCCCAAACCCTGGGGCCTCCCTGCCTGCACTGGATTCGGATCCGAGGGCAGCACTGCCCACAGAGCGCTACATGTTGGGCTGGACTTTTCCACCAGGACCTGCTCCAGGGGACCCAGGGAAGCAGCCCCTCCCCAGCTCCCAGCAGCCTCCTGGGTCACCCCCTTTTCCCAGGGCACTGTCTGTTCCCCAGGGACCTCAGATGCCTCTGAACACACTTGGCTTGTGTGTATAGGGGGCAGGAGACATGTTTAAATGGGGAGGGAGAAAAATATTTGTGTCCATGGCTGCCTTTCTCTGGCCACCAGAGCCAGGTACTTCCAGAGGTACAATCTCCCAGGGTGCAGTCAGAATTCAGTTTCCAGCACCCCGAGAGTCTCCCATGTATCTCCAGAAACCGCAAAACAACCCATCCCTGGCAGGCCAAGCATGCATGCATGCATGGTGGGTGGCTGTGTGGCCTGACCCTGCACGGCCCAGGTGGGCCCCAGGCTGCAGAAGAAAGAACACAGCACTTCCTCCCTCAAACCCTCAGCGCCTCTCTGGTTGGCCAGCCAGGTGCGGTGCACAGATGCTTCACCATCTCTGACCTCCCTGTCCTCATCCATCTGTGTTCCAAGGCAAAGGGGCACTGCCTGTCTGGGCTACTGTCAGGGGAGGGTCTGGCGAGAGGTCCCCTGCACCCTTGCCAGCCAGCACAAAGCAGTATTTCTTTATCCCTTCCTCCTTTCCACCTGTCTGGCACCTGACCTTTCCCCAATCTGTCTTCAGTGAAGGAAGACACAGAACAACGCCCCCTTCCAGTGGGTCAGCTGGGGCTTGTCCACAGCATGGCTGGTCCCCTGCCCAGACCCCTGGAGGACACTGTGGGCCCATTCAGGTCCCTGCAGTGATAGCCAGACCAGGGACACCACCAAGCCTGTCATCCTTATTTCTCTCTGCCTGTTTCCCCTCCCACTTTTTCTCTCTTAACACTGGACTTCTTTGCCAGTCTTTTAGTAGTGTTTCAGTGATGTTACATTTAGACATAGGCAATTACTTTCGTTCAAAACATTCAGTTCCAACCTTCACCAACTGAGATAAAAAGCAAGCCCTTTGCTTTCCCTTTCTCTTTAACAAGCAAAGCTGTCTCCAAAGAGGCCAGCTTACTGTGGCTCCATCTGAAACATGCTGAGTCGACAAATTTTACCATTAAGGGTTTTTTATTATTATTCTTTAAATCTTTCATCCATGTAAGTATATTCACACTTGAAGCTTGGAAAATGTCTGGATTTTGTTTCGCCTTCAGAAAACATACTTTTTTTATTTGAGCTTTTGTTTTTCTCCATGTATAACAAATAATCATTTTGCCCTATGAGTCATATTGCCCTGATTTCACAGAAAACAGGTGCAGTATTAGATACAGACACAGAGAGGGTCAACCCACAGCTGTGGTTTTCATGTCTGTGGGCAGGACTTATAATAGTCCCTATTTCCTAGAGGGGGTATTAGCAGGCAATGAGGTGATGCTTAGGTTAGAAGCGCTTAGCACGGGGCCTGGTATGTACTCAGTGCCCAGAAAGGTTGATCTGTATTATTAGCAATTATTCTGAGAAAGTAACTCTGGCCTTCTGGCCTGTGCTTCCTGCGGTGAGAGGCCTGATGGAGCCCAATGGTCTGTGTGGCTGTCTGCTTCTGAGCACTCTCCCTCCTCGGCTGCTTTTGTGGGGCCTGCATGGTGGAGGGATGCCCGGCATCCCAGAATTCAGCCCCCACTGACCAGCACCCCACAGGATGCAAGTCAAAGTGGGGCTCTAAGCTGTAGGTTAAAGGAGGTGCTTGTCCACTGGCCAGGAATGCCATTTCCCTGTTGTAATTGTCCTTGTTGAGGCTGTTCTGCTCTCGGGTTTATCAGAAGATAAAGGGGTCAGCCTCCGCCTCCTGGCCTTTGCTTTCCTTCCTAACCCAGAAACATGTGGGTCAGCGCCTGCATGACCAGGATGGATACCGGAAGAGTGGGCCATGGAACCTTTGGAAAGGTATCCGGGCATCATTTCCACACCAGCATTCATGGTATTTCTCCGTGCATGGGTAGATGGGCCTTGAAGAGCCCGAAAAAGCAGGCTGAGCTCTCCTGAAAGGGGATAATCCTTAGTCTTTCTCTTTTTGCCAAAAGATCCTGGATAAATGAACCCAGAGAGACCCCAATCTGGACCAGAGATGCTGCCCCTGCTGTTTGAGCCCACCTGGCTGAGAGAGGGCAGGTGGCAGTCCCAGGACACCCACAGGTGGCTACTCAGGAGCCTGTATTTTGGGCAGAAACAAAGAAGCTGAGAGGCACAACGAGGTGGGACACCTGCACGCTGAGGGTCTCCACCTCCCCAAGGCAGGACAGGTCATGGCAGAGGCTTCAGGGGAGGGTCCCGACTTTGGCTGGGGGTGTGGGAGTCTCCAGAGGCAGCGAGCCCAGGACACTGATGGTGCAGACCACTGGATTTCCGGAGAACACTGTACTTCACCAGCCTGCGTCAGACACATAATTCACAGAACTTTCTCCAGAGGAGGTTAGCCATGTTTGTCAGGCTCAGGGAGAAGTGAGGAGGCCTCCTTACCATCGATTAAATATGGGATCTGGATCACCCTGTGCCTGTCTCCTGCCCAGTCCCTTCTGCGACCTCAGGTGGCCTCACTCCTGGCTGGCAGAAGGGACTGGGGTCACACACAGCCACACTCGGGGATTAGGACCTGAAGTATATCATTGAGCCCGCTGCCCGCCCCAGGCTGGGAATTGCAGGGCCGTGATCTCCTCCATCTTTTCTTTCTCCAGCTGCCTCTGAAGGTCACGGAATCTGCATTCCTTTGGAAAAATGGGGCAAAGGTAAGATGGTGCACAGCACACCTGGCCCTGGCTCAGCCCCCCATGTGGACAGGTTGCAGAGGGCCACTGCCTCGCTGCAGGGGGCTCGCCCTCAGCGCCCAGCAGAAGGAGCGGCCCCATTTTGTCCCTGAGACTCCACCCTCTCAGGCACAGCTGAGCAGCTCGCTGGGGCCCAGGGTTCCTTGGCTCTTGGGTTCTGATGCCTTCATTCCCAGAACACGAAGCCAAGGCCAGGAGCGGGGATCTGCCCCCAGGAAGAAGCCTCCATCCCTGGGGAAGCCTTGAGACCCTCTGGGATGCAGCCCAGTCCCCACCCATGGCCACTCGCTTCCACCCTGCCCCGGCCCAGCCCTGGCCACCCCAGACGTCTGGCCCTTGTCCTAAATGCTGTCACCTCTGGCCTCAGCTGTCCTCCTCCCAGAGCGCTATCCTGCTCCATCTCTGCTCAGGGTCCCCCCAGAGGCTTCCCGCTGGGATTTGTCTCCACTTTGCAGTTGCCTTTTGCCCCACATGCCCCGTTCTGTGGTTATTTACCTTATGGGGGCATCCTCCCTCTTGATTACAGACTCCTCAGAGGCAGATAAGAGTGGGTGGCTTTCATCCTCCAGCTCCTAACTCTCAGCCCACTGGGCTGCTGTGCTGTGGTCCATGTGAGTCATCAGTTGCCCCACGCGGAAGCCTCATGGGGGCTCAGGGCCCCAGCTGGGGGCAGAGAACCTCAAGAATCCGCCCAACCAGCTGCAGGCTCCTAGTTCTTGGTGACTTAGTGGATGGGAGACCCACCTACAGGTTTCCAAGCTGCTGCCTTTCTCTAACACATGAGCGGGTCCTGGCTCAGCACTACTGTTCTCCGCCAGCCCTGACCCAGCACTCACTGTGAGCCAGGCCTGTGGGCGTCAGCACCAAAGACCAGAAGAGTCGCCAGCCCATGGGGCATCTGAAGCAGGCGGCACAATTGACCCTCTCAGCCCAGACACCGCCCAGAGCCTTCTCCCTGACCTCAGTTACAGCAGATGAGAAGGACACCGTGGGAGAACCGAGTCAAGATGCCCAAACTGGATGACTTCCCTGCAGGTGGTGCACTGCTGAAGGCCCGTGGGTCTCCTTTCTCTGGGATAACGCCAGCCTCCAGCAGAAGCTTTAGTCTATTCCTGAATAGAGAAAATCTGCTGAAAAACATCTATTTTCCAGCTGAATAACAAGCCTTTCAAGAAGAGGAGGATGAGGAAAAGACGGCATGTGTCCAAGTTGAGCTGAGACGGACTGTAAGCCCAGGCCTGCCTAAGACCCCCACAGTGGGCATCACCAGGGCCGGGGCCTTAGGGGCCGCCAGTTTCCTCCACCCACCTGCCTGCACAGACAGCTCCTGGGCATCAATGCCTCATCCGTCAGATCTGCCCGGGCTGCTTCTGAAAGAGTTTTGTAGAGAGATTGCTCTTCTAGGGGTGGGAACAGGACACTTATCTCCATCCCCCCACCAACCATCACAGGAGGATGAAAAACCTCAAAGAAAGACCCAGGGGGCAGATGCAGGCACAGATCCCAGTGGAGAGGCAGGCTCCGGAATTGCAGGCTGCTTTTTGGAAACGGCAGAGGCTCCCCATGTGGGCTTCCCTCACCCCTCCGAGGCCTTCCCAGGAAGACGTGGTGGCAGAGACCGTGTCCACTCAGCAAACACCACCGTTCGCTTTGCTGAGTTTGCAGTTTCCCACAGCATGACTGCTGCCCTGGCGAACAATGGGGCCACGCCGTATAATAACCAGCCCTTGCTTGATGAGTTACAGTTTACAAGACTCACTCATTTATGATTTCGTGGGATTCTCTTGTTTCACTAATTGGGAAGCAGGCGCAGAGAGGTTAAGTGTTCTGGAAAAGGCCCTCCTCTAGGGGTGGAGGGAGGGGAAAGAGAGAGAGAGAGGATGAGAGTTCATGAGAAGGAGAGGCAGAGAGAGACGTCGAACCAGCTGGGTCTTCAGGCTCCGTGGCCCAGGCCCTTCAGAAAGTGCCGTGAGTTGATGTGCTGGAGAGAACGTGCATGTCAGTCCCCTACACCTTATTTCTTCATGGCAGTTCCTTTAAAAACGCCCGTGGATCACCTCCTCTGTGGCAGCTCTGAGAAGGCACCAGGGTAGAGACCTGCATGAGAGTTGGCCTCTGCTTTGAGCAGTGCCGCGTGCATGAATAATCCTGCCAGAAAGGTCTTCCTGGACATCTCTGACACTGAGCATTGGCGTTGCCAGGGGAGACTCCTGGTCGCCCGCGTCCTATTCAGGTTCTGTGGGTTCCCAGGGCCCTGTGCTCTCTGTCCCCTGCAGGCCTCCCTCACCTCCCCAGCCTCCTTGGACCGGTTGACTCCCTTTCTCCCCAGGCAGCCCTCCACACCCCTCTAGACAGGGGCAGGCACCCTGCAGGGCGCCCCTACCACATCGCGTGCTTCCCCCGCCTAACACATGGCAGTTGCATTCTAGTTATTGAAGTCTTTTCTCTCTCTGGCTGAATCGCAAGCTTTGCAAGTGGGGAGGTGGGAGGAGGGGCCAAGGGCAGTGTTTGTCTTGTTTAGTTGTCTCTCCACATCCTGGCAGTCAACTCTTAGTAACCAATGCTGAATGAATGCATGGATGAATACATAAGCCAAACAGCAGGTACTCGTGAGTCTACAGTCTCCTTCAACTGGCAGCTGAATAGATTTCTTTGAAATCAAAAGTGTAGCATAAACCTACCCACAAAAGTTTAGTCCAGCCATCATCACTTTTGGAGGTCTGATCCAGGGTGGGCTGCACTCAGCGGGGCCTGGGGCACAGCGGGCCAGCATCTCCTCTGTCAGCCACACCCCTGAGTGGAGGCTCCATGGAGGGGCTGCAGGCCTCAGCTCCGGGTGCTCTCTTCTCAGTGGGAGACAGCGGGAGGGCTGTGCTGTTTCCAACATTCCCAACACTTCCATTGTTTCACACCATTACTGCTGAGCTCCAAGGGCGGATGGATGGAGCCATGCTGTGTGGGCCCTGCTGTTTTCCTGCCCAGGGTGTTTTGGGCAGTGGTTCTATTTCCCATATTGATGTTTCCCACAGCCCTGCCAGGTAGCCTCTGATAAAGCACATCTCTTCTGAGTGAGCAATGGCCTTTGGGGACCATGAAGTACCTGTGAGTGTGACTCTGCCAGATGACGGGCAGGTGCAGCCATCGGTGGGACCTGAGCAAGGCTGCATTCCTTACCTGGCTCAGGTGTGAATCTTCAGGGCAGCAAAATGTGGATGAGACTGAGTAAGGGGAGAATCAAGATGTGTTTTGTTGAGAGAAGGAAAAATATGAGCAGGTCTCATGACAGAGGGGTCAGAGATCGAAATCTTGGAGGGCCCCAGGGCTCAGTTCCAACCACGTCACCCCATCTCTCTGCATTCTCTCCAGGGGGCCGTATTTCCCTCTTCAACAGAGACAGCCCTGTTTTCTGCTTGTTGTCCCTGTGTCCTGTCCACTTTCACATTTGCTCCATATTTTTCATCTTAGAGCAATTGAAAATTAAACCTTTATGTTTTTTGAAAGAGTCTCTTTCCATCACCCAGGCTGGAGTGCAGTGGCGCAATCTCAGCTCACTGCAACCTCCGCCTCCTGGGTTCAAGCAATTCTCCTGCCTCAGCCTCCTGAGTAGCTGGGATTACAGGTGCCTGCCACCACATCTGGCTAATTTTTGTATTTTTAGTAGAGATGGGGTTATACCATATTGGCCACAGTGGTCTTGAACTCCTGACCTCAGGTGGTCCACCCGCCTTGGCCTCCCAAAGTGCTAGGATTACAGGCATAAGCCACCATGTCTGGCTGAAAATTAAACTTTTAATGTTGAAATGATACTTGCATTAACAGAATCCAGGAAGGTTCTGTAGGCTGTCCACTTGTGCCTCCCAGCTTCTGCTATGCTCTCCTCATAGGATGGAGACACCTGTGTAGGGAACAGGCTCTCTTTAATGATGACTAAATCCGGAAGATGACAGCCACCGCCTTCTCTCTCTTCACCACTCTTTCCTAACACAATGTCAGTAACACTTACATTTCAAGGTCAACAGGCAGGTTAGAAGAGAAAAAGCGCCCTTGGAGAAGAGTGGGTTAGAACCAGCTCCCGTTGGCCTCCCAGTGTGGTGGGAGGAGGCTTCAGGGCTAGGGCTCCTGCTGGCCACTTGTGGCACCAGCCAGTTGAGCTGCAGCCCACACCATGGCCTATGAGATGCCATGGTCATCATCTATGGGAAACGAGAAATTACAGGGTAGGGGATTTTGAAATATTTGCAGGAAATCAGTACAACTTGTAAAAAACAAACAGTCTGAACTCTCTTCTTCCATGGGCTTGGGCATTTATTGTATGGTGTGAATCTGCAACTCTATTTAAATTATGTTTCAGTAGAACTTTCTGAATTTGCCTTAAACTTGTGGGTCAGGAATAATTAGAAAAGGCATATCAAGCGCTGATTTTTTTTTTCAGAAAGTTGATGATAATGTTGGTATAATTTGTAATTTATACAAAATACTTATAAACATTTACTAACTACCTCGGGGGCTGTAATGGTATCGCTGACCACATAGAGGCAAGAAAGAAATAAAAAGCTGCTAAGAGATCATCAGTATTCACTAAGCGGCTGCTTGAAGAACCCTGTGCCCGAGGATGATAAATTGAAGGTGCTTTGCAAACTACTCACAAAGCATGACTTTTCACTTAGATCAAATGACTATTCTCAGCTAATTTTGCTCATCCTCAATTCCAGGTTTCACTGTGTGCTTACACAAGGTGAAGTGATAGCTGTTAGTGCTCCCAAGGGTAGAAGAATTTCACGAACCATCAGATGATGCCAGTGTTACATCAGTGTCATTTTCAAGCGGGGATTTTCAAACAAAATCAGTCCATTCCCATAGCAGTTTTTTTTTTTTTTATTCATTTCATGGAATCCCAATACAACTTGGATGTTCCTCCTGTCAAAGGCAAAGCCTTGACTTAATTACTAATGTCACAGGAAATGCAGTGGAAGAGTCAGCATCGTGATAAAATTATTTGTGGGGGAATTATGAATATGATTATATAAGTGTGGGTAAAGCTCGGCATTTGTAGTAAATGTATTGTACTTGGAATTGATTGTGGTGTACACATCATTTATTTACTTATTTATTTATTTATTCAAGATGGAGTCTCACTCTGTCACCCAGGCTGGAGTGCAGTGGCACAATCTCGGCTCATTGCAACCTCCGCCTCCCAGGTTCAAGTGATTCTCCTGCCTTAGCCTCCTGAGCAGCTGGGATTACAGGCGTGCGCCACCTCACCCAGCTAATTTTTGTATTTTTAGTAGAGACGGGGTTTCGCCATGTTGGCCAGGATGATCTTGAACTCCTGACCTCAAGTGATCTGCCTGCCTCGGCCTCCCAAAGTGCTGGGAGTACAGACATAAGCCACCGCACCCAGCCTCACAGCATTTATAATTGTGTCCAAATTGGACATCTCATCAGTTAAAATAGAAGCTGTTGATGTCAAAATTTATAAATAGTTACATGTACACAGAGTAACTAAACTGCAAATTCATGGTAATTAGGCTGACGTTGAATTTTTAAAACACTGCAGCTTTGTAATATGCGCTTTCTCTCTCCTCATCACCAATCAGATTCTAGAAATGTTCGGGCCTTTAAAGAATTATTTTGTAAATAAACCTAAGTGTCCTAAAAAGATGGTGAATCTTTCTGCAAACAAGGCCCTAAGTGTGAGTTTAGTTTAGTTTCAAACTAGTTGGAAATATATTATAGGAGGATTCAATAAATGGAGCACCCAAAACCCTCCCCTCCCCACCCACACACACACACATAGAACTCTTGGCTTTTGAAACTTTTATAGAGTTACAATTATTGAAAACAAAGGCTATGGCTGGGCGTGGTGGTGGCTCACACCTGTAATCCCAGCACTTTGGGAGGTCAGGGCGGGAGGATTGCTTGAGTCTAGGAGTTTGAGACTAGCTTGGGCAACATAGTGAGACCCCCCCCATCTTTACAAAAAAAAAAGTCTTAAATTTTGCCAGTCATGGTGGTACACCCCTGTAGTCCCAGCTACTTGGGAGGCTGAGATGGGAGGATCCCTTGAGCCCAGGAGGTTGAAACTGCAGCGAGCCATGATGACACCACTGCACTCCAGTCTGGGCAACAGCGTGAGACTCTGCCTCAAACAAACAAATGAGGTTATGAACAGGAAGACACTAAAACTTATTTCTACAAAAACAAGGAAGCAATAAAGTGAATTAAATGATGAGACCTCACAAAATGCTAATCTGAAAAAAATGCAGGCAATTTTATTTTAAAATTTAAAACATAAATAAGAACATTGAAAACTATATTGAATGAAACATTAGGAACAGATAAGGCTGAGAAATTGATCAGAGGCTGTGAATGTGTGCCGAGAATAAGTATTATTTTACGTTCTCATTTTATTTTCAGATAATCAATACAAAAAGGTTTTTTTCTCTTCTTTTCTTTTTGTTGTTGTTGTTGTTGTTGTTGAGACAAGGTCTGGCTCTGTCGTCCAGGCTGGAGTGCAGTGGCATGATCTCAGTTCATTGCAACCTCCACTTCCCAAGCTCAAGTGATCCTCCCACCTCAGTCCCGCAAGTAGCTGGGACCACAGACGCATCACCACGCCTAGTTAATTTTTTGTATTTTTGTAGAGACAGGGTTTTGCCATAGTCCTGAGTTAAACGGTCTGTCGGCCTGGGCATCCAAAAGGTTTTTAAAAACATATATATATATATATATATATATATATATATATATATATATATATATAAAATATATATATAATATATATACACATATTTTTATATATATGTTATTTTGTTTTCAGAAAGATTAATTTTTAAAAATTTTTTTGAATAGAACTACTTAATAGTCTCCCAGCTTAATAAAATCAAATCATTGGTCAATAAATGTTTTAGAGAAGCATATATTTTGAATCATTATAACCCCCTCCTTTGCTCTCCAAGAAGTCCTGGTTTGGATGAGAAATTACATGGGACCCATTCCAGGGGCTCTCTTTAAGTGCGGTGGCTTTGAAAACTGAGTATGGCTCCCAAATCATTGTCTCCTGCTTCCTTCAGAAGAACCCTCATCTGTTTCTTAGCTGAAAGCAAAACAGCTGCAGGTTTTGACCACGTAGGTGATGGGTTTGGGCTGCAGAGAGAAAACACTACCCTCTTAGAGCTGCAGGGGGCAGTGTGGGTCAGTCCACTGCTGGACATCCTGGGCCAGCTGGAAAGGGCACTTGCGGGTTTGGTGGGGCCAGAGGGGTCAGCTGGGCAGCTCCTGCTCAGAGGCACTGGCCCAGGGATGGCCCCTTGCCCTCAAATGCCCTGAAAGCTCCAATTATTGAGGTGCCAGGGAGGAAGTCAGTGGCTGGGAAATGGGGACACAAGACAGCCCCTACTCTCTGGGGTCTCCTGGGCTGGCTGAGAGGTCCAAAACCCAAATCACCTTACACAGGGCCAGACAGTGTGATCCCAGGAAAGACTCCATCTCAGGTCGCTCAACCTCAAAATCTGGTGGGGTCAAGTAAAGGGTGAGGAGAGAGAGGGGACCACTCCAAAAGAGGGGGCAGGGATGTTGGGAAGTAGACGGGGCTCAGGAAAATCCCTCTCCTACCCTTGGTTGTGCACCTCAACCTGCCTCCTGCCCTCCCCCCAGCCTAGCCACCTTTTCCCAGTCTCCTGCCCAGTTCCCTTCCTCTTGCCCCAGTGCAGTGACTTCCTGCAGCTCGCCACCTTGACCCTGGCCTTCCTCCCCAATAACCCCCACAAGGAGTGCCTCCTCCACACCCTGCATTTGCAGCCCACCTCCCCTTCTGACAAGGCTCCAGACCCCAGATGCAACTCCTACAGGCAGTCTCCCCAGGAATGTTCCACTGTCCTCTCTAATGCAACCTTTCATCTTCAGTAGCAACAGGACATTCCTCATAGGATTTCGGTGAGGGTTGATGAAGTCATTTATCTCAAAACCTCAGGTAGCTTATCTCACTTCATAGGAGCTCAGTAACTGGGAGCTTATATTATTGCTTTATGCCTCCAGCCAAAAATCATCCTTATCCCCACCCTGGAGCCTCCATTCTCCTTATCTCAGCTAATGAATGATGCTTCCTCCCACCGCAGCTCCCAAGATGGAAACCCCAATACCTTTGTTGCCCCACTTATCACCCACATCCCACTGACCACCACTGCCATGGACCCTACCTTTGAAATCCTTCTAAACTCCCTCCCTCCTTTCCATTCCCATTGCCTCTAGCTTGGTCTTTCTTAGTCCATTGCTTAGACCAATACGTCTCAAATGTTAATGAGCAGAGGAACCACCCAGGAATCTTCGTAAAAGGTGGGAGGTCTGGGATGGTCCTGAGACTCTGCATTCCTCATAGACTCCCAGATGATGCTCGGGCTCCTGGACCACTCTCCGGCCGCAAAGGCTACCCTGTGTCAGGAGCTGACGAGCGGCGTCCAGGGCTCCCTTTGGAAATTTTCATGGCAGCTCATGGCTCGTAGCCAAGGTTTTTGAACTTCAGTCTCTATAAAGCCATTATTCCCCATATTCCCCAGATACTCGGATTTCTTCCATCTGGGGTTGGGCACAGGAATGGGCATCTTTCCTTAGTGCCCCCAGGAGACTCTAATAATGTCGATTGTTAATGGAAAATGAGCCCTTAGGGCCAAGCCAAACTCTAGCATGGCATTGAGGACCTACCCAATTCCTCTTCAGACTTTTCCTCCTCACTCGTCTTCACTCACGTGCCAGAGAACTGCTAACTGCCTGGACAGTGGGTCCTGTCTGGGCTCCCTTCGCTTCTCTGTCCCCTGGCCTGCGTCTCCCTCTGCCTTCCATCCTGGATGACTCACTCACTGCACTGCATTTCTGGGGAAGGTTTCATTAACTGCCTAGAGGAATCATTGCTCCCTCACCCTTGCTCCTTGGCACTGTGGCCTTGTCTCCAGAGCATGGGAGTGTGGTATCAGGGTGGCTGTCCTTCTGCCTGTCCTTCCTCCTCAATGAGCCACTTTAGGGCTGAAACAAGACTATATTCTTTGCATCTCCGGGGCCTACCTGGCTGCCTGACCCAAGGACCTGCCCAGTGAAGAATATTAAAAAGACATCAGATGGAATAAAAAGACAGATGTATAATGAAATAGATAGTGGGTTGACTGTTGAGGGGAGTAAATATACAACCTGCTTTATCACAAATAAACTCCTTTTCTCACCTCAGTTCTAGAAATCACATGCAATTTGTGCTCTACATATTCAGCATTTGGTAGACTCACAATAGAAACTGATGAAATACAAATCCTTAAAACTCTGCATGCAGAGTCTCACTCTGTTGCCGAGGCTGGAGTGCAGTGGTGCGATCTCGGCTCACTAGAAGCTCTGCCTCCTGGGTTCAAGCAATTCTCTGCCTCAGCCTCCTGAGTGGCTGGGATTACAGGCGCCTGCCACCACGCCCGGCTAATTTTTTTTTTTTTTTTTTAGTAGAGACAGGGTTTCTTGGGCAGGCTGGTCTTGAACTCCTGAACTTATGATCCACCCGCCTCGGCCTCCCAAAGTGCTGGGATTACAGGCATGAGCCACCGCAACTGGCCCTGTATGGTTTTAATCACTGTTTCAAGTACCTTTTGGAGCAATTCATGTCTGTGCTTACAAGGTCACTTGTGCAAGCCCACTGAGAGTGAATGGCCAGGGACTGGCAAGTTGTCATTGGCCTTAAAACCATTGTGGAAGACAGTGTGGTGATTCCTTAAGGATCTAGAACTAGAAATACCATTTGACCCAGCCATCCCATTACTGGGTATATACCCAAAGGATTATAAATCATGCTGCTATAAAGACACATGCACACATATGTTTATTGCGGCACTATTCACAATAGCAAAGACTTGGAACCAACCCAAATGTCCATCAATGATAGATTGGATTAAGAAAATGCGGCACATATACACCATGGAATACTATGCAGCCATAAAAAAGGATGAGTTCATGTCCTTTGTAGAGACATGGATGAAGCTAGAAACCATCATTCTGAGCAAACTATCCCAAGGACAGAAAACCAAACACCACATGTTCTCACTCACAGGTGGGAATTGAACAATGAGAACATATGGACACAGGGTGGGGAACATCACACACTGGGGCCTGTCGTGGGGTGGGGGGAGGGGGGAGGGATAGCATTAGGAGATATACCTAATGTAAATGACGAGTTAATGGGTGCAGCACACCAACATGGCACATGTATACATATGTAACAAATATGCACATGTACCCTAGAACTTAAAGTCTAATTTTATATATAATATATATATATACACATGTAAAAAACGGGGACAGACCCGGGCTCCAGCCAGTGGACAGGCTTTGAATTCTGCAGGTTGTCGCCCACTGCTGGTCATGTCAGGAAAATCACCTGTGGCTCCCCTGAGCACTTCCGGACCTCAGTGTCTAATAGATGAACAAAATGATCTTTGTCTTTCTCAAGGGTGTCGGCCTCCTCTTAGATCGCTGAGCATTTGGAGAGGAGGGTTATCAAATTAATGCATGAGATAAGAAAATGTTTCAACTAGGAATTCTGCATCTCTGGAATTGTATTAAACCCATTAATACTCCCCAATCAATTACTCTGTAATTTACTCAAGTATATTAAAAGTATTGTGGCAGTGTGCAATAACAGATTTTTAAAAACAGTGTGTGCCTCCGTGGGCAGAGCTGCCTGTCATGGAAGGGCCAGGGCAGCATGCAGCGGGGGTGAGGGCTTCTGTCTCCAGGGTTCCTGGGTTCAAATCACGGTTCCTCCATACCCTCCAGCCTGACTTTGCTCCATTTCTCTATCCTTCGGGTACCTCTGTTTCTCAGCCCTGTGGGGTTATTGTGCGGATAATACAGATATAAAATACCCAGCACATAGTAGGTGCTTATGGAATTATTTGTGTGTATGGCTCATTTTACAAATCTAAAATGTGTGTTTTGGAAATAAAAAAGAGAGGGAAGAAGTAAAAGTGCTGATTGCCACCATCGTAGTTGTTCTGGGCTAATTGTTATAATATCCTCATAATAGTTTCATCTTAATGGTGGTGATTACTGAAACACAATTAGGATTTTTCACGTTCATTCAGATGTCTTCTCTAATTACAAGCATTAGTGTTTAACATGTGAGCAGCCAGGGAATGGACGTTTCTTGGCCTCAGTTCTGAAATGGGTCCATTTGCATCCCTGCGGGAGGCCTCAGGCAGGAGAGGGCTGCTGGTGGGGACAGGCTGACCTTGGATGGGGTTCAGGGGGTGGGGAGTTGGGGGGCCATACCTCCACTGCATGTCTGCGTTGTCAACAGCAAATCCCATTCAGCAGGTGCCACTGCCCACCTGCACCTGCCAGTGAGCCTCTAGTGAGGGGTTCCACACCACCAAGCAGTCGCTGCCACATTTAGCAATGCTCTGATGTTTTGGCAAAATCGAGTGCCAGGTGAAGATCTGAGGGGATGGCCCACGGGTCCTCAGCATGAAAGAGCCTTTTTCTGTGCTGAGCCACTTTACAATCTGGGTCTGCCCCTGGGCATTCCCACCCCCTACCCCCAATAAATACTCACCTGCATCCCAGGGTACTCAACTGGCTCTGTCAAGATGAGCGGACCGTGGCCCCATCCTCGCAGAGGCAGCTTACCTCCACTTCACCTGAGAGTTTAGACATGGCCATGGTCAGATGCAAGGGTCAAGCTGGAGCCAGGCAGAGCGTGCTGGAGCCCGACCAAGCGTGTAGGAGCTAGACTGAGTGTGCTGGAGTCAGACTGAGTGTGCTGAAGCAGCGAAGAACAGAGAACTTGGCTGCAGCTGGGTGACGAGGCTGCATGAACTAGGCCCTGGAAGGATCGAGGTTTCCCAGGCAGAGTGAAGGGGGATGAAGAAACAGATTGAAGAGCAGTGTCTTGCTGGGTGTGAAGAGGACAGCGTGGCCAGAGAACAGGGCTTGAATGGGAGGGGTGGAGTTAGCAGGGCGAGTGGAGGGTGGATGGTAGAGGGTCCAGGACACCAGGCTAGGTCACCCAGGTGTGATTTCTGCTAAGTGGTTCTGGTGAGGGCAGGGGTCTGGGATGAGATCTCCCTGGGTACCAGTCCCCTGTCTGCCCCCACTAACCATCAACCAAGCAGGTGCTCTGAGTCCTGGTTCCCTCCTTTGAGTGAATGTCCACAGTCAGTGACTGTGTCCCCCTGGTGTTGGGAAGGCTCAGGGAGAGGATCCGCTAAAGTGACGGGCAAAGTTCTTGGCTCAGAGGAAGCCCTGAAATGAAGTTGGCTCTTATCCTCACCATCACTGCCTGGCACCGGAGGGTCCCACGGCTGCTGCTGGATGACCTCTGAGCCTGTCCCTGCCTCTCTGCAGGTCCACCATGGAGCCCTTGTGTCCACTCCTGCTGGTGGGTTTTAGCTTGCCGCTCGCCAGGGCTCTCAGGGGCAACGAGACCACTGCCGACAGCAACGAGACCACCACGACCTCAGGTAAGGACACATCCCCCTCTCCCTTTCCCTGGCTGCCTCCCCTACTGCCTCCTCCTAAGCTCCTGGGACCGTTCAGAGGGTGATAAAGGGGCTTAGGGTAAGAGAAGAATGGTGTGGCTGAATTTCTTAGTGTGCTTTTAATAGTTTGTGCCTCTAGAAACAGGCAGGCTAGATAAGCTAGTTTAGCATTTGGTTGTTCAGCAAAGCTTAGTGTTCTAGAGATGACCCATCTACAACCCCAGCTGAGAGCTGGGGTCAGCCTTGGCTGGAGGCAGGAGAGCAAAAGGGTTAAAAATCCCCCAAAATCCCCTTGTGCAGAAAACCAACCATGAACATACATGGATGAGGCGATGTGACAGTTAATGATATGAACTAAAGAATTATTCTTAGGCCGGGTGCAGTGGCTCATGCCTGTAATCCCAGCACTTCAGGAGGCTGAGGTGGGCAGATCACAAGGTCAAGAGATCGAGACCATCTTGGCCAACATGGTGAAACCTTGTATCTACTAAAAATACAAAAATTAGCTGGGCTTGGTGGTGGGCGCCTGTAGTCCCAGCCACTCGGGAGGCTGAGGCAGGAAAATCACTTCAACCCGGGAGGCGGAGGTTACAGAGAGCTGAGATTGCACCACTGCACTCTCGCCTGGCAACAGACCGAGACTCCATCTCAAAAAAAAAAAAAAAAAAAAGAATTATTCTTAATATTTTAGGTCAGATATTGGCATCATGGTTAGTTTTATTTTTAAAAAGAAGAGTCCTTGCCTTTCGACATGCCTGCTAAAGTGTTCACGAGTGGGCTGTGATGTCTAGGCATTATGCAGAGAAGAGCAAGAGGAAGTGGGGGTGGGGGCTTGTGAACAAAGTCACATCAAGGGCCCCACATGATTTTCTAACCCTGGACAAATGTCCTGCAAATGTACCACTGGCCCCAGGAGGAGGAAAGAGTAAAGATTTCCGGCGACAGAACCTCTAGCGAGGAGAGCACTTCTAAGTGCCCGCCTGTCTTTTTCCTCTTCATGTTGAAACCTCAGAGAAATCCAAAACCCCAAAAACGAGGGACCAGAAGCTGCTGGCAAATATAAACTTGCCTCTTTGCAAGCCAGCCCTTCAGGGGCAGGTCACTGGTGGTTCAATGAGTTATTTCAACCCACAGTCCCGACTTTTCTTCCCAACGCTAATCGACTGGCCACTTAGAAACATCTGACAAACTGCCCGGATATACCCTCACATCCAGGAGCCACCATGGCAGAACATCCGTTTGCGCAACAGTGGGGAAGAATCTGCCCGAGCTCTGCAAACAGTCCCTCGGGTGGCACTGTGGGCACCGGCAGGATGATGTCCACTCCAACATCTGAGGCTTTTCAGTTTATTTGAAAACAACATTATTGGGCTCACATATTGCCATAGACATGGGGTGTTACTTGCAGGAGGAGGACACTGTTATGTGACCTCAGCGCCCAGAGCAGAACTAAATGTGAAACTCACACCTTGGTCCAGCCTCTGCCAGGGCCTCTGCGTGCTTAGCAAGGCTGCTGATCCACGAGCCAGAGGGAAATGGGCCTCGGGTTATAAGGCGCAGACGGGCTCCTTTGGCCTAGAATTGTGGAGGGGAACCTGACCCTGTGAAGTGCCCTTTAAATCTTCATCTGAGCCCTGGAAGAAGTATGAAGGACCATTTCAGATGATAACACATTGCCACAGTGTGCCAAAATAACAGGAAGCTGTTTCATTTGTTCGTTGAACAAAATATATTCAGTACTCATCCAGACAAATTCTTTTACAGAAGAAATTGAAGGTAAATGTTTACAAATTATATAATAAAATGTTATCTATAAAAAAAAATGTAAAAGAACACAGTCGAAAAACGAGTAGAGAATATGATCAGGCAGAATACAAATATCTAATTATGTTTCACTAATCATGAAAAGATGCTCAACTCTCTAGAAATTAGAGAAATGCAAGTTAAAATGACATTATCATTTTACCTATCAGATGGACCAAAATGAAAAGGGTTGGCAACAATATCCCAGAGAAGAGAAATTGGCTCCATTGCACACTATGGGCAGCATTCCGCAACCTTTGTGGCACCAGGGACCAGTTTAATGGAAGACAGTTTTTCCGTGGAATTGGGGTGGGGGGTGGTTTGGGGATGATTCAGGTGCATTCTATTTATTGTGTACTTTATTTCTATTATGACTACATTGTAACATATAATGAAATATACAACTCACCGTCATGTAGAATCAGTGGGAGCCCTGAGCTTGTGTTCCTGCAACTAGACGGCCCCTCTGGGGGTGATGGGAGACAGTGACAGATCACCAGGCATCAGGTTCTCTTAAGGAGCGCGCAACCTAGATCCCTGGCATGCGCAGTTCACAATAGGGCTCAGGCTCCTGTAAGAATCTAATGCTGCTGCTGATCTGACAGGCGGCGGCGCTCAAGCGATAATGCCTGCTCACCTGCCACTTACCTCCTACTGTGTGGCCCAGTTCCTAACAGGCCACAGACTGATACCCATCTGTGTCCTGGGGGAGTTGGAGACCTCCGCTATGGATGAATGTAGAAGTTGGAAACTTAGGGCTGCCAACTTGGCGATTGTGTTAAAATGTAACAGGCGTACAGGCTAACACAGAAGCTATCCTACAGAAACACTTGCGAGACACAAAGATATATATATGTGTGTGTGTGTGTTGCAGAATTGTAGGTAATAGCAGAAAAGTTGGAAACAACTTAAATGTCCATCCTATTTTGGTCTACCCAAAAAGTGGAATCCAAGCAGCTATTAAACAGAATGAGGAAGCTTATCTGGGCTGACATGGAAACTCTCCAAGACAGACAGCCGTACCAGAAAAGCAAGCTGGAGAACTGCCCCACGGTGCATTTCATCTGTTTCTTTCATATTTAATGTGGCTATATGGGGACGTGTCTTAAAATTGGTAGCACTTCACAATTATAATCAGTATCATTTTTTTTCTTTCTTAGTGGTTCTTAAAATAACGATACTTTTTACAATCCGTGAAGCTGTAGATGAAACGAGAGTAGCATGATCTATTTATTTCCCAAACCTGCATATTTATGAACGTAAATTTATAGAAGAAAATGTCAGGAAAGGTACGCTTCGAAATCTTCATTATGTTTAACTCTGGCAAAGAGAACAGGCTCCTGAACATTGAAAATTTTAGGCCGGAGTGAGTTGGGACCTTAAACCATTGTCTGCACACCTGTCCTTGAGTGGGCCACATCTTTCCAGTATGGACTTGCTCCACCTCTAGGGCCCCTGGGGAAGGAGGGCTTGGAATGAAGGTGGGAGAGGAGAAGAGGGATGGAGAGAAGATGGGGGACACAGTGAGAGCAGCTGTGCCCTGGGGCAGAACTGAGGTAGTCCCTGGAAGACCCTGGCTCTTGGCCAGAGCTCAGGATGAGCTTCCTGAGCAGAGGGTGCTGCGTGGCCACACTCCAGCCAAGGTGGCCATTCTCTTTGTCTGCTCCAAAGTCACATTCAAGCCTAAGGTTTTCAACTTTCAGATCAGATTCTATGTAAGCAAACATGCGCGCACACACACACACACAAGTTGCAAGTGTACATATGTATAAAATCGGTGTGAACATACACACACTTCACTTTGGGCAATAGCTAGACAGTCATACAGGAAGAAGGCTGCTTCAGGATGACCACCCTGGGGACTGGCCACCCTGACCTCTGTCCCACGCCGTCAGAGCCACAACAACATGAAATGAAAATAGACTGTGACAGGAATCTCTTCTCAGATGCCTCCCTGACTCCTGGCTGGACCGCGTTGGTACCCAGAGGACTTATTTTTGTTTTCTTCCTGGTCCACACCATTTTAAAAAATTGTTTTTAAATTGAATTTCTTACCAATATGTAAAAATCAGAAAATGTTTACATAAAAATATGAATTTCTTCTTTGGGACAGTGGGAAGAACTAGGCACTCTGGGCACCCCTTGTGCTTGGCCCCAGTGGGCTGGAACTCAGAAGTAGCCATCCCTGCAGGCAGGACATGGGGAATCCGCACTCCCGCCCCCACCTGGCCTCCCCACGCCACCCGGGGACGTTCTCACCTGCCCCTTGAAGGCCATTGGGTTTCTGATCCTGATCTCTGGCCTCCTGAACAGAGGCAGCTACTAAGAAACACCAGGACCAGAGCTGGGGGAGCCACTGGCCCTGTGACCCATTCCTTCTGCCTATGTGCACGGCCCCTTTCTGGGCATGGGTGGTTCCGCCCCATCTTCTATGGAAGCACCAATGTCTGTGACTGCAGCCTTCACTCCAAGCAGGAACGTGGAGGCTGGACCCATGGAGGGCTGGTGGGGCCCAGGTGCTCCCTCGTGTCTCTCTCTGATGAGAGGACCCCATGAGTTGGCCTGGACTAAACTTAGTAGTCACCATCCCTGCAGAAGCTGAGCCCAGAGCCTGACCTCTGTGTGATGCCCAAGTGGGAAGTTTCATTGCCTGGGGCCCCAGGACATGAGGGCAGATGTACTTGGGTACATTCGGGAAGGAGGAGGGGGACCAATGCCCAAGCTTTCTGGCTGAGTCCGGAGTGCGAGCAGCAGCCAGGCCCTCCATGGGGCTGGGCTCCATGCTGCCCCTCTCTCCGTGTCAGGGGTCTTCCCACTCAGCCTGTTGGAGTTGCTCCAAGGCCCTGGCAGAGTGGAGAGGGGTGCTCTCTGGAGCTGCAAGTGTAGAAGCCTCAGGCCAGCTCACTTCCCCGGGGAAGCTCTGCTATGGGCAGGTTGGAGGTCAAAGGTGGGGGACTGTGGCAGCCACACCCAGCCACTCAGCCTGGCACCAACCCAACCTTGCGTGGGGCCAGAACCGGCTCCTCTGGGCCAGGGTCACAGACACCTGAGTGTGGGGGCTGCAGAGCACAGCCAGGCTACCAGGCTACTGACACTGCTAGCCAGATGGGGGAGGCACGGACGCCACCTGGAAGGTGGGCACTTAGTGGGTGGGCCAGGTGAACAGTGCCCTCTCATGGCTGGGGCCACCTCCTCATCACAGACCAGCTGTTTCCTCTGTGAACTTCAACATCTAATGGTCACCCACGTCCCTAAAACTTCATCATTTATTAGAAACGATGGCGTGGACCACTCACAGGGTGCCAGAGTCAGTGCCAGGCCCGGGAGGGTGGAGGATGAGGGAGGAAAAGCCAGACCTTCCCTGGGGAGTTTATAACCTAGGGTGCAAAGCGGAAGGCATGAGGGTCCCTTTTAGAATCCAGATGAGGGGTGTGAGGTGAGCAGAGCCTCTGGGGCGGCAGAGCCCTCCCAGTGCCTGGAGCACCCTCGGGGGGCCAGGCCAGCCCTCAGGAGGAAGCGCATGGAGCCTGTGCTGGGCTCGGGGCAAGTGATTGGTGCTTCTGGGAACTTGAAGAGTTGGAAGCCCAATCGTTGCCTTCGAGGGGCTTCCCCAGAAACCTGGGCGCCAAGGCAGTCATGCTGACGGCCTGTTCACTCATGGCAGAGTGAGGTTTGCGCTTTGAGGCATCCAGGGCCCCTCTGGGTCTACAAGAGAGGAGTCCAGTGGGCTTCTTGGAGGTGGGGGCCTTTGAAATTGTCCTCGAGGAATGGGAACATTTTGGTGAGGAGGGGGCTGTGTGGCCGGCTGGGGAGGAGCAGGAACAAAGTCCGACATTGGGAGAGTGGGTGGGGCCCAAAGGTGGCAGTGAGGCCACCAGTGCCCCTTGGAATTTGGGGCGATGAGCCAGGGGCAGGTCCTGAGCAGCAACAAAGCTACTGAGCTGGGCCTGGGGCTGTGGGTCTCTTTCCGGGTGAGGAAGGTCAACCTGTCAGATACAAAGGACAGAGCAAGAGGCTGGTGGTGGCTGGGCACTCGGCCTCTGACAGGTGGAATCGGGACCTGGAGGCTCTGGAAGGTGGGGTCACAGTGCGCCAGGGCCACAGGCCTCTGCCCAGCCCCAGGGCCAGGCTGCCTCCCTGTGCCTGAGCTCCTGCCCAAGCCCAAGGGGCCCTAAGAGCTGAGCTACGCCGAGTCAGCCTCCCTCGCTGTCCTGGGACCCTGCAGTGGACACCGGCCCCTTCACCCTTCTCCAGCTTCTTAGCAGGAGAGCCAGGCAGCCAGGCCGTGTGGGGGTCTGGGGAACTCACCCCTGTCATGCCTGCCCCAGAGACCTTGGACAAGTCACCGCACCCACTCCTCAGTCCGGGATTCTTTCTCTGAGTCAACAGCAACAACAAAGTGGCTTCTCTGTTACCTCGTGGGGCCTTTTCAGGATGATGGATCCACGTTGCAAACTATAGTGTGGGGTTCTGGTGTCCAGGAAGAAGGGCTCACGGAGGGGGACTCTTTTGCAGACTGTGAAGTGAGGTCAGGGGTTCGGGTCTTTCTGCTTCTCCTGCAGGCCCTCCGGACCCGGGTGCCTCCCAGCCGCTGGCCTGGCTGCTACTGCCGCTGCTGCTGCTCCTCCTTGTGCTCCTTCTCGCCGCCTACTTCTTCAGGTAGGAGTGTCCCGGGGCACTGACTTGCCCCAACCAGCTCAGAGGAGGAAATGAGGCTTCTGATGCTGTGGGCGTGGGCTGTGCAGCAGAGGGCAGCCGGGAGGCTGGGTGGCCGGGTCCGGGAGACACACAGAGGCCAGGCCTTAGCGCAGCTCAGCCATGAGCAACAGGAGTAGCTTCTCCCGGCTCACCTGGTGGGTATCACTGTACCGCGCGCTGTTGGCTCTCAGGGAACCTAGAAGCGTGGAAACCTAACAAGTCCTGTGTCTCTAAGGTTCAGGAAGCAGAGGAAAGCTGTGGTCAGCGCCAGCGACAAGAAGATGCCCAACGGAATCTTGGAGGAGCAAGGTACAGAAGCTCCTCTCTGGCTGGGGCCTGGGGGAAAATGTGTTATTTTATTACAGACACTGAGGTGCTTTCTGTCTTTAATGTTCAAAGTGAATTTTGAGGTGTGCCTTGCCACTTTCATCTCACTTTACCTGGTATGATGCTGTCGTTTAGAATTTCACGATTTCAAAACTTTAAGGATCATTTTTCTCTCTGGTGTGACACGGACGTTTGAGACATTTTTGTTTGTGGCTTTTTTTAGAGAGACTGTTCATATCCTGTCGTTTTCACAGGGTGTTGACATGTAACACTTTTCAGTAAGGCCTTACAATCATTCTCAGATAAGACTGTCTGGCTCAGAAACTATTCAATTGGGTTTGTACTGCTTTAGGATCAAGCTGGAAAAAGGGACTGGCTCTCCTAAAGTGCTTCATGTTTACAGAGCATCAGAGTCAGCTGGGAGTATTTCCAACTTTTCCATCCGAAGTACAGTTTCGAACTTGTTGTCGCTACTTACAGAGGAACATTGTTTTTCTCTCCATACATCCAGATGAGATGACCGAGAAACGTGTGTAAGGCAGAGGCCACAAAAATATTGCTTCACACCCCAGTGACTACAACTTCCTGGAGTCAGCTTCCTACCTAACTGTAGTAGTCAGTGCTATGGTTTGCGGGAACACACGTGCTGTCAGACTAAAATAGACTCTTAAAGCGGACCCTTAGACAATGGAAAGAATATCACCAACAAGGACCCAGCTAAAAAGTAGCCTCCCAGCGCTCGCGGGATGCGAGACCTGGTTAGATGATAATGTGGCCCCAGGTGCTGTCTTCCTGCCCTTGTTCCAGTCCCCGGTTCCCTGCCCTGAATGTTTCAATAGCAGGAACGGGAGGGAAGAGGGTGTGGCTGGTGAGTACCAGAGAAGCTCAGCGTCACTCATTCTGATCCCGTCTGTCACTTGGAAGAATGAGTCTTGGGTGAAGTTTTTGGCTGGGCTTCAGAACGGCTCTGCAGGTGGGGACAGGCCCTTTTGCAAGTGTGACAGCTGGGTTATCATGTTGACCTTGTCAATATCAGCTCATTCTTCAGGAAGAGAAACACATGCCCATGCCTGTTCTTGCCTCTCACTCCGAACTTGGGGAAGGAATGTGTCCAAGAACTCCCTTATAACGCGTACTTCTCCTTCTCAATGCCCCTTGTCACCCTCCCCAGACAAGGGTGGTTTTCCCTTGGAGCTTATGGGGTTTGAGGAACCAGGAATATTTGTTGTGAAGAAGAAAAGGCTGAGAGAGACCGTTCTGAGTTTGCTCCCAGAAGCCATAATTACTCTTTCTTATTTCCAAACCTGGAAAGCTGAGCTGGAGAGTGAGGCCGTCTTGAATCCTTTTTGGAAGGAGCAGGGGCTGGAGGGAAGGAGAGGCGGGAGGGTGGGTGGATGAGTGGCCTGGGGAGGGGGACAGGGTGTCTCCGATGGGGGAGAGTAGGTGACACTGGGCAGAGGGACGCCCGTCACTTGTAAATGATGTGGATGCCTCATAGGAGGCGAGTGTTTGGATACAGCTGCTCGGACTCGGCTTAGCCCAGCTATGCAATTTGAGAGAACTGTTCCAGCTCCAGCCTGGTCATTTCTTCAGGAATGTCGTTGGTCAGCTTGGTTACTCAGTCACCTATCCAGGAATGTGGCTAAATGGCCCCCATGTTTCTTTTGATCCCACAGAGCAGCAAAGGGTGATGCTGCTCAGCAGGTCGCCCTCAGGGCCCAAGAAGTACTTTCCCATCCCCGTGGAGCACCTGGAGGAGGAAATCCGTATCAGATCCGCCGACGACTGCAAGCAGTTTCGGGAAGAGTTCAACGTGAGTGTGGGGAGGGCCCTCTGCTGGGTGCCCTGTGGTCGAGACCTGTGAAATCCAGTGTTAGAGTTCAGGATGAATTATCCCAAAGACTCAGAACCCTTGCATCGGTTATGACACTGTCCCATGAATGGGCGTGGGAGGAAACCTGGTTTGTGGTTCAATGCCCTTCGCCAGTGCTTATTTCCTCATTTATAAGATGAGACAGTAGAGTTAGAGATTTATGAAGCCTCCTTCCACCTCCCACACTCTGAGTGTCAAGTTCTAAAGTCAACTGTGACAGAAACACCGTTATCTCGATAACGTAGAAGGCTAGGTCCTGAGCACAGCACGGTATGACAATATCATGGGGAAAGCAACAGAGCCCCAAACCATCCTTTCATGGCTTCTGAGAGCTGGAGCACCTAATCAGAGTAGGCGATGTTCCTCTTCTGAACCACCATCTCGGCATTAATGAAGCAGCTGTGAGCTGCCTTGAGGGAACACTAGCTATATCTGCTTGTGTATCAACATGGGTGGGTGGGTGGATGGATGGATGGATGAGTGGGAGGGCAGATGGATGGATGGATGGATGCATGGATGGATGGATGGATGAGTGGGAGGGCGGATGGATGGATGGATGGAATGGATGAGTGGGAGGACGGATGGATGGACGGATGGATGGATGGATGGGCAGATAGAGAAGTAGACAAACATATATGAGGAAGTATTGTCTTGGATTTTGCTATTCAATATTTATCCTTGGTCATGTTTTGAATTTTATGCATCTTCACCTTCTTGCATGTGGCTGTGCTGAGTGTTGATCTTAAAGAGGACAGGTTTTCATCAGGATTGCTGACTGGTTCTGGCTATGCCTGTTGCGTGCTGGCCCTGGCACATCAGTTAATCTCCTTGAAGCTGTCTTCCACCACCTAGGAAGGAGCAATGGAGATGGGCCTGTCTTAATTACCTTGAAGTTCGAATGGAAGGCTCAGACAATGGATTTTGTAAACAACAGTGTTGTGCAGTTGTTATATCTGAAGATGGCATGAACTCTGCTGCAGACATGAGACTTTACCCAGAAGCAACGTGTGAAGGCATGGGAAGGTGGTGGCACATGTAAACTGTACATTGCTTGTTTTTTAGCACAAGCCTCCTCTGCCTTTATCTCGCTTCCTTTTTATTGTTTCCAAATGTGTCCCCTTTTTTGGAGAAATTAGGTCATATTGAAAGACAGCTTGAAGCACTATTGTGTTGCAATCTCTCAGCCTGACAACAGACCTTAATTCTCATTTTCAAAATAACTATCCAAGTTTTCAGCTAGCAGATCCCCTCCCCTACCCTTCTCATCCCATTTCCCCTTGCACTTTTGTTTCCCCAAGTGGCAGAGGCTGGGCTTGCTGATGGGGGGTGTCTGAGTCAGAACCAGCTCAAAAGTGGGGGCCACTCCCAGGGAGGGAGTCCGGGAATAGGGTGGGGCAGGTGAGACACTCACCCCAGGCACAAAATTTAAGACAGCACCAAAAGCTCAGTAATGGGATAAATTATATTTTAACACAACACTTAAAATATCAAAATTATCAGCACCACAGGAAAGGTAACAAATAAAATATCAAAATGAATGCAGGCAGTCCCTGGTGAAGAAAATAACATGACCATAAAGGAAGACAGGCTTGGGCTGACGGATTTTCCCTGTTGCCCTGGGCCCTGATACATACAGCTTGTCACCACACAGCTACTCACCCTGCCATTAATTAAAAGTTTCATGTTTTGGTCATCATAGATTTTGTGCCTTGATTTGGACTCTTAAAAATATTTCATTCGAATATTATTTCCCCTGGTTTCTGAATTTTGAGGGCACCCCATTAAATTTTGTACCCAGAGGAAGTCCCTCATTCTCTTCTGCCACTGGGTGGCCCTTGGCTGAACATTGGAGTCCCTCTGCTCAGTGACAGGCAGGGTAGAGACGCGGTGGAGGGGAAGAACACTGGACCCAAAGTCAGGATCACGGAGCCTGATCCTGTGTCTGGGGAACCCTGGGGGAGCTGCTTTTTTGTCATTGTTTTGTTTTATTTGTTTGTTTGAGATGGGGTCTCGCTGTATCTCCCAGGCCGGAGTGCAGGGGCCTGATCACAGCTCACTGCAGCCTCAGCCTTGCAGCTCAAGTGATCCTCCCACCTCAGCCTCCCAAGTAGCTGGGACTACAGGCATGTGCCACCATACCCGCTGGCTTTTTTACTTTTTTTGTAGAGATGGGGTCCCACTGTGTTGCCCAGGCTGTGCTTTTTTGCTCATCTGTCCAGTGAAGGGCTGGCCGTGTCCTGAGTCCACGTTCATGCAGCACCTGTCCTCTGAGAGCGCTGGAGCCTGCCATGGCCAGCTCTGTCTTGGGTCCTCAGAGGGACACGCTCCCAACCCCATCTTTCTTTTCCCTTGCCATCTGATCTGAGCTCCTTTCCCCAAAGTCATGAAAGGGAGACACCAGAGTCTCAAAGTGGCCGATCCAGTTAAGTTTTGACATGTGTGCATTGCCAATTCAAAGTGCAGGCAAACTTGGTGGGGATGAAAAGGATTTGGTATTGGGGTCAGTACGGTGAATGCTGGAGTTGGCCTGAGTGTTTATCCCAGCTCAGAGAGCTTGGGCAATTAACCTCTGCCTGTTTCTTCATCTGTGAAATGAGGATACTCCCTGCCCCCCATAGGATTGTGATAACATGGACATAAGGTTGGATAACCTGGACATGCAACTGAGTCCTTATGAGAACGCACTCTGCAATCTCCACCCTGCACTGGTAGAACACCATCCTAGGAAAGTCTGTTCCCAGGCCCCAGAGTAAGTCCTGGAAAGTGAGCGCCACTGGGCCAAGGAAAATCCCCCGCTCCAGACAGGCTCGTCCCTACCTCCATCATAGCAAGTTATGTCAAGCCGAGTGCCTAGGACTAACACACTGATAAGTGCTGTAAAAATGCAGAGGGAGGTGTCAACCGCAAAGCTTCCAGCACAATAAACAAACCAGAACCATTCCCTGGAGCTCCATAGAGTAGCTGGGGCCTCTCGCAGAGCTGCCACACCTAGCTTCTTGTACACTCTCCTGCTGCCTGCCCAACACTACCGAGTGGAGAGAGAAAGGAACATGGCTCATGAGTTCATTGAAATGAAACCTCCAGGCCGGGTGTGCTGGCTCATGCCTGTACTCTCAGCACTTTGAGAGGCCGAGGTGGGCAGATCACTTGAGCCCAGGAGTTCCAGACCAGCCCGGCCAACATGGTGAAACCCCATCTCTACCAAAAACTACAAAAATTAGCTAGGCATGGTGGCGTGCACCTGTAATCCCAGCTACTCAGTAGGCTGAGGTGGGAGAATCACTTGAACCCAGGAGGCGAAGGTTGCAGTGAGTCGAGATTGCGCCACTGCACTCCAGCCTAGGTAACAGAGTGAGACCCTGTCTCAAAAATAAAAATGTTAATAAAAGAAAGAAAAGAAATGAAATATCACCTCAAACAGACAAACCACAAACAATTTGGACAATTTACATAATGGGACAGCCAGTTACTATGAGCAAGCCCCAAGCAAGGCACTGCAGAGCTCACCCAGGTGTGCAGACCCCTCCAGGTGCTCTTCTTTCCCCTGGGCCACCTGAGCAGCTCAGAGATTTGAGGCCCCAGTAGACAGAGAGCCAGAGAAAGGGCTGCAGAGTCCATGTGGGTGGTTATTCTGTGCGCTTGGATCCAGGATACATACGTGTGCGGTGCACAGGGCACAATGCCCCTCACCACTTCAACTTTGACCCTCTGTGCATCTGGGTGGCTATGCCCCATCTCCATGGTATGGATCTCTGCAGCTGCCAGGAACACGCAGCTGTAGGGTATCACAGCTTGGTCCATCCTTGCCATCCAATCCCTCCAGGGAGCCTTCTCAATTTCTTTTAACTTATCTTTTTTTTTTTTTTTTTTTTTTTTTTTTTGAGAGAGAGTCTCGCTCTGTCTCCCAGGCTGGAGTGCAGTGGTGAAATCTTGGCTCACGGCAACCTCTGCCTCCCAGGTTCAAGCAATTTTCCTGCCTCAGCCTCCCAAGTAGCTGAGATTACAGGCACCCACCACCATGCCCAGCTAATTTTTGTATTTTTAGTAGAGACGGGGTTTCACCATGTTGGCCAAGCTAGTCTTAAATTCCTGACCTCAGGTGATCTACCCGCCTCGACTTCCAAAGTGCTGGGATTACAGGTGTAAGCCACCACACCTGGCCTAATTTATCTCTTAACAGACTTTATTTTAGAGCAGTTTTAGCTATACAGAATAATTGCACAGAAAGTACAGAGTTCCCATATGCCCCCTTCCTCCCCTGTGAGCAGTTTCTCCTATTATTAACTTCCTGCGTTCGTGTGCTTCAACAGCTGCAACTGATGAACCAACACTGCTCGTTGTTACTAGCAGAAGTCCACGTGTCAGGGTTTGTGTGTTGTGCGTTCTGTGGGTTTTGACAAATGCACAGTATCATGTACGCACCATCCTGTATCACGCCTCCTGTGTATTTTCAGTGCTGGGGCCAAAAAAAGCTTTTGCGGGTAGAAAAAGAGAAGGCTCTAGAATTTTACCACAGATGTCAGGCTTAGATTAGGTCAAGAAGGTCAGTATTAAGATAGCCCTGATGAAGAATCAGGAACTACAGGCGGCGTAGGTGCTGGTGGCTGGGGATGAGGCCAAGAACCACCCATCGCCCTTGCCACAGTGCCGCCAGGCAGGTCCCTCCACATAGGCCACCCTCTTGCCTCTGCTTTGGGACCAACAAACCCCATGGCCGGAAGGGCCCCATCCTGTGGCCATGGGGTTTGGTGGCCCCAAAGCAGAGTAAAAAGGGTGGCCTACAGTGCCCTACCATGAGCACCAGCTGGTCAGATCTGAGTCTGCAATTGGAGAAGCTTCCTGCCCTCGGGAGAGGAAGACTCGGAACACCTGTGGGCGGCAGGTCAGGCCCTGCTCTGCCTTGTGAGCAAGCCCAGGCCTGCACGGCTTGGATCCAAAGCTACGCAGTGAGGCCTGCTCCGCTCTCCTGGGTAGTTGCAGCGGGACCCCTCACATTCTCCCACATTTGAAGAAGTGAGCATCCTTCTGGTGGTCTGGGCACTGCTCCAGCCTCCTGCCCCTTGCTTGCTGGGTGACCCTGGACAAATCTATAACACCTCGCTTTGGCTTTCAGTTTCCTCACCCATAAAACGGAGACCATCCTAGTATCACCTAATAATAGGTGAGTTGCGAAGGCTGGGGCAGATGACCCGGCTCCTTCCACCGTACCTGGCGCACTGAGGCATTCAATGCATATTGATGCATGTTACTGGAATCCCAATGGCCCCGGGTCCAGCCACTGGTCAGGTGTAATGTCAAAGGACAGGACTCAGGGCTTCAAGAGGCTCTTCACACTGTGCATTGTGGGGAGCTCACCCGAGCAGCGAGCAGACGCAGGAGACAGCTGGAGGTGACCAGGAATCAGAGGTGGCGGCTCCAGGCGGCAGAAATAACTAGAATTCAGGCCACCAGGGTTCACACTCGGCTATGCTGCTCAGAGGGGATAGGGGCCCCGCGGCATTCCTTTCACACCTGACTTCCCTGACTGGGACACAGGAGTTGTTTAGCGTGGTGCTTCCCAAAGACGTGTGCACTGACGCCCTGGGGCTCATGGTAATGTTCGTGCTGATTCTGTGGGTCTGGGGTGTGGCCAGAGCGTCTGCATTTCTAACAAGCACCCTCCCAGGCGTGCCCATGCCACTGGTCCACAGAGCACGCCTGGAGTCTTAAGCAAGATCAGGACTGTATCTAAGGCTGTTTCCCGCCCCTCGCCTCCCAGGACTGCTCTATTCATCCTTCAGCCCCAAAGTCACAGCATCCCGCTGTAAACCCTCCGCGTGCCTGTCCTCGCTCCCCCATCTCCCGGTTCACAGCCATGTCATAGTCAGTTCTGACCAAATCCTAGGCGCCTGCTCTAGGCCAGGGCCCATGGGCCCTGAGATACCACAGAAATGCAAAGGCAAGTCTCTGCCTTCATGCAGCGTAGGGTCTGGCTGATGAGACCATCACTTTGGCCACACCACGGTTCACCCCACAAGAAAGAGCACCCTGGGGAAAGCCGGGGTCTGTGTCTCCTTCATTCTCTGCCCCATGCCTGGTACAAGGTCTGAGGCAGAGACGGACTATGGGCAGCAGGTGGTTTACTCCACGCGTTTTCGTTTAATTCCTGTGCTCAGCAGGGAAACTGACATGAGCATGGTGCTTGAATCCATCACATTTCATACTAATGCTACATTTTCTTCCAGTCATTGCCATCTGGACACATACAAGGAACTTTTGAACTGGCAAATAAAGAAGAAAACAGAGAAAAAAACAGATATCCCAACATCCTTCCCAGTAAGATTTTATTTTATGTTTTGCATGATCGATGGTGTTTGCACTAAACTCAGCTTTGCCTTGCAGCTCCCCATGACTGCAGGCCATTCCCGGTGCTCAGAGGGCCCCAAATCAGTCTAACTGCTCAGCATTTGCACCTAGGACTCCAGAACGTTCCTCTCTAGGTGCCCATCTCCCTGCACAGGCCCTGGGCACCTTGGTTGCTCTTGGGTCTGGCTGCCAAGCCTGTGCTTACTGTTGAGACCTGGGCTGCCTGGGGCCCAGCAGGTAAAGGTGCTGCTTCGTGGCCATGGGTGCCAGCTGGCAGGGCCCCTCCTGTGGAACTCAGGCCTGGCACCCGGTCTAGGCCTGCCAGTAGCCCTAAGCAGCTCCCTTCCCTCAGACTCAGTGCTTGTGGCCACAAGCTGCAAATCCCTAGAGTTATCTGGGGTCCTGGACCAACGACAAAAATAACAGAATACGAAATTTGTAGGTGGGCAGTAGCTTTGTAGGAAGGCTCTGAATTAACCTGATTTAACCCCAACAGTACAAGTGGGCATGGGCCGGGGAGCATGGGTGCCAGGAGGTGGCAGGGCCAGAAAGCAGACGGATGTGTGCGGGGGTGCGTCTTGGTGACCTGCTCCAGCTGGATGGGTCGTGACCTGGGGGCAGCTTTCACAGCCTGTCTTGGTGCCAAGACAAACCCCGTAGGTTCTGAACCGCCTTTGTAAGAGCTGGCCCGGGCCGGGTGCTGTGGCTCATGTCTGTAATCCCAGCACTCTGGGAGGCCGAGGCAGGTGGATCACCTGAAGTCAGGAGTTCAAGACCAGCCTGGCCAAGATGGTGAAACCCCATCTCTATTAAAAATACAAAATATTAGCCAGGCATAGTGGTGGATGCCTGTAATTCCAGCTACGTGGGAGGCTGAGGCAGGAGAATCTCTTGAACCCAGGAGACAGAGGTTGCCATGAGCCAAGATCGCGCCATTGCACTCCAGCCTGGGGAACAAGAGCGAAACTCCATCTCAAAAAAAAAAAAAAAAAAAAAAAGAGCTGGCCCAGCAGCAGGGGGGCTGGGCATGCAGTTCAGGATCCTTCACCCGGGACCCTCCCATCATCTGCTTTGCCCATCAGGCTAACCAAATGGCATCCTCAAAGGGCTCCACTAAGTTCAGGTTTAAATCCTGAACCTGCAGCCTCCCCCTGGTCCACAGAGGGAGTCCACCCCACCCCGCCAGGGCCTTGGTGGGATGGAAGAGGGCAGCCCATGTGAGCCCCGGAATGCTGCTCCCTGCTGCATTTTTAGGACTAGAATTGAGTTCATCTGCTCTGTATGTCAGAGCAGCTATGGTCTGTCCGATCTGTGGTCTGTCCAAACTGTGCACTTTTTAGAAATAATTCTGTCCCATTTTACATGCATAGGATTGATACGTGGTTTTCACAAAACCCACTGTGAACCCATGATCCAGTGAAAACTGGGAGAAATTCATCAAATCGTCTTTCATTCAACACATACATGTAGGGGTACCAAGGCAACACCAGGAAGATGGGTCAGAAGGTCATGTGGTGGTCACACAGCTGAGCCTTGGCGGTGGCTCAGACCATGGCTAGATTCTACACACTTTGGAGGGGATTTGTTGCCAATGGGTAGAAGATACTACAGAAAGAGGGGAGGCAACTTACATGGCTTGAGCAGCTCAAAGGAAAGGAAGGCCGTGGCAGGAGGAGGTCTGAGATCTTTGGAATAATTTGTGTCAAATTTAGGATATTTAGAAATTAGTTTCAACGCTTAATTACCTTAATTTAGTGATTTTAAGTTGTGCCTTGATTTGCCAACCATATGTGTTAAGAAACCGCTCAGTGCTAAGCACATTCCTGAATTCCTCATTTCTCTCTCAATCACTAAACCTTCATCCCTTAAAGGTAACATCACATTGTTAATGAAGACTATTTAGCTAGGACCTCTGTGGAAGCAGAATCATGGCCAAGTGTGGGCATTGCCTACACCCAGTCTCCTCCTCAAGGTGTGATGGCCCAGGGCAGAGCAGCGGCCTCACCTGGGAGTCCTCCACCTGGAAGAGGCTGGGCCCACCCACTACAAGTCTTCTCTGAGCCACATTCTCAAGTCTTCTCTGAGCCGTGTTCTCAAGTCTTCTCTGAGCCGCATTCTCTAGGTTGCGCTACAGGAGTCAGGTGGCATTTCCTCCAAGCCTGAAAGCGTAGTCAGATTCAGAACGGGCTTTTCTAGATTCCCCCGTAAGATCTTTCCCCTGCTCCTGGCAGGAGCACCACACCATGGGAATCCCAGGGCCCAGGCAGCTGCCCGGGGCTGGGGGACTCTGCCAGGACGTGGCATGTCTCACGCAGGTGGAAAGATGGGTTTACAGAATGTGGCATGGAGACGCTGTGGTCTGGCAAGGATTAATGGGGTGGCATCTGGCATTAGCTATCAGGAAGACTTAAGGCTGAAGGGACATCGGGCAGGGAGCTCCTCAGGGCTGCTCCACCCGCCCCCAGGGTGACAGTCCCTAGTATCTCTTAGGGTGGGACTGAGAGTCACCTGGGAGAGAGGGGAGAAGGGATCCAACTTCCCCAGCCCCTGGCACCTTCCCTGCCTTTCCCAGTCTTTTACCAGAGTCGTAAGGTGGCCCTTGGCTCTGGGCAGGCATGTGGCCCTGGGGAGCTCTGGGGTCAGAGGTCAAGGTGCTTTGCATGTCAGGCAGGCTTGATTTTTGCCTAGAGAAAGACTGTGTGACTGATGGCGGGCGAGGCCTCTTTTCTGGAAAAGTGCCAACAGCTGATAATTTTAGGAAATAATGTTTTGAATGTGAAGTGTGACTTTTTAGAATAAAAAGACAGGAAGCTCTTAGAAACTGCAAGATTCTAAATCTAAGCAGAAGGCTATATTTTACCCTGTGCTTTTCTATAGCTGTCCTCAAAGCATAAACCATTCCAAATTAGTTTCAACTAGTGTTAGATGTGCTCAGCAGAGCTATTTCTGCCTGGGCATTGCCAGTCCCTGAGCAGGAGGGTCTCACAGTGAGGTCTGCAGGACTAGAAGTTTGGGGTCTGACTCCCTGGCCACCCTGTGTGGGCTGTGACTCTCTGAGAGCTATACCCACCCTTTCTCTGCTGGAGCCCGACAGAGCTGGCTCAGCCATTGGGGGTCCCAGGCCACCAGCCCGTAGCCCACCTGGCAGCCTTCCAGGTGAAGGTGAGACAAACAAGGCATGACCTGGGGGCCGCCCGACTCCCCATCGCACATGCCACAAACGCCACAAACACAACCCACCCTGATCAGAGACTAAGCAGAGAAAGCAGGAGAGGACCTAGAGTCACTCAGGAATGAGTCGGGAAGGAGACCCTAAGCTTCCGCCACGCGCCACACTCTGTGCCCAGTGCAGCATAAACGTCCTCAGAACCAGCCTGGTCCCAGCCCGGCCGAGCCGGACGTTCCTGGGAAAGGTCACGGGAGGAGCAGGGCCAGGCCCACAGCACTTTTAGAGGCCCATGAAAACATCTTCATTTCTCTTCCAATCACAAAGTGTGCAAAACCCATTGTGGAGGGCATCTTTTCACTGGCGACCAACCCAGTCCTAAGATAACCTTCTTAATAGTTCTATGGAGGAAGCTGCGAAGGCAGAAGTGACTGCGACCCACAAAAGTCATGATGGAGCCCTGACGTGTGTGTACACACACACTACATACACACACACACTACATACACACTACACACCCACCGCACATAACACACACACATACACACTCCACACACACACCACACACTACACACAAACATATCACACACATACCACACACACCACACACATCAGCCTCACACAGTACACCAGTCACACCACAAACATCCAGATGCACACACACACCCCACACACACAGCACTCCACGGTCAGCCTTCCACCCCGGAAAACTGCTTGTGCAACAGGCTGGATCTACCAGGCATTCCTCACTGTGCTCGCCTTCCAGCTCTGGGGCAGACGGTGGTGGGACTGAAGGTCAGAGTCCCCAGTCCTAGACCCCCACATCCACTGGTGCTCATTTCCCTGGGAAGCCTGGGAGAGTGGACCCAGTTCTCCTGTCCTTGGGCTCTTTTAAGTGCACCCACACTTGGCAACACTGGGGCCCAGTGCAGGGTTCATAAAATACAGCCCTTGCACTGCCAGGGGCCTAGCACGTTCTGCCGTTCTTGCTATGTAATGACCCGGCAGCCCCCATCCTGGATGCTGAAATCCTACCCTTGTCGTCATCCCACAGCTGAGACAGTCAGTGTTCACCAAAGCAGGTGCATTCTCTCTCGGGACACTAGTGGTCTCCATGGGAACGTTGAGGAAGAACATCTCTGCCACCCCCGGTGTCGCTGTGAAGCTGCTTTTGCCCTTCCCAGGAGCTGACACTGCAGATGAAGAGATAGAACTGTGATTTCTGGACGAGACAGCACTGTGCTTCCTGGTCCTGATATCTTGGCTGTGTTTGGGTTTTTTCCAGATGACCATTCTAGGGTGACTCTGAGCCAAGTGGATGGAATTCCCTGTTCGGACTACATTAATGCTTCCTACATAGATGTGAGTGGGCAAAGCTTTCCTGTTCCCCTGGGCCAGCTGGGGCATGAGCAGTAAGCACTTTCTTGTCTGGTGCCCGGAGTGTAAATTGTCACAACCTTTCTGGGCAGTTTGGCCACAAGCACAAAGGGCACAGAACCGCCCGTGCTTTACAAGCTAGCATCAGCATCTGGGAATTTGATTTCAAGAGACAGAGATGAGCACAGAGGATGTTCACTACAGCATTGTGTATATTCCTGAGCAAATGAACAGGGAGCATGGGCAGTTAAACAGATGGTGGTAAAACGATGTGCAGTGGACTGTTAGAGCTCCACTTGTATTGATCTTTAAAAGATCATTTAATATCAATTATAAAATTCTCGTTAAAAATACAACATAAATTGTACATGTTCACCCAATTAGAGGACAGAAATGTCTGCATGTCTGCTTGTGGGTGAGTCTGGGAAAGGTTTGGCAGAAAAACAGACGAGAGAGGGGACGTATGAAATAGGATTTGTTATTTCTGGAATTGCTGGTGAGTTTTCTTTTCTGCTTAACCTTTTCCTGTGTTTTGCAAATTTTCCATGGTGAATATGTATTGCTTTCCTAACAGCAACAACAACAAATCCTTTCAGCAAAGATAATTCTGAAAAAATATCAATCTGATGTTATTTTTTCTAGGGTTACAAAGAGAAGAATAAATTCATAGCAGCTCAAGGTAAGCTTTTTATTAATTTCTGAACGTATTTTTGGTAAAATGATGTGAGTAGCTCTTACTTCCTTCTCTGTATGCCAACAAGACCAAGGACTTATACTGGATTTGTGTGTGTGTGTGTTTACACCTAACAGACATGTTAGATATCCATTCACACAACGGGTATTTGTAGACAGAGAAACACACACTTATTCCCACACCTATACGGTGTGAACACAGGGCACGCAGTGGCCCCAGCTGCCATTCCAGTATGTTAATACTTGCATCAGATAACCTTGAATTTCCCTCAGCTGGCTGAGCCCTACATGGCCCCCAAGTTTGGGCGGGGGTTAGTGGAGTGAATAGCTTTTCAGATCAAGGCCATAACCAAGAAGATACTTCAGCCGTGAAAACGTGCCCTTCACCTTGCACAGGGCTCTAGCCTGTGTGTTGAGTACTGAATCCAGCATCACTCCGTTCCACCAGAGGTTGTCATCTGCAGGACCTGGTGCGCGTGCAGTTAGATATCAGTGGAGCTGAAACCAGATTCCTCAGACTTCCTCACTCTTAGGCCAGGAGTCTTTAGGGCAATGAGCTGTGAAATTCAGCGTACATCAAAATCACCTGGGAAGTTGTTACAACTGCAGAATCTCTAAAAGGACACACGTGTGCACACGCAGAGGCCATCAGGAATGTGCCCAGCTGGAAACCTCAGGAAACTTGATGATCCTGGCTGAAACAGATGAAAGCATGTGTCTCTCTCTTGCCAGCAGACACCCACGGGGAGCCAGCCCAGGGCAGGACAGCAGCAGGGCCGGGGGCTTCCTTATCTCCCAGCCCATCCCCCTCAGCACGTAGCACTTAGCTCAGGGCTGCAAAATAGCCGCAGCTCAGACAGGAAGTGGATAGGGGCAGAGGACTTTGTCCTAGTGACACTTTGTCTGTTGTTCAGCTCCCCCTCCTGAGGGACTTTAGCTCATATCGTATTGGACAGCACCATGCTGAGAGGAAGATTTTGACAAAGAGGAGGGGATTGGGAATGCAGGGTGAGGCTGGCCGTCTCTGCCTCTCCCAAGGCTTTCACCAGCTCTCCCACACTTGGCTGTAGACCCAGCCCTCATCTGAACCCTGCTTCTTACCTGTAAACGTCATAACTCAACCTGGGCCCAATTATCTTGTCCACTGAGGAGTTCCTGGCTGGAGTGGGTGAGTGGCAGGACAGGCAGCCCCTACCGGTTCTGGAACGCTTCAGGGCATGACGTGTGTGTCCCCAACAAGCCCGAGAAGGGAGTGAACAGCTGTCCAGGGGCCAACGGCCAGGGTGCTGGGGCTGGGGCCCCAAAGGGACTTCCCTTCATGCCTTTTGACTTCGGAATTTTCCTCTACACACAGGCCCCAAACAGGAAACGGTTAACGACTTCTGGAGAATGGTCTGGGAGCAAAAGTCTGCGACCATCGTCATGTTAACGAACTTGAAAGAAAGGAAAGAGGTGAGTTCCAGGCATCTGACCCCGGTATCACTTCCTTTCAGCTGCTGCTGCCGGGCTGGGGATGTTCTTACCACTTCCTTTTCCTACTTCCCTCCCTTCCTCCCACTATCACTGCAGAAAAAACCCAAACACATGCAGTGGCTTACAGCATTTTCGTCAGGAAACAAATCCCCTGTGTCCCCAGCATCTCACTGTTATCTAATCCGTGATAACACAAGTAAGAGCGGCCCCCGGCCGGCCCCATGGCTCCGCCTGCCTAATGGGAGACACGAATCTTAGAAGTTAGAGTTTTAGGATGTTGAGCATGTCATGCGGCAGACCTCAGACTAGAAATGAACATGATTTCACGCTTATTATCCAGACTAGAGAAATGCATTTGAAAAACGTGGTATATTAAAGAAATGTTGATTTGTCATCCGAATATATTTAATTAGCTGTTTCTAATTCAAAAAAGGATGCATGTACATTATAAGAATTTGAATCATTGACAAAGAAGAAAAGTTGAACTGATTCGTTTCCTAATGTAACAAGTACTCATTAGCATCTGCTGTGCTGGGCCAGCTCTGTCCCAGGTGCAAGGAATAGGGGCTCAAATTCAGGGCTGAGAAGCGGGGGCTGTGGGGAGCCTGGGCGGGGCTTGGGGTTGAGTGACAGGCAGGGAGCCATGCCATAGGCAGTGAGCTCACTCTCCAGAATGAAAGAACTGGGAGCCTGAGGGACACTTGCCACAGGTGGGGCGAAGTTAGGAGGCTGTGCTTCTGGTGTGTTCTGGCATGAAGGCCTGGTTCGGTGGGAGCCGTGTGTCCTGCCCGGCCCTACTCAGGGCCTGCCGTGTCCTGAGCTCCTCAGTTGTCTGCTGGCCTGGCCCCAGCAGTTCCCAGGCATCGTAGCGAGGACTGTGGGGAAGGGCTGCCATTTTTAGGTGGGAGTGCCAGGCCTTGGGGAGCTCAGCTGGGGCAGAAGATGGGTGGCAGGAGCCCACAGGAAGGGCAGGCTGGGAGGTGCTCTGGTCCCCACAGTGCCAGCTTACTAATTGCCACCCACAATACAGGAAGCAGCCTCCAGCCACCGTTTCTGGTCAGGAATAGGATGGGGGCTTTCATTCTGCTCTGGGGGGAGCTGAAACAGGGCTGCGGAGGGCCACCCCTTTGCCCTTGCAAATCTTGCCCCTGTCATGCTTTGTCACGGGGAACAGTGACAGAGGGAAGCAGGGGATCCCCAGCACAGGACTCTTCACCCTGCCTGCGCTGTAGCAGCCATGGAGGAGGACACCCACGTGAGGGAAAAGGAGGCTGACCCTTCACCAGGAGCCTCAGGGTCCCCTGTGACCCGCAGCCCATAGGGACCAGTCTTCCTGGGGCTGGTGCTCCAAGCATGAGACCAGCACAGAAGCAGTGGGGCTCAAGGACGCCCTCACTTCCCTCTTTCAGTCATTCTGTTGAAAGCGTCACTGGCATTTTCTCCATAGCCTCCTACTGGATTTTTCCACTCCTGTGACTCAGTGCTGGGCTGCTGCCGCGTCCTCATTCTTACCAATTCAGATGAAATCATTTCTCAATAGAGTTCCCTTTTTCTTAATTGCTCACACTTCTGTTGTGGTTTCCTTGGCTTCCACATCCTGGGCTCTGCATTGCAAAACACAGCTGCCCTGGCATCTCATGATCGGGCGGGAGGGAGGCAGAGGGAGGGGGTACACTGAGCCCTTGAGAGGCTGAGACACGTTCTCAGTTCCTACTGGACAGCCTTTCAAGGTGAGAAACTCAGGAGGGTGCCCAGGGCTCCCCACAGGGCCAAGACTCACCCACACCGGGACCTGTAGGCATTTGCAATTCCCCTGGGCTGCATCAGAGATGCCCTGTGACCCGCAGCCCCGCCCGGAGCCAGGTGTAGGGAGGGGGAAGTTGTCCGTAGCCATCATAACACTGTGATGCTGCTGTCTACTAAATACCAGATGCTGTTTGTTTCATAAGACTGTTAACCCTGGAGGCTTGACCACGAGCTGTGCTGCTCAGGGGCCATTTCCTGGATACATCTCTGACTACTGGCAGGCTTGTTCCATTCCAGAGATGTTTCTCTGGCAGAAGAAGTAGATCTCTTCCCCCTTAAGGTGGGTCCTCATTCACTCGTGAAGTGATGGAGGACACCACCGGGCAGGTGCTGCGGGCGGTGCTGCAAAGTGAAAGGGCCCCTGGAACGTGTATTTGGGGTCATTCTTGCTTCAGAGGTCGGGAAGGTAAAGAAATGGGCCTGTCTGTAGCAATGCACCCTCTTCTGCAGAAGAGGCAGCCTCATCCCTGCTAGAGAAAAATGAAGATCATTAGACCAATCATAGGTTCATCACTCTTGAACGGCACACTGGCAGTGGTGCAAATTAACTTTGTCCTTAGTGAACTGAGCAGAAAAACACAAATTGCTGAATCCAGTGGGAAATGCCTTGGGGGAGAACCATCCTTACCCTCTGGCCCGAGGGTCATTTGGAGTTAGGTGCCCAGCTCTGAAGGCTACAGGCTCAGCATAACTGGTTGATGGTCAGTTAATAAAATGTATGGGATTCGAGAATGAATGAAGAAATGAGACATTGTTGGTATCTACATCAGAAAGCCTTGGGGCGTCCTAGTCATGGTCTCAAGGCTGCCTTTCACCAGTTTTGCAGCCTCAGTTTCCCCATTCATGAGGTCGACACACGTGAACTTGTTCTCAGCTGTGGGAGCTGTGTGACTCCAGCTGGTGTGTGTGAGGCCTTCTGTAGTTGGGTGGGGGGATGTCGTGATGCATTGCACCCACAGATCTATTTGCTTCTATTAAATTGTTCCGTGCAGGAAAAGTGCCATCAGTACTGGCCCGACCAAGGCTGCTGGACCTATGGAAACATCCGGGTGTGCGTGGAGGACTGCGTGGTTTTGGTCGACTACACCATCCGGAAGTTCTGCATACAGCCAGTAAGAATCTCTAGTTGCTGACCTTCCAGAAAGATCATTCTCAGAGAGCATGATGCCCAGAGTTAACACCCTTCAGCATTTATGAAGTGCTTTGCTCCCACCCCGGCACTGTCGCAGCCCTGGCTGAGAGGGTGCAGTGGCCAGGCTGTGATGGGCAGATGTGCAAGTGGGCCAAGACACCAGAGGCCGGTGCACAAGGGTCTGCAGGCAGCGCTGGGGGCTCCTAATTCCCAGCGACTCCTCTGGGACTCTCCAGGAGGAAGACCAGTCACTGGAGGGGCCTGGGGGTGAGGTCCTCCCTCAGTAGCACAGTGACATTTCACACACTGACTGGGAGGCGGGGTTTTTTTCTAACACTTTCCGAATTCTGTCTGAAATCTCCTCGTTATTTTCTGCACTTGGGTCCTGGTAGTTCCACCACCCCAAAAGGTTTAAGAGAGAGATCGGTAAAAATATCTGTATACAAAGCAGATGAAATCAAGGTATAGAAGAAATTTTAAAACCACAGAGAAAAGACAGAAGACCATTTTGTCAGGATTTAAAGATAGAGTGATTGGCATAATTAGGTTACAAGTGTCCGAGGTTCCAAGAAGCCACAGCAAAAAAGGAAAAGGATGAGCTGATCATTCTTATCCTATCCCCTGCTCACATCTCTCCCAGAAATGTGCACACAGGCACACACAGGCACGCACATGCACACGCACACACATACTCCCACACATACATACCCCCCACAGGACACACACATGACACATCCAAACACCCACACACAACCACACATGACACACATACATACTCCACACACATACACACACACAGGCATGCACATACATACACATACTCCCACAAACGTGCATGTGCATGCACACACATACACCCACACACAGGCACACACATGCACACACACAACTGTATACATGCATGCATATTCACACATGTGCACACACATACATACACCCCTACACATGCACACATGCACACATATGCACATACACCCACACATGCACATTCACACACATATCCACGCACATTCACACACATATCCACTCACATTCACAACGCACACGTGCACACATGCACACGCATTCACACATACACATATACATACACACATACATGCACATGGGTGCACACATGCATGCACATTCTCACACATCCACACATGTGCACACATACACCCACACACATTCACACACATGTGCACACAAACATATGCATACATGTGCACACATTCACACGTGCGTGCACACACATCCACACACGCACACATGTGCACACATACACATGCGTACATGTGCACACACATGCACACACGTATTTGCTTCCAAATACACTGTGTATCACTTTCCATGATCTGAGCAAGGGAATTAAACTCATGAGTTCTGGGTCCGAAAGCTGAGAGAGGCTCTGAGGGCAGTTCTGGGAGTCTCCACAGAGCAGGCTGACTGCATCATCTGCCTCCCGAATGTGAGCCAGCTTTGCACAAGGAAGGTTGTGCTGTTGGTGGTTACTCAGCACCACAGGCCTGAGGTGGGACTGTCCAGGCAAAATGGGCCACGGCCGCCCCACTTGCACGGGGGTCTGTGAGCACACAGACCAACTTTGGGGATGTGTCTGGCTGCTTGGGCCCTGCCTGACCTGGGCATAGACGGTTGCTGCGGGCCCCGTTCTGTGGCCCCCAAAGCAGCACATGTTCAGAGTCTCGCAGGGGTAAGGGCCAGGCTGTCTGGATCGGGCAGGCTCCCTGTGGATGGGCCCCTCCCCCATGCAGCCTCAGCCCAGGGGAGCCCACGGTGTCCTCAGAATGAGCTGCTGGGGGAGCAGGGAGAGGATTCTTTCACCCACTCTCGTCTCCCTGCGTCCCCCGCAGCAGCTCCCCGACGGCTGCAAAGCCCCCAGGCTGGTCTCACAGCTGCACTTCACCAGCTGGCCCGACTTCGGAGTGCCTTTTACCCCCATCGGGATGCTGAAGTTCCTCAAGAAAGTAAAGACGCTCAACCCAGTGCACGCTGGGCCCATCGTGGTCCACTGTAGGTACGCTGGGGGGCCACAGTGGGAGGACTCACCCTCATGGGCAATGCCAGGGGACCAATATCAGGGTGGGCAGAGGTTTGCACAGGGCTGATGTGAACACAAATGTCAGTGACTGAGCCAGGCCCTAAAGACCCTACAGGAGAACGCTCAGAGAGCCCCCCTTCATCCCAGCGGATAAAACCCACCAAAGCCAAGAGGCTCTGGTTGATGGTGGGAATGGAGTTCCAGGAGGGTCTGCTTGGCCGCCCTCACCTCTCCCTGGGAATCCCGTCACCTCTGGGAACCAAGATGGAAACCAGGGAAAGCCCCTCAACAACACACAAGTCCTTATGGAAGAGCACACCACACTCAGACGGGCCCCCACAGCAGAGTCTTCCAGACTACGCTGTCCTGGAGACCAGGGTCCGAGGACCAGGCTGCCCCTCACCAGCTGCCACTTCAGCCTCGGTTTCCTCACCTGTGATGGGAGGGACAGCCTCAGAGGAGCCTGTGACTTGCATCTGGGTGGGCTTTGCACAACATGAAAAATTACTCAAATGTACAGCCAAGGCCACGCCACAGCCCCCTGTCCACAGAGAGCCCCACTTGTTCCTGGCAGTGATTGGCCTCACCAGGGTATCACTTTGATTAGATACTAAGTTTCCATCTGTTACAGACAGGTTCATTCTGAGTATCACAGCACTGCCAGGGACAAAAGCCACCTGCATGCAGTGATGCAGGCGCTCTGCACCTGTCATGCAGGTGTTCAGGAGAAGCCATCCGGGAACCCCCGTAGAACGGGCTTTCCCCAAGTCTGAGCAACACTCCCTTGCTGGGGCCAAGCAGAGGCTGGACCCCACCCCACCCACCCTCCGGTGTAGCTCATACTGGGAGGAATTTGCAGGGTCAGATAACAGTAATCTGACAGATGCCACCTCACTTAATGCCCCAAGTCAGGTGACTTGGTTTGCCCAGCTTGACAGAGAGGGAGGCTGGATACCAGAGCTGTTGCATAGTTGATCTGAGGTCCCTCTGCTCCCAGGGGGGCAGATCTAGGATGCCAATCACACATATAAGAAGACGACACTGCTTGGTAAATGAGAAAAATTCTCCGCACAGCCTAATCCGAGGCTTACTGCACCAGCTGTTAATGTGCTTCTTAGTAGAGTGTCGGCGGCCATCAGAGGACCGGCCTGGGATCACTTTACTGAGACCACAGCTCCCTCTGGTGGCCTCACTGTGGCTTTGCTCCTAATTAACCAAAAAAAAAAAAGTTGCGTCCAGTGACATCTTTCTCTTTCCCCAAAGCGCGGGCGTGGGCCGGACGGGCACCTTCGTTGTGATCGATGCCATGATGGCCATGATGCACGCGGAGCAGAAGGTGGATGTGTTTGAATTTGTGTCTCGAATCCGTAATCAGCGCCCTCAGATGGTTCAAACAGATGTGAGTTATGCCTTCCTCTTGCCCTGGTCTAGCTTCCCAAAGCAAACCCGATGCCTTCGCCACACAGGTGTGCAGGGGCCTGGCTCTGATGGGCACGTGGCAACCAGCCTGGACCTGGCCTGGCTTCCCTCCCCATAGCCTTCCCTGCCCGTGCGTGGGACCTCGGGGACTCCCTCGTCCTCAGCTTTCCCTTGTATCCTCATGTGAGATGGGGCAATCCTACTCCCCCAGACGGCGCATGTACACAGTGTGTGGCATGCTCACCAATGTGAGGCTCTGCTGCTACCGTTCTCCTTACTCAAGGGCATAAATGGTCATTATCTGTGGCCAGTACTCTGACCCTTGCCCCACACCTCCTTGTGTTGGTAAAAAGAGAAAAAGAAGAGAGCTGCCCCCTTTGGTCTGCCAAGCTCCACGTGGGCCAAGACTGCAGGGCAGAGTTGAGGGTGTGGGCGCCCCTGGCCTCTCTGCAGATGCAGTACACGTTCATCTACCAAGCCTTGCTTGAGTACTACCTCTACGGGGACACAGAGCTGGACGTGTCCTCCCTGGAGAAGCACCTGCAGACCATGCACGGCACCACCACCCACTTCGACAAGATCGGGCTGGAGGAGGAGTTCAGGGTGAGTACGGCTGACCCTCCTCTCCATCCTGGTGTAAGCAGCCAAGGGCACGAGGAAAACAGGTGACCATTTAAAGGAAGCCTCTTTCAATCACTTGCCCCTTAACTGACCTCAGAAAAAGCAGGGGCAATACCTGAGCCGTGATTTACAAGGGAAGAAGGATCAGGTGGCTTTCAGAGCCTCACAGCAGCCCTGCTGGGCACATATTTCTACTTCCCAGTGCTAAGGAGGCTTCCTGGGGTGGAGAGCAATGTTTCCTTTGAGCAGGTGTCCTTGCCAGCAGCGCTAGTCCTCGGCTGAGCGATGTGCTCAGGCGTGTCAGAGGTTTAACTGTGTCATTATGTCCTTCTCTGCTACAGAAATTGACAAATGTCCGGATCATGAAGGAGAACATGAGGACGGGCAACTTGCCGGCAAACATGAAGAAGGCCAGGGTCATCCAGATCATCCCTTGTAAGGCACCTGTGGCGTGGCTCGGGCAGGGCTGGGGCGGGGCTGGTGCCGGAGGCTTTCATCCCGGAGAAGCCATTGACCACTTACCCCTGTGCACCAGGGTCAAAAGCAGGGTGTCCTCTGGCCCCAGGCGAAGGGCTTCTGTGTGCTGTATCAAGTGTCAGGTAGAAAAGACACCTGTGAAGCACCAGCTGACCCAAACAGTCCTGCATGGGTCTCGGGCAAGCTGCTTGGGATATGAGCTTGCAGGTGCGGGACGGGAGGGCGGCTGAGGCTGGATTGCAGGGGAGGGCTTCACAGAAGCTGGAGATTTGCGGCAGGCACGACTTGGGATTCCTTGTCTCATTCCTTGTCTCCCCAAGCCTGGGCAGAGGCCCGCCTCCCCCTCACACAGAGGGGCCTGAGCCACCCAGCCGAGGCCATGCAGGTGAACTCAGCTGAGACCATCTAGGAAAAGGCTGTGGCCTTGAGGAGGACAAGAACTGGGCCTGGGGTGGAGTCAGGACACTGGTCTGCCCCCCAGATCATGGGAGAGGGAAGGAGGACCTGGCAGGCGCGGGAGGAGCGGAGGCAAAGCTGTCAAGAAGACAGGGCCACACGCGGTGGGCAGGGGGGTGGGAGTTGGGAGGCTCACCAAGTGGGAAAAAGAGAAACTCGAGAAACCCGGCCCAAAAGCAGACTCCACAGGGATCCGAGGAACTAGGGAGGGAGGTGGGCGATGCCCCGCTTGGGAGGAGGGTGGGCCTCATTATAGACGTGTCCTCGATGGAGTCACAGTTCAACAAACACCATCTGGAAACAGCTGTGAGCAGGCCTGCTGCAGCAGGGTCTCCCCGAGCACTGCAGGCGAGTAGAGCTCCCAGGGGCCCTGCCATCTTCAGACTCTGGCCCCTGGTTTCCTGGGGCCCCGGTGTCCTGCTGGCCACCCTAGATTGTTTGCCTGGCCACATTCCATTTACTCCTTCAGTGCGATATTTTTAGTGCTTGTATTTTGGTATGTATTATATCGATTCCTGAAAAATGAAAATGATAATTGGGTTGTTTTCAGAGTTTTCCTTCAAAAAGAAAAATACCCGTGAGCCACTTTAATTATCGTCTTTCATAATGTAAACTTTCCAAAGAGTTGGCTTTACCTAGTGATTTTATTAATAGGATCTATATTTTGCAAGCTTGTAGCAATGGATTAAAGTTAGCAAGGTGGACCCCTTTTTGTAATAACTAAAGGAAGATAATGCTTTGCAGATGACTTCAACCGAGTGATCCTTTCCATGAAAAGGGGTCAAGAATACACAGACTACATCAACGCATCCTTCATAGACGTACGTATGCTGGCCTGGGTTGTGTTTATGCAGATGTGTTTCCTTCACACGTGACCACACAGACTTGATTAGCTTGCTTTCACCATGAGAAAGAATTGACATGTTTCCAGGAACTCAACCATTTTTGTTAGCAGAATTACTTGCTTAAAAAAAAAAAAAAAAGGTGGCAAGGCACGATGGCTCACACCTGTAATCCCAACACTTTGGGAAGCTGAGGCGGGCAGATCACTTGGGGTCAGGAGCTTTAAACCAGCCTGGCCAATAGGGCAAAACCCATCTCTACTAAAAATACAAAAATCAGCCGGGCGTGATGGCAGGTGCCTATAATCCCAGCTACTCGGGAAGCTGAGGCAGGAGAATTGCCTGAATCCAGGAGGCTGAGTTTGCAGTGAGCTGAGATCATGCCATTATACTCCAGCCTGGGCAACAGAGCGAGAGCGAGACCCCCTCTCCAAAAAGCAAACAAAAAAAAGTGGACTTTGGAAATAGAAGGACATAGACTCGCTGCTAAGTAATTGGCTCTTTTTTCATTCTGCTTTTAATATATAGTTATTTTTCTTTTACGTATCTGTTAAACACCAATTATCTATCCACTGCCTCTGTGCTCTTCTCTTGTGTGATTTCTGCAATGTGTACCCATGTGGACAATACAATTATATGTTCAGGGCACACAGACAGAGGCTGTCTTCAAGCACAGTGGAGTTTGCAGAAGAAGGGCAAAAGGGGGAATTGCAGCCACGTATATGTTAATATTGCCATTTGCAGATGAGAAAATCGTACCAGAATCTGGTGGGCTCCATGCTGATCTAGCTGAAACACACAGAAGCATGTTAGAATCTAAGCCACCAGGTGCTGTTCAGGTGGCCGCAGGCAACTATCAGTTCATAATACCCATTTGTTGATGACCTCAGGGGCTGACAGTGGCCGTTACGGTTTCAGTTAAGCGAGCTTCTTGACCTGCTTGTCAGGTGTGTGCCTGAGTGCTCCTGCCAGCTGGGGCCTGGTGCAGGCCACGGAAGATGGGAGAGTTTTCCTCATTAGGCCTCGGGCTGTCCTAAACTTAGGGAGAAGGTAATGGAGCCAGGATGGAAGGAAGTCAGACTCTAACCTCTGCACCTCCATTTGAAGGGCTACCGTCAGAAGGACTATTTCATCGCTACCCAGGGGCCACTGGCACACACGGTTGAGGACTTCTGGAGGATGATCTGGGAGTGGAAATCCCACACTATTGTGATGCTGACGGAGGTGCAGGAGAGAGAGCAGGTGAGGAGTGCCGCCCGGCCCGGGCCCTCCAGGGGCAGCCTGTGCACCTGAGGCACTGTCGCCATTCATTATAAATGTCCCCACCTGCCATCGGTGCAAACACGTGGGTGAGACCAAGCCAGGACAACTAGGGAGGGAGAGAGGTTGGAAATGAAAAAGGTTTCATTTCACCCTTTCCCTTTTTGGGGAGTGAAGTTTAACCATAGCTACCCGCTGCCCTTTATCCTTAGCCTACATGTTATTTAACCTGCCCTGAAATTCTGCCATTTGGTATTGGCCAAGATCATAACCTGTTGAAGAAAAAGACATTTATTGACTTTTTTCAAGACATGAAGACAACAGTAAACCCAAGGTTTTACCAACAATGTACGTCTATCTGGGTGCTCCCCCAAGACGTAACTACTGCTGTGTATTTGTGTTTTTATTTCTTTGCTCTAAAAAGGAACAGCTTTATTGTGATATAATTCACCTGTAATTCATGCACTTCATCTTTTTAAAGGGTACAATTCAGTGAATTGTAGTATATTCACAAAGTTGTGCAACCATCGCCACTATCTAATTTGAGATCATTTTCATCAACCCAAAAGGAAACCTTGTACCATTAACAGTCACTCCCCATTCCTTCCTTCCCCTAACCCCTGGCAACCACTAATCTGCTTCCAGACTATGGGTTTGTCTATTCTGGACATTATTATAAATGGAATCATACAGTATATGGTCTTTCGTGATTGGGTTCTTTCACTTAGCATTGTGCTCTCAAGGTTCATCTATATTGTAGCATGAATGAGTAAATCATTCCTTTTTACTGGCAAATAGTATTCCCTTGTGTGGATATACTACATTCTGCATATCCATTCATCAGTTGATGGACATTTAGGTTGTTTCCACTTTGGAGCTATTATAAATAACGCTGCTTGGCTGGGTGCAGTGGCTCACACCTGTAATCCCAGCCCTTTGGGAGTCCAAGGCGGGCAGATCACCTGAGGTCAGGAGTTCACGGCCAGCCTGGCCAACATGGCGAAACCCCGTCTCTACTAAAAATACAAAAATTAGCTGGGCATGGTGGCGGGAACCTGCAATCTCAGCTACTTGGGAGGCTGAAGCAGGGAGAATCGCTTGAACCTGGGAGGCAGAGGTTGCATTGAGCTGAGATCGCGCCATTGCACTCCAGCCTGGGGGACAGAACGAGACTCCATCTCAAAAAAAAAAAAAAAAAAAAAAATGCTGCTTGAACATTCAGGTAGTAGTTTTTGTATGGACACGCTTTTTCACTTCCCTTGGGTATACACCTAGGAGTGTATATGCTAGGAGTGGAATTGCTAGGTCATGTCATAACTCTATGTCATCAACTTACTGTTTGACATTTTTGAGGACCTGCCAGACTGTTTTCCTCAGTAGCTGCCCCATTTTACATTCCCACCAGCAATATATAAGGTTCTAATTTCTCCATATCCTCACCAACATTGTCATTGTCTTTTTGATTAAAGCCATCCTAGTGGTTATGTTCTTTGCTTTTTTAAAAAATCTTTTAAAATCACATCTGTTTATGCCTACAGAGACTGTTGTTTAGTTTTACTTGTGTTAGAACTTTATAGAAAGAGCATCATTACAGCATGTTGTCTTCTGAGACTTGCTTCTTCCACTCAAAATTGTGCTTTTGATATTGTTCTATGTTGCTGCTTATGCTGTGGTTCATTTGTCATCATTATTTCATTATATTCCACCGCACAAACTATATCCTGCATTAGCTCAGGTATTCCTTCTCCTGTCATGGGCGCTTGAGTTGATTTCATTTCATTGTTTTACAAATAATGCTACCTGCACATTCTTTTTTTAAAACTTTAAGTTCTAGATACAAGTGCAGAATATGTAGTTTTGTTACATAGGTATACATGTGCATGGTGGTTTGCTGCACCTGTCAACCCATCATCTAGGTTTTAAGCCCTGCATGCATTAGCTATTTGCCCTAATGCTCTCCCTCCCCTCACCCTCCACCCCCTAACTGGCCCCAGTGTGTGTTGTTCCCCTCCCTGTGTCCGTGTCTTCTCCCTACCTGTATATTCTTGTACATGTCTTATGCTGCACTAGGACTAAGATGTATCAAAGAGCCAAAATGTTTCATTGAAGAGTATGTGAAAGTTTGAATTTGCAAGGTAATTCCTAATTGCTTTCCAAAGTGGACATCAACAATGTATAAGAGATATCATTCATCTACCTACCTAGTATGGTATTCTCAAGGTGTCCTAATTATTAATTGAAAATTAACAAAATATCATTCATTGTGTAATTATTGTGTAAGTATTATCTTTTTGTGGCTCTGATTTGCGTCGTTCTGATTCCTACAAGGTCAACCCCATCACTTCATATATTTGTGGATGACATATTTCCTCTTGTGTCAAATGCCTGTTCCTGCCTTTCACTGATTTCTCTATGGGGTTGTTTGTCCTTTCTTATTGATTTATAGGAGCTCTTTACATAATCTTGATACTAATTATTCATTGGTTTTATGTATTGCAAACATCTTATTGCAATCTGTGGCCTGTCTTTGCACTCTTTTAATGATGTTCGTTGATGAAGAGAAGTGAATGTTGCTGTAATCCAGTGTTTCAAGTTGTTGCATCGTGATTGGTTAGCTGTTTGGGCTCTTGTCTAGTAATCCTTGTGTACCTCAAAGTGAAAAAATATTTCTTTTTCCAAGAGTTTCATAGTTTTGTTTTTTACCTTAAACCTTAATCCATCTGGGTTTATTTTTATTAAGGTTCAAGGCCACTATACGTGGAAGTGCAGGGTGTACACTGCCCAGTTCTAGGAAGAGCTGGGGGCACTCACATCAACCCTGGTAGGGTATGAGTCAGGGATCCAGTTTCATTTTCCCCAGGCAGAAAACCAATTTTTCCAGCCCCATTTATTGAAGAATCTCTCCTTTCTGCCACATGTTAAGGTTTCATATATATGTGTGTCTGTTTCTAGACTCTGTTCTGTTCCCTGGGTCAACAAGCATTAATAGGCATTTATATTCATATTCATATGTTATTTTTTTTGGTCAGATGAAATACATTAACTGGTTTGAGAACAATTCTGCGTTATAAACTCAAAATCGCCAGCAGCAAATTATTTATTACAAGACCAATTTTTATTTTATCCCCTAAGGATAAATGCTACCAGTATTGGCCAACTGAGGGCTCAGTTACTCATGGAGAAATAACGATTGAGATAAAGAATGATACCCTTTCAGAAGCCATCAGTATACGAGACTTCCTGGTCACTCTCAATCAGGTATTGTTGAACTAGCTCTTTAAACGCTTGTGAATTTAGTGAACCACGCCCTCCCTCCGGGTTCTGCTTGTCATTGAACCAGAATGTGGCCCTGCACCTGTCCTGTTCCTTCACCTAGTTCCATCAGCTATGAATGGCCAATGGGTTTCAGAGACAGTGGCAGGCCTCCTGTACAATTCCCATCTCCCTGGCCGCCTACTTCCCATTTATCTCTCAGGAGAATTATATTAGCCATTAGCTGGGGGAGGAAGAACAAAGGGGACTAATGAAGCCACAGGGGCCTCTCTGGGGCCCTCCTCCAGGTGCCTTCTCAGAGCCCCACAACTGTCCCCATTTCCACTGGGTCCTCGGTTCTGCTCATCCTCTCTCCTTGGCAAAGATGAGAACTCGGGGTCAGCCATAGGTAGGATGACTCACTTGTGCACAGGACTTGACACTGAGCTGCAAACAGTCAGTACCACAAAATGTACCTGCCACCGGCTCCTCCACGCCAGCCACAGAGCCACCCCAGCCACCAGACTCAGATACTGCTCATTTGAGCTCTGAAGGGAAATGCGGGGCCCTGGTTTCTTGAGAAAGTGATTCCCTTCTCTCCAGCAGAGCTGCCAAGGATCCCGTAGGGGTTGGGCGGTCCTCACAGGGCTCCAGGGGATGTCCTCTGGACGGCTCACTCCCCCTTGCAGAAGGAAGCACAGCCAGCCGCCTGCCTTCTTCTTTAGGGCAAGCAGATTTCAGCCTTCTCCTTCAGGCTGCCTCGGTAGGGGGTGGGGACGGTGGTAGCAGAGAATGCTCAGGGAGGGCTCCCAGCCTTGGCCAATCCCTGAGAGGGCAGATGGGGCTGGGGCCTGTTCCCCGGCAGGCAGGCAGCGCTGAGGCCCCCTCTCCTCCCTGCAGCCCCAGGCCCGCCAGGAGGAGCAGGTCCGTGTAGTGCGTCAGTTTCACTTCCACGGCTGGCCTGAGATCGGGATTCCGGCCGAGGGCAAAGGCATGATTGACCTCATCGCAGCCGTGCAGAAGCAGCAGCAGCAGACGGGCAACCACCCCATCACCGTGCACTGCAGGTGAACCCCCAGCCCGAAGCCCTCCAGGTGGGGTGGACTCAGGCTGCACGCCCCCAGTACCCGCAGCTGTGGGCAGCAGAGACCGGTCGCTGGCCATGGTATTCCCTAGAGTCTCGTCTCTACCTCTCCTTACATACATGCACACACGACTTCACTTAAGTATATACATGTCATCGTATCATAAGATGTATACATGTCATCTTAACATACATGCAGAATGCACTTCAGAGGGAGGAATTGGGAAACCACTCAAATACACATTTCCATGTGCTTTTGAAGTCATCAAAAATTGCCAGGCAGGGCTCGGAGGAACACACTCCTGGACTTCAAGTTCCTGGGTGGGTTTTGAGAGACGGCCTGGCTGGGCTGCTGTGTCTACACCCGCCCTCTCCCCTGGGCTGGGATTCCTGGCCATATGAGGAGTCCCAACTGGGATTGTAGCCACGCTGCTCCTGCAGCCTCAGCCTGGCTCCCAAGTCAGGCCCAAAGGCAGAGGGACACCCTGGGCACGTGGGACACTGCTTAGTCCGCAGGTGAAGGCGTGAAACACAGCATGCCCGGGGCAGATGCGCAAATCTGGTCAAGCCCACGGGCTACCCACTTGCCTGCCTTCTGTGCCTCTGTGGTTCTGAGCCTGCTGCATACTTCTGCCGGCAGGGACCTTGACACTTGGCAAGGATCTTCCAAGCAGGAGCTTGGGGTGTTTCTATCCTTGGGTGGTGCTAATGTGCTCCTAAAACTGCAGTTCCATTTCTTGTCTCACACCGGTGGCGCCCACTCTTTGTGACTGCCTTTCACCCCCACCCACTGTCCCACCCCTTATAAGCTGGCAGAGCTCTCTCTCTGCCTGGACCCCGCCAGGGTGCACTCCTGGCCTGGCCAGTAGGTGGAGCACACACCTCGGTTTTTTGTTTTCCTGGCACCGTCCAAGAAATCATTTAGTATAAACTCCAAATGAGTTCCATAGGGCACTGGAGATGCAGAGGTGAACAAGATCCCACCTGTGAGAAGGCAGATGCGGGGCCGATCATTGCGGCAGGACAGGAGCCTTGGAATAAGCCCACACGTGAGATTATGGAGCGCGGAGGGCAGCCAGGCATCTCCAGAAGACCTGCTGGAAGAGACCGGTCCACCCCACCTCCTCCAGCCCAGTACACCTGGGCTCTCTTACCAGGGCCTGGGCTCTGCTCTTGTGGGGCTTGTCAGCAAATGACCATGGTAAATGGAGGTGACTCAAATCGGCCTCGCTGGGAAGTGTCAGTTGACTGTCAAGTTGACTGTTCCTGGTTGTGAATGTCCTTAAACCGCCCCTCCCTTTCAGCATCACCCGTTTCAGAAGACACCCCTGGCACAGTGAGGAGAGGGTATGCCAGGATTACCTCCTCCCTAGACCTGAGCTGGGAGGGTTTGCATTTCTGACAAGTTCCCAGGTGCCAACCATGCTGCTGGTCCAGGGACCACACTTTGAGAACCATTGCCCTACACAAGAGGGGAAATGGTGACACTTGCTTATAAACTTGTCACTGGTCCTGACTCATTTTATAAAATATCGGTCTACTGTAATTAGGGAGGTGTTTTAGGAATTTTACATTTGCTAAATCTTGCTCAGAAGTTATGCTACATACAAATGATCAAAAAAAATTTCAGTCAAACTCAGATCATTTTCAGCGATTGTTGCTTCAGTGCTGATATGCAGGGGTTGGCTGTCAGCTCTCTGTTCCTCATCCCCAAGTGCAAGTCGGATGATCTGCATTAAGCGCTTTTTCTCTGCAGTGCCGGAGCTGGGCGAACAGGTACATTCATAGCCCTCAGCAACATTTTGGAGCGAGTAAAAGCCGAGGGACTTTTAGATGTATTTCAAGCTGTGAAGAGTTTACGACTTCAGAGACCACATATGGTGCAAACCCTGGTAAGAATCTGAATAAGGATGTTACCAGAAGAGTGGAGAATTATTTCATGTTGTATTTGATGTATGTTTCATTAAAGGACCTTAAGTACATGGGGGAGGGGGGAAGGTAAAATTCCCAAGGAAAAGAGCCAGCTGCAATGTTTCGCAGTAAGCCTCTGCAGAGCCCTCCTTCCTTGGGTCTCTGACGTGGGTGTCTTCTGGGCAAGGCCCGGAGGGGAGGGGCCCGTCCACCAGTTTCAATGTCTGAGACCACTCGGAGAGACGCACTGAGGATAGGAGCTTTTGTGTCAAAGTGAACTATTCTACGAGATTCCTGTGTGCACTGAAAAACATACTCTTATCAAGTTCAAAAGCAGCACTGAAATTTAAAATCCTGGTCCTTCTCATTTCAATGTTATATCATCCATGTGGCTTGTTTTCCCTGGCTGGGTCTCACTCAGCCTCAAGATACTGTCCACGGGCTGCAGGAATCCCTAATGTATTAGTACTTTTCCCCGTACATTCTCTTTCATTTCAAGGACTCCTGCTTTCTGGTTTTCAGAAGCGATTCCTCCTCACCAAATATGACTATGGCTCCTGCTGCTAACCCACCGAGTACAATTTTAAAGTCTGTTACAATGCATCCTTTTTCCCAAAGCTTCCCACTTCGGACCTGTCCTCCCTGCCTGCTCACTCTCCACGCTAACAATCCTAGCTCACGCAGCCCCCTGTGCATAGAGAGGCAGGAAGGAGGCCCTTCCACGCACCCCCTCACAGCAAGGCACAGCAGGAGCCAGGACACCTGAGCTGAGGGTGTGTCTGTCCATCCACACCCAACGACCTGCAGCAAATACCATCTCTCTAAGCAGCAGCATACAGAGCTCCCCTAGTCTTTTTAGGGACTCACAGCTCTCATTAATCTGCCTGGTATGGCCAATATATTCTATCTTCGAGAGCATCTGGCATCCAGGTGTCCTCCCGTCTCAGCTCTGCTCTTCCTGACCCCAGCTTGCCCCTCCATGCTCCCTGACTGGGAAGCTGCCCTCAGATGTTGTGTGGCTGTCATCTGTGCTCTCTTGCCTGGTAACAGCTTGACAGAGTGCTTTGTAGCCTGATTTTTAGAGTCAGGGTCTAGTCCAATGCCCAGCCCATGGTGACGGCTCCAGAGCAAGTGGTGAATCAGCAAACGAATGAGGGAGAAGTGAGTCACTAAACAACCGTCAGGTGTTGGGTGCAGTGCAACCAGGTGCCTTACAGACGTCTTTCTCATTTCATCTTCACCATCTGCTTGCCCTTGTGCCTGCTTCTGTTCACAAGGAGTGTTCTGCAGGTGCCTCCAGTTAGGACAGTTGAGGGGCCTGCCTGAGATCTTCAGGTATTAAGTGTCAGAATGAGATTCAAACTCTGATTCCAGAAGGGAAGGGCTTAACTAGTACTCTATGCTGCCAAACCTAACATTTGGCAGGGAGATTTTGGCAAAAAAACACAGGAACAAAAATATCATTGAGTAAAGAGATGATCGCTGACATGCAGGTTGATTTAGCCCTGCAGGTGAGCACAGTGGCCCGAGAACCAATTTCCAATTGCTGAGCACTCTGGGAAGACTTGCTTCCAGCATCCTAGGTAGCCTTTGGTTGGAACTGACATTTCAAAGGCCACAAGTACGTCTGTTCTCCTGGGGTCTGTGGCTTGACCAGAAATGTCTGTCTGTGACCTGAGGTGTGGCTTGTATCATCCCAGCATACTCCAAAGTACACTTCATCACTGGCCCCAATCACTTGTACTCAAGACTACATGGGATGGTCAGCAGTTAGCTGCTGTGTTTGCTATGAAAACAGAGTAATTAGTTACCATCTCCATTTCCATCCCAGACTGAGCTAGCTTTGATATTCAGTCAATGTTGCTTTAAGTTGGAAAAGTCAATGTTGCTTAAAGCTATTTGCCTCTTTAAAGAGAGCCTGTATATTTATTGAGAATTCCTTCTAAGAATTCAATTCCCTTTCCTTCTGAAGGCTGGGTGATCAAATGCGTGTCTTAGTAGCCAGAAGTGAGGACCCTACAATCTGGTCTTGGCTCTTCCAACAACTTCATGCAAATTCAGGAGTAAAGTTTCAGGCTCACCTTTTCCTTCTCTGGAAAACTCAGCTCCTTCCCATCCTGGCCAGACCGGGACTCAGGAAGGGCTAAGCTAGCTGTTTGGCATCTTTCCACCCAAAAGCATTTAGATATTTGTTCACTGTGTGCTGAGAAGAGCCCAAGTCAAATGTGTTGGAAAGAACCAGGGAGATACTGAGGACAGCCCTTGGCCTCTCCAGCTCTCCAAGGCCCTGTCCCAGCCCCAAGCTCACATATCCCACCCAGAGGTCTGGGAGGACCAGCCTATATATAAAACAATGTCCCTTTTTTACAGTAAATGTAGGCTTTAAAATCTAGATGTGCATTTTATTTAACTTTTATAGATTGCTTTCTTTATGAAATTTATCTGGCAATGTTAGATGTTAGTACTCTGATTTTTTTTCTCTTTTTTTTTTTTTTTTTTTTTTTTTTTTTTTTTTTTTTTTTTTTGAGACAGGGTCTCACTCTGTCACCGAGGCTGGAGTGCAGTGGTGAAGTGGCACAATCTTGGCTCACTGCAATCTGCCTCCTGGGCTCAAGGAATCCTCCTGTCTCCGCTTCCCAAGTAGCTGGGACTACGGGTGTGCACCACTATGCCCAGCTAATTTTTGTATCTTTTTTGATAGAGATGGGGTTTCACCATGTTGCCCAGGCTGGCCTGGAACTCATGGGCTCAAGTGATTCTCCTGCCTCAGCCTCTCAAAGTGCTCTTATTACAGACGTTGAGCCATTGCACCTGGCCTGGTTCTTTTTTTTTTTTTTTAATTCAAAAATAGTTGTTTTCCAGTTTCAGTGTGAAAGCCACAGACATTTTGCTCAGCCCATTAAATACACTAAGTTGAAATGTTAATACACTAACTGACACATTCTACGTAGGAAAACACCTTTATTTGGAATTCTGCATGTGCCTAAAAACCAAATTATGATGTGCATAAAGGTATATGGTATTTTAATGAATAGTCACCCTTATTTATGTCTTGTTTTTGAGTATTTCTCCTGATTAAATTAATCAAATATATTTTTGGGAATATCATTTTAATGTGTCCTTGTTTGTCTTTTCAGGAACAGTATGAATTCTGCTACAAAGTGGTACAAGATTTTATTGATATATTTTCTGATTATGCTAATTTCAAATGAAGATTCCTGCCTTAAAATATTTTTTAATTTAATGGTCAGTATATTTTGTAAAAATCATGTTAATTTATTTCATAGTTGACATTAATATCTTCCCTAATTTCTTTGTATATATTTTGTTATGCCTTAAAGGCCACCTGCTATAAAGTTGTTAAATCTTAAATATGCTTTTTAAAAATTGGAATAATGTATTAAGGTCAAATAATATCCCATAAAATATATATTTCTGCTAATATTAGTAAATATCTTAATTTTTCATTAGATTCATATCATTTAATTTCACACATTCGACACCTTTAAATGTTGTAATCTTAATATGCGAAGTGTGCCTCTGCAAGATACTAAACACAAAGCTCACGTTAAGAAAACAGTTGAAGACTCAGAAGTCAGTTGAAAATGCACTTTCCTAACAGTGATTTCACAACCCCGAACAGCAGCATTTTTGGGAGGCAAACTGTTCGTGATGATACAATGTAAATGGGGACTTCTGTAAAGTTCTCAGTATGGGCCCATGTGGTTTATCTTTACATTTTAAAGATCAAAGAAGTCTTTACAACCTGAATCCAGGTCTAAAACACACTAGAGTAGCTGGTGATTATAAGTAATATTTTAAAATGCTGTGTCTACACCACGAAGACTGCGTCTACACTATCTTGGCTGGACGAGCAGAGATGTAACTGCTGGGTGGTCCCGTTGACCCACGGCCTTGCGTACAACAAAACCAGCCATCGGAGTTGCACCCTGAAGCACCACTTGCTGTCCAGCTGCCTGTCGTTTGGCCCAGACAACCCTCAGAAAATCAAACCAGCTGCCTCTCCCATTCTCCCTTCCCGTTCTGCCACAGCGGCCTGTGCTGGTCCAGTGCTATGCCTGGAGGCTCAACACGAAACTTCCCATCCAAACGTTCAGATGAACTGAGCGTCTTACACACGCAGTACAGAGGAGCACACATTGGGATAGAAACAGTAGAATAACCACAGGCAATTAAACTTTAAATTTTCTGAGCAGCATTTTGGTATTTAAACATTTCTTGTAAAAAGCTAAGATTGTTTGTAAGGAAAGAATCCTTAAAATCTAGATTTATACCATTTTTTAAAGTCCCACCTTTCAATGTTTAATAAAAGAAAAAGAGAAATCCCTTAATCTAAAAGCTAAATTATTTTTGAATGGAAATACTACTGGGACCATTGACACTGGATAACAGTAATGATCCCATTGCCAGATAAGATTGGCTGATGGGAAAAAAAAAAAAAAGAATGGGGTGTGAGTGTACCAACATTGAATTTTATAGCAGTTATGTTTCTATGGCCATTAGGTACCTAGCAGATGAGCACAATATAAACAAGATATCTGGCCTACCTTACTACTAAGAGCATTTAACACGTGCATTTTTGGTACTTTCGTTTTCTAAAAGCTATATAAAGGCCTTATTTGACATTTTCACTGATAACTGATCGCACCCTCGCGTTGCAGTGTTCGTCCCCTATTCATTAATGGTGTGTGCAGATGCAACCCCAGGACACATTATTGTTCTGATAGAGGCTCACAGGGAATCAAGCTTCTCGTCCACTCCATGGCTCCGAGCCCCATCCAAGGGCAAGACTTGGTGCCCAGCTGGAAGGACGAAAGCACACTTTGTGACCGCCATCCTCACCAGCTGCACGCCTGGGCTGCACACTGCTGAATGTGTTTCTCTCTCCTTCTCTGTACAATGATTCAGCATCTCGGTGGAAGAGAAAAATGGAGCTTTTTGAGGCTCGCCAGGTCCCTTTAGTTTTCACTGTTAAAATTCCAAACCCAAAGCCTTTTTTTGACTGAAGGAGAAGGAAGGGAAGTAAGCTTCTGTTCAGCACCTGAACCCTAGAAACACAGCCAGTTTGCTATGATGAAGGTGACGTTTCTCTGGTCATTTATTTGAGAGTTTGAAGTCAGAGTCGAGGGGCACAGGCTTTGGTTCATGTCTAGGAGCCCTCTATCAGAATCCTTGAAGCCCTTTAATGGTCTAACTGGCATCTCTTGTATCAAGAAGTACCTTTAAGGTAGACCTTTTCAGTGTGCCCTCAGGAAAGGGCCCTGCTCATGATTTTTTCCTGTCCCCTGAGACCAACCCCAGGTGTCCGCTGCAGGGGTTCTGCTTGTTCCCAAACCTTTTCCATTCCAGGAACAGAGGAGAAGCCACTTTCCCCAGGACACAGGACTCTCCCCTCCACTGTCCGGGGCAGCGTTCGCCCTTTAGTGGGGAAGTCATTACAGCCTCATGGCCTCTACCAAGGCTCCAGTTCACAGGATCTCCTGGGCCTTGGAGCACCTCACACTGGGGGAATCAATCCCTGGGGGACTCAGAATCTTCTCTGTGCAACCTGGAAAGTTCATCTCTTCTTTCCTTCCGTCAAAGAAAGTCCATTGTACATAACAAAACAGCCCCAAACAGCCCAGTGCCAACACCGTTGTTCCTTTCACATTTTCCTTTGTTGCATGCAGTTGGGTTCAAATGCCAAATAGTGATTAGAAGACGACCATTCTGATCTGTGTGTGATCTGGTCACTGTGTGACTGCTTTTACGGTTTCTCTCCATGTGCTATATGAATGAAGAATGCATACCAGTGTTTTAAAAGGTATTTTTATGTGTTTTTAAACACTTTTTTAAATGAGCCTGACACCTGTGTTTCAGCATTTGGAGACATCCCCATGTTATTCTTTTAAGTGTATAATTACTGATACTTTTTCGTTTGTTTAACTCAGTTGTGTTTAATTTATGTGCAATCTTTATATGTGTTATTACAGTTTCAACTATCATATTTTCTTTGATTACATTTATAATTTGATCTTGCTCTGATTATAATGCCAGTGAATGTTGCTGAATTCTTTGTATATGCAAATTGCAAGATTTAAACCATTCTGATGCAAGGATAAACCTTTACTTTGACTACCAGCCTGTGTTTTTGTCTTTAAATCCCTTAATTTCATTCCTGTGCAAAAAAAAAAAAAAATCGCCTGCTGTGAGATGGTGTTTGCTGTCGTGGGCCCTTTTGTTACCGGTTTCTCTCTATGGGTCTGTGGGTCCCAATGTTCCATCCTAGACGAGCAGCATCCACTCTGCTGTGGATGTGGTCTTGGCCCTTCCCCTGGGGTAAGCAGACCTGGATACATGAAGGTGCAGGCACAGCTGGACACAGTGGGGAGGGGCAGAGGGATCCAAGGAAAAGGAGGTATGGAAGAGGCATAAAGGAAGTCACCAACTGGGCCTCCACCAGGGGCCAGTGAACCCAAATGGCCCTGCCTGAGCCCAGCGCCTCTGAAGGAGCTGAAGTCTGCAAAAGTACACTTGCCAGACCAGCCTCAAAGGCAGCTCCTATCAACAGAAACACACAGATAGGACACTGAGTGCTGAGGGACCTCAGGAGAGACAGGCAGGCATTCAATGGCACCGATTAGTGTGTGTGTCTCAGCATGCCACTCAGAGGAGCATTACTGAGACCACACTGGGAACTCCACTCTGCAGAGATGTGCGAGGGGCCTCCCCACATCTTCTGCATGAAGGAGCAGGATGCTGCAGCGCTGACCCACGGCTCTCGCCCACCAGGTGGAAAGTTGGTTCCAGGGCTGCCATCTCCCTGGCACATGCATGCCCCATGTGTGGGCCTACTGTTGCTAAAATCAGAGGAACGCCCAGGGACAGTGACGCACAACATCAAGATATCTGCTCTGGTCACCAAGCTCCCAAGCTTGGCCTCTAATGGCTTGCATATTGGGTGTGGCAGCTGTGTGTCAGTGGGGAGCAATGTTCATCCCAGGCGGGCCTCGGGCCATCTGCTGGGTTGCTGGGAGGGCAGCTTCAGGGCCCAAGACAGCCATGCCCCAGCTGGGGCTCACATTGCCACTTCCACATTCAGTGCCCACAGCTGGTCTCCCACTTGGCCCAGGGTCTAACAGAGCCAACTGCCCCTCGTCTCAAAGGACGGGGCAATACCAGCAATATACGGAGACATGTGTGTTACAAACATTCAAACCAAACGGAAACACACCGAGAGCATTTAGCCCTTTTCCTAAGTCCTCTCCCCATCTCAATCCATTGATAACTTTGGAGTGCATCTCCAAACAGACAACACTCTGCTATTTAAATCTGTATAGTTACAGAAACATATACATTGTTTGCTTTTATGAACAACAGTCAAACTCCTGGTATATCATCAAACCCGGGACTACCATTGTCAAAATCACTTTATGTTCTGCTAAGAAAGCAAAAATACTGCCATTTATTCCTGTAAGATCCCACCAATTTTGTGATAATCCTGATGTTAGGGAGGTTAATATGTGAAAGTACTGTGTCTTAGAAGTGACTAAATCTGCCACATATGGGCAGTTTTGCAGATGGCCCTCTTTGGTCAACATTCTGCCTGGACATGTCAGCACGTACACAGCTTCCTACTTCTGTTTAATGGCTGCTTGGCATTCCACAGTATAAATATAACAAAGTCTGGAGAGTCACCTCCACCTCCCCAGTGACAGACATTAACTTCTTTCCACGTGCTGCAATTCTATAATTCAACTGTATAATGAATACTCCTGCATGTGTGTATGTTTGCTAACGTGCAAACTAGTTCTATGGGAGAATTCCCTAGAAGTGAAGTTTGTAGGTCAAAGGGCACATTTTAAATTTAAGTAGAAACCACCAAATTGTCACCTCCAAAGGACCTTCCCAGGCACCAACTCACCAATAGGGCATGATGGCGCTGTCTCCCTAGAAGTCACTCACCCGGGACGTTGCACACCTGAGAGGCAAAAAAAAAAAAAAAAATCAGACTTTACGTTAATTTGCGTGTCCCAGAGTTCTATCGGGTTGAGCACGTTTTCACACATGGGTTATTTGTGTTTCATCAGTGAAGCATCAGTCATAGTTTCATCCATTTTCCTCGTTGCACCAATTGAGTTTTCCTCGTTGGTTTATTGTCAATCTTTTATTATTATTATTATTTTGTTTGTTTATTGTCACTCCTTTGAAAACATGGGTACTAACCCTTTGTTTTTCCTATTCTAACTATGCCCCTTCTGTTCCTTTATCAGAGTGTCTCTGACGCCTGTTTAATGTACTTGCCAGGAAGCAGCACCATGTCACCCAGCACGTAGTGGCAACATACTAGTCTCATCTCCAATAAGACTCTGGGCTTCTTCCAGGAATCAGACAAAGTTTCAAGAAACACTTCACAGGATCAGGTTCCCCTCCAGAATTCTAGGCTAAAGGAGCCCGTCTGTGCCTTAGAAACCAAGACCTGTTACCCTCTTGCATATGGACCAGCAGCCGTTGCTATAAGCACTCAGCGGCCCCAGCAGAGGCTGGACTGAGGTGTGAGCTTCACATTTGGCTCTGCTCTGGATGCTGAGGTTACATGACAGTGCCCTCCTTCTGAAAGTAACACACCCCCACTCTGTCCGTGGTAATATTATGAGCCAGCAATTTTGTTTCCAAATAAACTGAAAAGCCCCATGGATGAAAGTGATGTCATCCTGATGGTGCCTGCATTGCCACCTGCGGGAGTGTCTGCGAATGACCGTGCACCTGGAGGTTTGTGTCACTGAGCGGCCAGCATGTGGCTGAGGTATGGGGCTGCCGCTCCTTTCCCAACCACTGAATCCTGTCCAAGGTTGTCTAGGGCATCCTGCCCGCACTGATAACCCTTTCCTGAGCAAAACCTCCCTCAAAGCTGCAAACGGATGCCATTCAGAACAGAGGCCAACAAACACAACACCGGTTCTTTGGGGCCCTTGTGTGGTGAGCACTAATGCTTGTGATGAGAGAGAATATCTGAATGAGCATGGAAAATCCCAGTGGTTTTTCAGTAATCACTGTGAAGATGAAAGCATAATGAGCATATTATAACAATTAGCCCAGAACAACTATGATAGTAACAATCAACATATTCACTTCGTTTCTCTTTTCTTATTTTCAAAATATGTATTTTAGGCCTATAGAGTGAGCCATATACACAAATAGTTCTCATTCCATGAGCACCTATGTGCTGGGCCCTTTATATGGGTATTATCTGCACAACAGCCCCTCAAGAGCTGAGAAACAGAGGCTTCCGGAGGATATGAAACTAGACCAAAGTTAGGTTGGAGGTGGTAGAAGAGAGAGAATTCCAACCCAGGACACCCCTATGCCGCGGTGGCCCTTCTAAATTCAGCCACTCTGCATACCTTGCCCTTCTTTGAGCTGTTATTGAACAACAGTGTGGCACATTAAAAATACTTGAGAAGGCCAGGCATGGTTTCTTACGCCTGTAAACCCAGAACTTTGGGAGGCCGAGCTGGGCAGGTCAGGAGTTCGAGACCAGACTGGGAAACATGGCAAAACCTTGTCTCTACTAAAAATACAAAAATTAAACGGGCATGGTTGCAAGCGCTGCTAATCCCAGCTACTCTGGAGACTGAGGCATGAGAATTGCTTGAACCTGGGAGGCAGAGGTTGCAGTGAGTGGAGATCACACCACTGCACTCCAGCCTGACCGGCAGAGTGAGACCCTGTTTCCAAAAAAAAAAAAAAAAAAAAAGAGAAAATCACCACGTAATTGATTAAAATGTGCAGGTGGGTTTAATACAACTCCAAAGATGCAGAATTCCTAGTTTAATATAACTTTATTCAGCATGAGAATCATGTTGATCCTCCTCCTCTCCAGACACCAAGTGAGCTGATACTCTGGAGACAGAGCATGATCGCTTGGTGTGATGGAGCCATGGAGGTTTGTAGTGCAAGAAAAAGGGCTGCAGGTGATTGCTCCAGTTAAAGGGAACCCAGTCCCACCCCACTGTCAGCAGTCTCTTTCGTGTGGTTCTTGCTTGAGAAGGTCAGTAATACCCTCTCAGTGCTGTGGTCACTTGTCCTAGGAAAGCTTACACATGTAGCCAGTATGCATTCAAAACGAATCAGTACAAAAGTGCCACGTACCCATCCACCTGTTAAGGAAAAGGCTCAGCACTGGGGACGCTCTGAGGACACATCAATATGTCGGAGGACACCCACTCCCTGCCCCCAAGGAGGTCAGCACTGCCCATGGGGAATACACATCCTCTACCTTTCTATTCTCTTGATAGCCAATATCTTGCATTTTGTAATTATAAACAGAGCCTTGATTTTTAATAGTTTTACCACCTATATTTGCATCTCTAAACAACAGCAGTTTATTTTTGCCTGTTTTTGAGCATTTTATAAATGAAATTAACTTTATGTATTAAGACTCAGGTTTTGAATGTACAAGAGTACCACATTGATTCAAATAGACACAGTTCATGTTGTGTTTACTAATATTTCAAGTAAAATAATGTAATTACAGGTATGATGTATTGTTTCTTCAAATCACACAGCTCTCAGTAGAGTCTATTTATAGCAAAGATGCTTCACATTGGAAACCAACACTGACTGGCAAATAGAATCCACCAGAAACCTGGGCACTCAAAATGAAACAGGCATGCAATCCACTGCAAGCCTGGTTAGGGAGGGTCTGTATCGTCTAGCATTACTACCTAAAAAGCGGCCTCAAAACCTCAGTGATAGGCAACAGGGGCCCACTTTGGGCATCTTCGCATCCATTGTCATAAAAAGTTTACATTCAGAAACTGGTCTCACCACTTCACTGCTCTTGCCACAAGCACAGAACACTATTATCTCCAGCAATTCCCAAGACCCTCATTTGCCCTGCACCTTGCATTTCTTTGGCTCTGTATGTCAGTCACATCTCTAAAGCTTCTAGTTGCAGAAGTTACTCCAGTGGGAATACTCCAAGTATGTCTCGTCCTCGCTTGCCTTGGCTTCTGCATAAGGTTAGTAAGAAGCAAAGCATGGCCAGGACTCCAGGGAAATGAATGGACAAAAACCAAGAAAGCCAGATGGCATAACCAGATAGCAAAACCAAGAAATCATGGGCCACTTTGATGCTCAAGCCACCACCCACCATCATTAACCGGGACAGGGTGGGGGTGGTGTGCTTTATCAATGGACTTGGTGCCTTCCATAATTCCCTCATCCTCAGAATCATGAACCGAGAGACATACTTTGGGTTCTCCTCTCTGGGATGAAAGACGTGCAGATCTGTGTGGCCCAAGGTTGAATACTAGGACCATCCTGCCTCTTTAGAATTCTGGGAGGACCTCTCTTGCCAGGTGCTGTTCCTCTGCCCCAATGGAATGTGGCGTCACAGGGCTGGGCTGAGGTCAGATCCACTTTTCCTGGTGGATACGACCTTCAGTTTTATAGAGCAAGAGGGTCTCATCTTAGAATATGTCTTTAAGTGACTGATTTTTAATTATTTACTTATTTGTTTATTTATTTATTTATTTATTGAGATGAAGTCTCGCTCAGTCGCCAGGCTGGAGTGCAGTGGCACGATCTCGGCTCACTGCAACTTCCGCCTCACGGGTTCAAGCAATTCTCCTGCCTCAGCCTCCTGAGTAGCTGGGACTACAGGCACCAGCCACCACGCCCGGCTAATTTTCGTATTTTTAGTAGAGACGGGGTTTCACCATGTTGGCCAGGATGGTCTATCTCTTGACCTCATGATCTACCTGCCTCGGCCTCCCAAAGTGCTGGGATTACAGGTGTGAGCCACTGTGCCTGGCCTAAATGACTGATTTTAAACCATATCCCTTTTCAAGACATAGCAGTGCAATGCCTTAAAATCCAAGGCCTGTTTCCCTCTTGCTTTGATTGGTGGGCACATCCCTGAGTTCTTAGGAACCCAGGGGAACAGACGTTGGGAAGAGAACTGCCGTGAGAAACCCAAATTGTTTAGGTGGCATCTGGGGTCAGCTAGACATTGACGAGGCAGCTCTGTGATGCTGGCTAGGCTTATTCACGTTCACGTCTGGGGATTGGCTGGTAGCTGGGTAAACCCAACTAGCCTGGGCTGGGGGGCCGGGGTAGCTCAGCGGTCTTCCGCATGGCTCTCATCTTCCACCAGGCTCGTGTGGGTGAAGGCAGGCACAGACGGTGCACACACATGGCCCATTGGTTCCCTGACCAAACTGGAATCCAAAGGAAGAGGCGGGTGAGCGAAGTGGGCTGTACAGAGGAGGGGGCAGAGGTGCTTCTGAGAGGGGTATCGGACTGTGCTCAGGGAGGCTCAGGGGCCACCTAGTGTTGTGTTACTTCCAAAGCAATGCTTTCTCGGAGTAACAGAGGGCGGGCCCAGGGCCAAATAGTCAGCTAGATTCTGAAACACAAAGAGATACCACGAGACTAGTTTTTATTACACTAAATATTCTTCACTAAGTTTTTATCATTGCCAACCTAAATCTATATAAACATATAATATATTGTATGTATATATTATTTTTACATAAACATGTATGTATATATTTATAACATTTTATATACATATTTATGTATAAATATTCATATATAATATTTATATATTTATACAGAACTTAGGTTGCCAATGATGAAAACCTAGTGAATATTTAATATATTTATATATTTTAGTTATGCATAGAAAATATATATTAAGTTATATACATTGTATTAAATATATTTAATTTATATTAAACATAATATATTAGATTATATCTATAGTTATCATATTTATATAAAAATACATATGCTTATATATAAATATAGGCAACTTTTCCCCTAAGTTGCTCCTATCGTTGTTTTTGGCTCTAGGGTCATGGAAGAAAGCAGGCAAATGAGGGGCCGAGGAATAAGTGACTCACTTCAGCACAAGCTGCATCTCTTGAGCCAGGGTGGAAATTTAGGAATTTGCTGATACACAATCACGCCCCTCCTCTCTCCCAACATCAAAACTGACAGTGCTGCCTGGCCTGACCCGCTTCCCCTTGCTCATATCAGCCTGGCTTGGATCTGAGAGCCCTGCCCAAGAGGGACCTTGGATATAATTGCGCTTCTCCTTTTCCAGACCCCACATAAGAAACAAGAAAAGCCTGGAGTCGTGTCCAGTCCTGACTGCTCCTTTCCCAGAGTTCTAGGCCTCTCAAAGGCTGAGGCCACGCTGGGGTAAGAGGAAGACGGCACCGCGTGGAGACCTTCTGAGAATGGGGGCCAGGCTACACGATCCACCCGAGTTTTCTTCTTTTGTCCTCACAACCCTACGAGGCAAGAAATTGCCATCTTCATTCTCCCAGCTAGGGAAACTGAGGCTCAGAAAGGCCAAGCAATGGGCCCAAGTCATGCAGCGAGCAAGGGGCAGGGCTGGGATTGGAAGCCAGGCCTCTCAGCTTCCAATGTCCTGGGGCTGGGAGGGGACGGGGGTTCCAGGGCCCGGGGAGACCCCAAAGCCCGAGGTGAAACGCACCCTCTGCTCGTGACCCGTTATATTGCAAGGGGCTGCTAATTTCAGTGTGATATGTCCTAGGAGGCACATATGTTAAATCACTCATTTCTCTAGATCAGGGATTTGTAAACTAAGGTCCTCAGCCCAAATGGGCTCACAGCCTGGTTTTTGTTGTTGTTGTTGTTGTTTTGTTTTGTTTTTTGTTTGTTTTGTTTTAAGACGGAATCTCACTCTGTCACCCAGGCTGGAGTACAGTGGGGTGATCTCGGCTGACTGCACCCTCCGCCTCCCAGGTTCAAGCAATTCTCCTGCCTCAGTCTTCTGAGTAGCTGGGATTTCAGGGGCCTGCCACCATGCCTGGATAATTTTTGTTTTTTTAGTAGAAATTGGGTTTTGCCATGTTGGCCAGGCTGGTCTTGAACTCCTGGCCTCAAGTGATCCACCCGCCTCAGCCTTCCAAAGTGCTGGGATTACAGGTGTGAGCCACCGTGCCCAGCCCCACAGCCTGTTTTTATAAGCCATTTTTTGGACACGGCTGTTTGCTTGTGTGTTGCTTACAGCCACTTCTGTGCTTTAACAGCAGAAGTGAGTCAGCATAACAGACAGTATGGCCCACAAAGCCATATTTACTGCCTGGTCCTTGACGGAAAAAGTTTGCTAATTGCTGACCTGGATTAAAATCCACAGAACCTTTCCTATCCAAGGATGTGCTTCCCTATGTCCTGGCCATGTCTGGTCCCAGCACCACCTGTTTTAGCCAGACCTGTGTCTGGGCCAAGCTCAGCAAAGTTCTGCGATCTGATGTCATTTAAAGACACTGTTGACCGGACATGGTGGCTCACGCCTGTAATCCCAGCACTTTGGGAGGCCAAGGTGGATCACCAGAGGTTGGGAGTTTGAGACCAGCCTGGCCAACATGGTGAAACCCTGTCTCTCCTAAAAAAAATTACAAATATTAGCCAGGTGTGTGTGGTGCATGCCTGTAATCTCAGCTCCTCAGAGGTCGGGAGTTCGAGACCAGCCTGGCCAACATGGTAAAACCCTGTCTCTCCTAAAAAAATTACAAATATTAGCCAGATGTGTGTGGTGCATACCTGTAATCCCAGCTCCTCAGAGGCTGAGGCAGGAGAATCTCTTGAACCTTGAAGGCAGAGGTTGCAGTGAGCCAAGATTGTGCCACTATACTCCAAACTCCAACCTGTGCGACAGAGTGAGACTGTCTCAAAAAAAAAAAAAAAAAAGACACTGTTAATATGGTATCAAATTGCAGCTGCCATATCACACATATTCTTTTCTCCTGCAGAGGCCATATTCAGTTTGGATAACCCTGAAACGTGGTTACTGGACTCTTAGTTAAATAACGTTTCTTTGCATTGTTGGTGGTCTGGCTAGTTTTCAATATGTGGGCTCGATGAAGACACAGACATATTATTCAGGATTTTTATTTTTGTTTTTTGAGACAGGGTCTTACCCTGTTGACCAAGCTGGAGTGCAGTGATACAATCATAGCTCACTGCAGCCTTGAACTCCTGAGCTCAAGCAATCCTCCCATATCAGCCTCCCAAGGAGCTGGGACTACATGTATGTGCCACAGTGCCCGCTAATTTTTTCTTTTTTTTGGTAGAGATGGGGTATCGCTATGTTGCCCAGGCTGATCTTGAACTCCTGGCCTCAAGTGATCCTCCGGCCTTGGCCTCCCAATGTGCTGGGATTACAGGTGTGTGCCACTGCCCCTGGTTATTCAGGCCTGCTTTGTTCCAGATTCTTCCTTCACCTCCATACAGAAGTCCCTAGTGATAAAGAATTTACGAGCCAAGGGAAATATCTTGGAGTTTTAGGCATCTAATAAATATATTCATCTTCTGATGATGATGATAATTAGCATGTATTGATGCTTACCAAGCTCTGGGTAAAATGCTAAGTGTTTTACACATATCGTCTCATTTAATCTTCTCAACAATGCTATGTGCTCAGGTACTGAACAGCGTCATTTTACAGATGGGAAACTGTAGCAAAGTTAAAAGACTGTCCAAGTCCACACAGCAGCAAATTAGACAAGCCGGAATTTGCACCTACGCATTTGACTCCAAAGTCTGAAGTCTATCTAGGAATTTACTCTGCAAGGGTGTGGAACACATACCAGACATCACGTAAATTTTGCAAATGATAAAGGAGCAGCACCTGTCCTAACCCCAAGCACACAGACAACAAGGGCCAGGATGGATTTTAGAACACTGACCTGTGAGAGAGGTGGACAGGCCTGCACCAGCTGTATTTCTGTAGTGACATACACAGGTGTATCACGCAGGGAGCCTGTCCAGTCACGGAGGCCTGGGACTGTACTGTCAACACAGTCTCTGTTTGTTCTTCAGGTCGCGTTGAGAGCTCCCCCTGGGAGGTTGGGCTGGGGATGCTCCTTAGGAACCCCACTGGAAAGATGAGTCAAGCAGGTATCCAAGTCCAATTACCCGGCTCGGGGCTTGACATCACAGATGTGGGACTTGCCTGAGATGGGGCTGATGAGCAGGAAGCTAACTGGGGCCCTTGCAGGGCAACACACAACAAACGGATCAAACTTCCTTCCTGAAATCATTGTGCACACTGCAGGAGGGGTTTCCTGCCGACACATCGTGGGTATTACTGGTTCCCTCATGAAAAGCAACAGTAATGAAATCCACATTTCCAAATTGTGGAGTGCTGTGTGCCTGCATGGCACTCGATGCCAGGAATACCAGGATGGGGGTTTGGTGACTGTGTCCTGGAGATGCCTTGGGGGTCTGGGAGCATCTGCACAGCACTGAAATCAGTTTCTCCAGCTGTAACTACAGTGCCAGATTCCTACAGCTTATCTAGAGAACTTTTCCAGGAAACCCAGCAAACGGTAGGATCCCAGCCACACTAAATCATTTAGTTAAGTAGCTAGTTTACTTTATGGAGTCGCCATTTGCCATGTTGACCCTCGATGACAGCCCAGGATGTCGACTGGAGCCTGAACTCTCTTCTCTGACCAGACTGACCACTGAGCACGGCGCTCCCTCCATTCCTCCTCAGCCTCTCCAGATGGTAGATGCACCCACCTGCACACTTTTCTCTCACTCCGACAGAAAGGCCTCTTGCTCAGAACTGACCTACCGCAGGCTCCTGCCCCTGGAACTTGCCAGCAAATTCACTCCCAGGATCCATGTCAAATCAGGGTTGCCAGGGGAAAGTCAGGGCGCGTATTTTCATCTGCTGACTTGGGGCTGCCCTGGGTCAAATCCCCAACCCTCAACTCAGCACCTCTGTTGCAACAAAGCAGGCACGGCTGCAAGGACTTATTGGCCAAGAGAGAAAATGACCATCCAGCCAAGTCCTTGTAGAAATGAAAATGGAACGTAACAAACCGATCTCTCTTACACTGGCCTGTCTGCCCCACCCACACTGTTTCTTTCCCCACTCTCCCTATAATAAAAATACCATGGGTTTTAAGACCATTTCATCACACACTTTGTTGGACATCTCCTGTGGCTGGCCACTGGGATACAGTAACCAGGAAATACAGTCGGCTCTCATGAATGAACAAAACTTAGAACCCCAGGAGGGGAGCCAGAAACTCAATTAGTGGCTTAGTTTCCACAATGCTACGTGCTACAAAGAGGCACAGAACAATTCCAGGCAAACTAAGAACCTGCCCCAGCCTGGAGGACAGGCATGGGGGTGAGGGAGCCCACAGGCAAGAAGCCTCCCTTAAGCTGAGCTCAGGACTGGATGAAATGATCTTGGTGGAGCAAGAGGGAAAGTTCCAGGCAGGGAAAACAGCAGGGGGTGTGTGGTGGTTGGAGGTGCCTGCCTAAGGGAGGCAGGAGATGGTAGGTAGAGTTAGAGTAAGAAAGCCCAGGAGAGGCTGGGGGACCAGATCGCACAGGCCCTGGGAGGCGAAAAAGTTAAAACAGCTTCTCTCTAATGGGAATGTCCTATCACATGGAAATTCACTTGGAAACTGAAGCTCAGAGAAGTTACCATACCATGGTGGAAACGGGTGGGTATTTGTTCTCAAATCCAGTCAGCCTAGGGGAACGGGCAGTATTTGTCAGATCCCCCCTCCCCCCATACCAAGGAGGGTTGTGTAGAAGTGTTGTTCATCTATTAAACACGGGGGTAGCCCTTGAATGAACATTTTTAATCCATCAACAGCTCCGTAAAATGAAAACCACCCTTAGCATGCTCTTGAAATACTGTATTTACCAGGGTGAGAAAAGGTGCTGACATACTTCAGCAAGATTTCTGGTTAGAACTGAACTCCAAAGGATTTTTCTACTAAACAGAATATTCCACTCCACAGGCATATGGCTGGATGAAAGTTTTCTGTGAGGTTCATAATTACTACCAAGTCTAAAGTGTTAGAACTTGATCATAGCAACATTCCTACTAAAAGTTTTGAGGTTGGCCTACCTAGAAGGAAGCGTTTATGCCTCACACCTTCCAAAGTGCATCTGCTAAGAGCCACTCTTCCTTGAACACCCTCCCCCGTTCTGCCCTGGTGCAATGCCTGTACCCTTTGTAGCACCGTGAAGCCCTCAGATGTCCCCTCCCTGCCCCCTTCTATTCCCTCCCTCAAGCAGAATGTCATTCTCCCTTACGATCATGGATGACGCTGTTAGAACACGATCATGGCAGCCAATATAGTACAAGTCAGTACCACTGATTTCTGCATTCATTTAGCAAGTATTTATGATGTCACCTGGCTCCCCGCCAGACACTGGGGAAATAAGCGTGGATACGGGGCACTGCCTGCACAGGGCACATTTTGGGGGACAGCTACCCTGTCTGGTGCACCATCCTCACCTGCACCTGGCAAGGTGGGTAAAAGGGGAGGAATCCAGACAGGTGACCTGGGGGATGGTGGGCTATTCTCTGATTTGGGGAACACGGAGAGGACAGGGGGCAAAGTGGAAAGTAAATGAAGATGAACAAGTTATGTCTACAGTTCTGAAGCTGGAGAAAGATGTCTGGACTTCAAAGGAGATTTCGGAGGCAGCAGCTCACAAGGAAGTGATCCTGAAATCGTGGCTGAAGGCGCTGAGTGTTCAGTCTCTCCAAGGATGATGATGCTTTTCAGAGTACTGGTGTCACTTCCTGTACTGGGTGGCATCGGGCTGCCAGATAAGAGTCAGAAAGAAAACAGGCGGGAGCAGAGCCAGTAAACTTCTGAAGCTTCCAATGACAGGAAAGCTGGAGATCAGGAGCCAGTTGGAGGTCATGATGCGCCGCGGCCTGGGACCCTGAGATTCCGCGGGTGGAGAATGTCTCAGGTGAGAGCAACCCTGGTTAGAAAAGTATTCCCAAGAGACAAAGGCAAGCCATGAGTCACTCCTTACAGAAAGTCACTCTTGGTCCCTAAAGATGTGCTCACAAGTCATTCTCCAAAGCACAACTTTATTTTCAGAAAGCAAAGGACATCAAAAATAGGACTGTCCTGTGCAGATGTCCAATAGCCTAATGTGGGGACCAAATGCCCCCCAGCCATCGGAAAGACAGATCTTGTAAGCTCCGTTCATCTGTGCGCTCACCCATTCATTCGTGTTTACCGAGTGCCTGCTCAGTGTTGGGACAGATGAAGATAGTTGTTCCTGCCATCATGCCCTGGAGGACATAGGCAAACATTTAAACAATGACACAGTGTGGCAAGGGTCACAGTTAAGGCTGCTGTAGGGTGGCTGTGGGTGGTGACAGACCTCAAGGCTTCATTCTACAAAGCTGAGGGCAAACCTTGGCCCAAAATCCTTCACGAAGCCCGCGGTGTTCAATTGTTCTCAGTCCAGGAGCCCAGCAGTGCTCCCAGTGGAGTTTATGAAGCCGATTCAGACCCAGCAAATCCAAAGTTTTCTTCCCTTAAGCAGACTGACAGCCTTACTTACAGAATTCACTTGTAATTTATGACAAAAACTGCACTAGAACTTATCACAAAACTAACTTTTCGATTTTTCTGTTAAATATCTTCACTGTCCCTATGACTTCTGGTTCTTATTTTCTTGACGCACACATTGTCCTCAGCCTGTGTGGGAAGAAAAAAAATAGAACTCTTAAGTAATTTAAACACCCATTTTTATAATCGACCTCCTCTGCAAAACCCCGAAGGCTTACTAGGTATTATGCAGGTCCTTAGTTGTAGAAAATTAATTTTGAGGTTGGAAATAAGTTTTAAAATATATTCCATTAACGTTGTTTTTCTTGACTTGAACTGCTTTTATTATGCAGTTTTTTACACTTAAATAATGTGATCTTTTCATACAGAAGTTCCTAATGCATTTTTAAGCTAATACATAATAAAATTTCTTCATCAATGCACACATTTTCACAAACTAAAATATGTCACTCAGAAAAAGTGAATCCAACCAGGATTAAGTCTTTTGGGTCTCCTAAACCAAGGAACCCCCGTAGGCAGAACCATGCCCAACTTGCATGCAGGGGACCTGCCTTGCCCTTCACTCTTGCAGTAGTTCTCACCCCTTGGCTAAGGGGGAGGGACCATGGTGAAAAGCATGGCTACAAGCTTCTCACTGGAAAAAATCTATCTTATATATGCATTTTCTAGGACTACCGACACCCACCGAAGAGATCAGCAATAAAGGAGCATGTGTCTGTTGGGCGTCTCCTGGGTGCTTGTGTGTGAGAAGAGGCTGAACGCCCCCAGCAGAACACACCGGGCCTGGCTCAGCCTTGGGCCTGGTTGCTCTGTGTTTAGGAATCATCCTAGTTAAAAGATTCGCTTTCCCCCTTCTTTGGTTTCATTCTGATGAAGCAGCACCTTCCAGACTGTGAATTCGGTAAGCGCCTGGAGCCTGCATTTTACTGTAAGACTCAACGGGTGAATGTGATGACCCACATCAGCTGTTGCGTCCCTGGTGTGCCTGTGGTTTCTAGGACCTTGTCTGGCACTGTCGGGTGTCTTCTGCTTCCAGCCTGCCCCAGAAGTACAGTCTCTGACTTAGGACACCTGTGTGGGCATCAGCATCCTTCTTGAGCCTCTCCTCTTCCCTCTCTGGAACAGTCTATGGGCATCTCCCCACTAGGACTTCCTGCCCACCATCCAGACACACAAGCCCTGCCCCTCCACTGGCTGCCTGGCTATGCAGCAGGTACTGGGGACACCTGGGAATCTTTCCTCTTCTTGGCAGTTGAAGTTTCCTAGTTTGTGCCGAAGAGGGTCTGTCTGGACAGCTGTACTTGCCAGAATTCTGTATCTGAAGAGGTTATTGCTACGTGAGTTTCATTTGCTGAACTCAGAATATGGTAGTCTTAGGTCCAAATTTTGTGTGTGCTAAGAATTAAATTTATACCACTCACAAAAAGGGAGCAATTCAACCTATTTTTATTTTAGCTAAACCAAGTATTCCCCAGAAGAACACTAATGGAATCTAATCATTCTTAAGGATTTGTCCACATGCTTGTAATTATGAGTGGCTAAACTTGATGTGATTTCAGTGGCACTTAAATTTCATTAGCTTAGATAGTCTCTGGCTGGAGGAGGGTTGGAGGGCAGACGCACCCTCCACTGATCAGGAACTCTCACATAGTGAGCATGTGTCTCAGGGACACCCCAACCTCTGTTCCTTCTACCTTTCCAAAGAATTCCTTGGAAATTTTTCTGTTTCAATAGTTTTTTTGGGGAAAAGAACTTTCCTGTTGCAATAGGTGATTTTGAACTACAGAAAGGCTGAAGACATCTACCTACAATTGTATCATGAGGTACATCATAAGCAGTCAGAAATTAGCCACTAGACAAATTCCTTTTCTTTCTGAAGAAAGTCTTCATAATGTGAATTTGCTATTTGAAGTGAAATGCCCAAAGCAGACACAACAAAATATAACTAAAATGACAAAATGTATGTCTTAGCATAATGCTCCTTCCATTAATGTAACTGGGAGCTGGCAGGGTGCTGTTGAAGATAATGCTTTTTGTTTGCCTTTGCAACCTTGGGCAAAAAATACATCAAAACATTCTGTGTCTTTTAAAAACAGTAAATGGCTTACCTTCTTTGGATTTTCTGCACACCTCTTGACACTCCGCATTACTCTCTGCGCAGATTCGCTCTCCAAAGTGCTTGCTGCAGACTGGCTTTTCGTCTTTCTTGATCTCAAACACCTGGAGTCTGAATTTCCTGCTTCTCCTTTCCCTTCCTGATTCTGCATGAGAACTCTCGCGCTCTTCTGCCCTCCGCTCTCCTCTGCCACCTTAGGCTGGGAGCTCTCATTCTGTCTAACAGACCTCAAGCACCTTTTGTTCTCACTGACTTTGTCTCTAGGCATGGGTTTCCGGGCTCCATCATCTGGATTCTGAATGTCCATCTCTGGGGAGGTCTTCATGGGCTTCTTTTCATTTCTGTTTATTTCTATTCTTTCTGCTAATACAAAGACTTCAGTTATTTGCTGTTCCACATCAGTCTTATTTTGGCATCTGGAGCGCAGGGATATTCCCTAAAGAAATGAGAAGACATCCACAAAATTCCAATAATTAGTAAAACAAACTTCAAAATTCAACAGGGAGCACAACCAACAGTAAACTAAAAGGAGAAATCATTTGAAAATCACACACTGATGAATTGTCTAAGAGACTTGTCATCTAAGATAGTCAAGGTAATGCCTTGGTACTTTGTTCCTATGGAGAAATGACTGTCTCTGCTGACAAATTATAAATAAGGAATTCAGGATAAATTTCAATAACAATGCCTAATAAGATAAATATCAAATCTAATTTGTAGTTCACATTATAGAAAGAAGCTCCGTTATTCATTCACTTACAGGGAGTAAATGAATTCCTATTCCTTTAACCATCACTGCTAAGGCAGAATAGGAAATTGCCATTTCTGGAGTTCCCCCAAACTTCTCTGGATGCAGTAGGAGCCTCTCTTATCTAACAGTCCGGACAGATTCCCCTTCTCAAGTATACACATTCCTTATTGATATTGTTCTGATAGTTAAAATAGTGACATAGATAGTATTTTTAACCCAGTCCTGGTCTTGGTGACCAGGTGTTCAGTATCCAGAACACAGAACTGAACCACCCACCTATCCTCTGATCCATTTTTTAAACATTTGAAGATGAACATTACTCATTTGGCTCTTGAGAAACTCTTCTAAGTTTGCATTAATCATGTTTGACTAGTTCTTTTCCCAAATTAGTCTATTCCCTCTATAGGTTCCAAGAAGATTCTTTACCATGGCCTGCAGTTATTCAGTGTTAAAGGAAACCCTTTGGGGAAAGGATAACCACTTATAACGTCAGGTTACATGCAAAGCATAACACAGAAATTGACAACTATCCAAGATGATATTGAGTGATGCTGTAATACTCCCTCTCACCTTATTTTCAGGGACCGAGTCTTGTAATTTGTGTTCCGCTTTGTTGGTTTTCATGTCGTTGCTGTTCAGCTCTTCCGCAGGTTCAATTCTTTTTGCAGAAGTCCTCAAACTTCTCTTCGTGATGACCACGGGTTTGGGTGATTTGCCTCTTGCCCTGGGAGCGACCCTCTGCTTCTTGCTGGCCGGCAGCTCCTCCACGATTTCCTCTGGTGCTGGCATGCGGCGCAGCCTCTTGGTTCCCATGACGCTTCCATCTTTGCCACCTCCCCTCTTGAAGGGCAGTGGGGGCAGGGAAATGTTGCTTTTGCTTTGTGATTTTACAGGGTCTCTGGTGCTTACCATGTCTCCCACGGGTTCTACTTTAGGGGCCCGAAGAACTCTTCTGGATATTTTTAGAGGTTTTCCACTGTCGGGTGTTTGCTTTGGAGCGCTTGTAAAGCTATCAGCAGCACCATTTGCCAGTTCCTCAGGGTGGCCTGGTATTTGAGAGAGCTCTTGGAAGCTGGCCAGATCTTCTAGCAGTTGGGCCTTTTCCTTAGGTGCTCTTGGCCGTCTCCTGCTGCCAATTCCATCTTCTGCGTCCAGCTTCCGCTTTGTAGGTTGCTTAAATGCTTTCATGCCTTTGCCCTCACCTACTGGCTCTTTGTCGGTGTGCGTGGTTTCCCCTGATGTTTGTGTGAGCTTGACGACCGCTAACAGCTCCTCCTTCACTTCTACTTTCTGGGCACGTGTCCTGGGCCGTCTCTTTGAGCTTGTTGCGGTGTCTTCTAGTTCTGGTGATGATTTGCAGGGTATTTTAGTGGTTTTGTCATCAGTCATTGATTCGTCAGTGTGACCTGGTGCTGGGTCTTTGAAGCCAGCTAGGTCTTCTATGGCTTGGGCATTTTCCCTGGGTGCTCTTGGCCGTCTCCTGCTGCCAGTTACACTTGCTGCTGGGGCCGGTGTCTGTTTTGCAGATTCCTTCAATGCTTTGATGCCTTTATCTTCACCTACTGGTTCTTTGTCTGCATCCGTGGTTTCCCCTGATGTTTGTGTGAACTTGACTGCTGAAGGCTCTTCTTTTACTTGTACCTTCTGCACACGTGTCCTGAGATGCCTCTTTGTGCTTGCTGTGGTGTCTACTACTTCTAGTGGGGGAGATTTGCAGGGTATTTTAGTGGCTTTGCCAGCAGGCAGTGATTCCTGAGTGTGACCTGATGTTTCAGAGAGCTCTTTGAAGCCGGCCAGGTCTTCCAGGGGTTGGGCCTTTTCCTTAGATGCCCTTGGCCTTCTCCTGCTCGGTTCCTCTCCTACTGGGTTCGGTTTCTTCTTCGCACGTTGCTTAAATACTTTGATGCCTTCATCACCACTTGCTAGTTCTTTGTGTGTGTGTGTGCTTTGCCCTGATGTTTGTGTGAGCCTCTCAACTGCTGAGAGCTCCTCTTTCACTTCTTTCCTGAGACGTGTCTTGGGGTATCTCTTTGTGCTCGTGGCAGTGTCTGTTAGTTCTGGTGGGGGAGATTTGCAGGGAATTTTTGTGTTTTTGTCAATAGTCATTGACTCTTCACTGTGACTTTGTGCTGGGAAGAGCTCTTTGAAGTCAACCAGGTCTTCTAGAGCACGGGCCTTTTCCTTACGAGTTCTCAGCTGCCTCCTGCTACCATTTACACTTGCTGCTGGGCCCAGGATCTGCTTTGGAGACTCCTTAAATGCTTTGATGCTCTTACTATCTCCCACTGGCTGTGCGTGTGTTTGCGTAGCCTCCCCTGACGTCCGTGTGAGCTTGCTGACTGCTGGGGGCTCTTCTTCCATGTCCACTTTCACCAGGGATATCTTGAGCCTTTGCTTGGCGCTTCTTGAGGTTCTGAATGACTCTGGCTGTGGAGATTTACAGGATACTTCTGTGATTTTGTCATCAGTCATCGATTCCTCAGTGTGACCTGGTGTCTGGAAGAGTTCTTTGAAGCCAGCCAGGTCCTCTAGAGCCTCAGCCTTTTCCTTAGGAGTCTGTGGCTGTCTCTTGCTGCCAGGTAAATTTCCTAGCAGGTCCAGTTTCTGCACTGGAGTTTCCACAAATGTGTTGGTATTTTTCTCATCACTTACTGCTGCTTTAGGCGTGTGCATGGCTTTGCCTGCTGATGGTGTTCGTTTCCTGAGTGCCAAAAATTCTTCCTCTACGTCTGCTTTCCTGAGGCTTCTCTTAGGCCGTTGCTTTGTGCTTGCTGGGGTGTCCACTGGGTCTGGTTGTGGAGATTTGCAGGCTATTTTGGTAGTTTTCTCATCAGTCGTGGGCTTGTCAGTGCCTGGTGTCTGGAAGAGCTCTCTGAAGCCAGTCAGGTCTTCTAGAGGATGGGCCTTTTCCTTAGGAGTTTGTGGCCGTCTTTTGCTGCCAGGTAAATTTCCTGGCAGGTCCAATTTCTGCACTGGAGTTCCCATAAATGCTTTCATGTCTTTCTCATCACCTCCTGCTGGTTTTGGTGTGTCCATGGCTTTCCCTACTGATGGTGTTCGTTTCCTGAGTGCTAAGAATTCTTCCTCTACGTCTGCTTTCCTGAGACTTCTCTTGGACTGTGGCTTGAAGATTGTTGGGGTATCCACTGGGTCTGGGTTTGGAGATCTGCAGGCTATTTTGGTAGTTTTCTCATCAGTTGTGGGCTTGTCAGTGCATATTGGTGTCTGGAAGAGCTCTTTTAAGCCGGCCAGGTCTTCTAGAGGTTGGGCTTTTCCCTTAGGAGTTCTTGGCTGCCTCTTGCTACCAGTTACACTTGCTGCTGGGTCCAGTTTCTGTTCTGCAGTTTCCCTAAACACATTGATGCTTTTATCCTCACCTCCTGGTACTTTGTCTGTGTGTGTGGTCTGTGTGAGCTTCTTCGGGGCTGAGAGCTCTTCCACTATATCCCTTTTCCCCAAAGGCATTTTGGGCCGCCTCCTTGTGCTTGTTGGAGTGTCCATTGATTCTGGTGGTGGGGATTTGCAGGCTATTTTGGTAGTTTTGTCATCAGTTGTTGATTCCTCAGTGTGACTTGGTGTCTGGAAGAGCTCTTTGAAGCCGGCCAGGTCTTCTAGTGATTGGGCCTCTTCCTTAGGTGTTCTTGGCCACCTCTTCGTCCCAGTTCCATAGTTTGCTGGGTCCAGCATCTGCTTTGCAGATTCCTTAAACGCTCTGATGCTCTTTCCATCTCCTGCTGTCTCTCTGTGTGTCTGTATGGTCTTCCCTGACATCTGTGTGAGCTTGCCGACTGGTAGGACCTCTTCTTTCACACCTACTTTCCCCAAGGATATCTTGAGTTGTCGCTTGGAGCTTGTTGGGGTTTTGACTGGGTCTGGCTGTGGAGATTTGCAGGATACTTCTGTGATTTTGTCATCAGTCATTGATTCCTCAGTGTGACCTGGTGTCTGGAAGAGCTCTTTGAAGCCAGCCAGGTCTTCTAGAGCCTTGGCCTTTTCTTTAGGAGTTTGTGGCCGTCTCTTGCTGCCAGGTAAATTTCCTGGCAGGTCCAGTTTCTGCTCTGGAGTCCCCACAAATGTGTTGATGTCTTTCTCTTCACCTACTGCTGCTTTAGGCGTGTGCATGGCTTTGCCTGCTGATGATGTTAGTTTCCTGAATGCTAAAAATTCTTCCTCTATGTCTGCTTTCTTGAGGCTTCTCTTGGGCCGTTGCTTTGTGCTTGTTGGGGTGTCCACTGGGTCCAATTGTGGAGATTTGCAGAGTATTTTGGTAGTTTCCTCATCAGTCGTGGCTTTATCAGTGCATGGTGTCTGGAAAAGCTCTCTGAAGCCAGTCAGGTCTTCTAGAGCCTGGGCCTTTTCCTTAGGAGTTTGTAGCCGTCTCTTGCTGCCAGGTAAATTTCCTGGCAGGTCCAGTTTCTGCACTGGAGTTCCCATAAATGTGTTGATGTCTTTCTCTTCACCTACTGCTGGTTTGGGTGTGTGCATGGCTTTGCCTGCTGATGGCGTTCGTTTCCTAAATGCTAAAAATTCTTCTTCAATGTCTGCTTTCCTGAGACTTCTCTTGGGCTGTGGCTTGGAGCTTGTTGGGGTGTCCACTGGGTCTGGCTGTGAAGCTCTGTAGGATATTTTGGTAGTTTTTTCATTAGTCATTGATTCCTTAGTGTGACTTGGGGTCTGGAAGAGCTCGTTGAAGCCGGCCAGGTCTTCAGGGACTTCAGACTTTCCCTTAGGAGTTCTTGGCTGCCTCTTGCTGCCAGTTAGACTTGCTGCTGAGTCTGAGATCTGCTTTGGAGACTCCATAAATGCTTTCATGCTCTTACCATCTCCTGTTGGCTGTGTGTGTGTGTGTGTAGTCTCCCCTGACGTCTGTGTGAGCTTGCCAACTGCTGGGAGCTCTTCTTTCACGCCCACTTTCCCCAGGGATGTCTTGAGCTGTCGCCTGGAGCTTGCTGGGTTTTTGTCTGGGTCTGGTTGTGAAGATTTGCAGGCTACTTTGGCAGTTTTATCGTTAGTCATTGATTCCTCAGTGTGACCTGGTGTCTGGAAGAGCTCTTTAAAGCCAGCCTGGTCTTCTAGAGCCTGGGCCTTTTCCTTAGGAGTTTGTAGCCATCTCTTGCTGCCAGTTAAGTTCTCTGGCAGGTCCAGTTTCTGCACTGGAGTTCCCATAAATGCGTAGATGTTTTGCTCACCACTTACTGCTGGTTTGGGTGTGTCCATGGCTTTGCCTGCTGATGGTGTTCGTTTCCTGGGTGCTAAGAATTCTTCTTCTACGTCCACTTTCCTGAGACTTCTCTTGGACTGTGGCTTGGAGCTTGTTGGTGTGTCCACTGGGTCTGGTTGTGATCTGCAGGCTATTTTGGTAGTTTTCTCATGAGTCGTGGGCTTGTCAGTGCATACTGGTGTCTGGAAGAGCTCTTTCAAGCCGGCCAGGTCTTCTAGGGGTTCGGCCTTTTCCTTAGTTTTTGGCTGCCTCTTGCTGCCAGTTACACTTGCTGCTGGGTCCAGTTTCTGCTTTGCAGTTTCCCTAAACACGTTGATGCTTTTATCCTCACCTCCTGGTACTTTATCTGTGTGTGTGGTTTCCCCTGATGTCTGTGTGAGCTTCTTCAGGGCTGAGAGCTCTTTCTGTACATCCCTTTTCCCCAAAGGTGTCTTGGGCTGCCTTCTTGTGCTTGTTGGGGTGTCTGCTGATTCTGGTGGAGAAGATTTGCAGGGCATTTTAGTAGTCTTGCCAGCAGCCACTGCTTCCTCAGTATGACCAGGGGTCTGGAAGAGCTTTTTAAAGCCACTCAGGTCTTCTAGAGCCTGGGCCTTTTCCTTAGGAGTTTGTGGCCGTCTCTTGCTGCTGGTTAAGTTCTCTGTCAGGTCCAGTTTCTGCACTGGAGTTCCCACAAATGTGTTAATGTCTTTCTCTTCACCTACTGATGGTTTAGGCGTGTGCATGGCTTTGCCTGCTGATGGCGTTAGTTTCCTGAATGCTAAGAGTTCTCCCTCTACATCTGCTTTCCCGATACTTCTCTTGGGTAGTTGCCTTGTGCTTCTTGGGGTGTCCACTGGGTCTGGCTGTGGAGATTTGCAGGGTATTTTAGTGGTTTTACCGGCAGCCACTAATTCCTTGGTGTGACCAGCAGTCTGAAAGAGCTCTTTAAAGCCAGCCAGGTCTTCTAGAGCCTGGGCCTTTTCCTTAGGAGTTTGTAGCTGTCTTTTGCTGCCAGGTAAAGTTCCTGCCAGGTCCAGTTTCTGCACTGGAGTTCCCATAAATGCTTTAATGTCTTTCTCATCACCTCCTGCTGGTTTGGGCGTGTGCATGGCTTTCCCTGCTGATGGTGTTAGTTTCCTGAGTGCTAAGCATTCTTCCTCTATGTTTGCTTTCCTAAGACTTCTCTTAGGCCGTTGCTTTGTGCTTGTTGGGGTGTCCACTGATTCTGGTGGTGATTTGCAGACTATTTTGGTAGTTTTCTCATCAGTCATTGATTCCTCAGCGGGACCTGGTGTCTGGAAGAGCTCTTTGAAGCCAGCCAGGTCTTCTAGTGATTGGGCCTCTTCCTTAGGCGTTCTTGGCCACTTCTTCATTCCAGTTACATGGGCTGCTGGGTCCAGGATCTGCTTTGGAGACTCCTTAAACATTCTGATGCTCTTGCCATCTCCTGCTGGCTCTCTGTGCGTGTGCGTGGTTTCCCCCGACACCTGTGTGAGCTTGCCGACTGCTAGAAGCTCTTCTTTCACACCCGCTCTCCCCAGGGATGCCTTCGGCCGTTGTTTTATGTGTGTTGGGGTGTTTATTGGTTCTGGTTGTGATGACTGGCAGGGCATTTTAGTGATTTTGCCCTTCTCACTCTTTGGTGCCGTGGCATGATCTTGGGTTTGGAGGAGATCCTGGCCACGTGCCGTGTCTTTCATGAGTTCTGTATCAGGCAAGCTCTTGAAGTCTGTCAGGTCAGACATTGGTTCACATTCCTGCCCCCAAGTTCTTCTTGATCTCTTCATTGCTTTCATCTTTTCATCATTTTCTTTTAATTCAATATTTTCCTTATATGTCTCAAAAGGTCTTTCTATTTCCTCCATCTCTCCTTCTCTCCTTTGTTGTAGCAGTGTTGCCTTCTGACATCTTTTTAGGATGCGCTCAACAATGTCTGTATTTGTTTCTTCACTCTTGCTTTCCACAGGTAGCTTCTGTATATTTCTGAACTCTGTAGACCTTCTTGACTTGTTTGCAGTGGATACTGGTTTTGAAGGCTCTGTCTCAGTATCTGAAGTTTTTGTCTCCACGGAAGTCATTTTGTCGGTGTTCCTGGGCGTTTTTGCTAGGTTTCCATTTTCTCTAATACACTGCCGTCGTAAGGGAGGGCTTGCAGAGCATTTATCAGATGGCTGTTTTGCTGCATTCTGTGCACTGAAGAACGCATTTCCTCCTGAAATAAAAACATACACAATAAATACATTCTATTAGTGTCTCATGTCAATCAAGTATTATAGCCTCATAAAATATAGTAAATATTTAGCTTCATATTCACTTAACGACATGAGGCTACCTATGTGTCTATAAATCTGTCTTATAAGAGCCATGCGCAATTAAGAATAATGTTATTTGGTGCTATAGTGGGGTCACCATTAAGCAAAGTTAGATGCTGAAATGATTATAGAGGTAAAAATATTGCTTAAGAAGGATCCTCCAAAGGTTGCCATGCCCTGTGTCATTGATGTAAATATAGGCATTTTTTCCTGCAAACATTAGAAACAAACAGCTGTTTCTTGCCTTAAATCACCAATAAAATAACATGGATTATCCTTAAGTGGTTAGGGTCCATATTACACAGGAAATATTTACCTACCGCAAACATCTTCAGGGTAGCAAGTTGTACCCTCTGTGACAGGAACACAGTGACCAGTGCCAAATGAGAGATTAGATAGATTCTCATCTCCCATCTCACACTTACCCTGGGCCTGCTCCCACCTATAAGTTTAGCAGGAATAATTGCACAGTATACAAACTCTTATCTTTCTGTTTTGTAATTGGCAGTAATTTTGAATTTGAGTAATTTATATGTAAATATGGTGAGACACCATTGTATTTTTTTGCTATGTCACCCTGGTTACTTATAATAAAGAAGCCAAAAGTGTACACAGGTCATTTACACACATTAATGGAGTCTTTCTTTCTATGTAAGTCAATGAATGCCAATGTTAATTCAACTGCTGATTGAAATCTCCCTTTCAATTAGAACAGAGAAGATGGAAATGGTATTTTGTGCCAGGAACATTTGTTTTAGAGAAGTAATACCATCCTGCTTGTAAAAAAATAATACTGTATGTTCCTATCCCAAAACATCACAGTGGTAGGAAACGAGGAAACCAACCAAAACTCTCTGAGGTGGGGAGCAGAGGTTCTTCTCCTGAATTAGTTCCTTGAAACTGTTTTCCAAGCAAATTCTCTGAATTTGAAATAGCGACGTGACATGTGCTTGTCAACTGTGGTTGCTCCTTCACTGGGGTCTTGAACATTTCAGCTATTCCTGTTAAATGAAAATATTTGAAAAGTGATTGACACATTGCTAACATGCAAACAACCATCCCAGCCCTCACATGTAACATGCAAATGGTGGGAAATAACAGTAGATTCCTCCCTTGAATTCATGGTACGCAGGCCTCATAAAAAGGGTGATTCCATTAATAATGTACTCATTTTGTAAAAAAGAGAGCAAAGAGAAGATATGTTATGCTCTTTGCTTTGCTTTTCTTGGAAAGGAAAGAAATGAAGTTAGCTGACCTCTGTGGTCCTCCTAACTAGACCCCACACGTGAGCTCTGCAGCACGGAGGCTGGTGATGGACTCCTGAGACCCACAGGCCTCCCTGCTAGGATCTAGAGGCCAAATGCCTTCATGCTTCTCAAAGTCTTGGGTGCTCAGTTCTAGATTTTAAGTACAAATAACATGTATCCACATTTTAGAAAATGACAAAGAGCTGCCCATTTTTAGTACTGTCAAGTAATAATCTATATTTTTGAAAATCTAATATCATTATCATTCCGTTTGGAATGATAGGAGGCCTGAGCCTCCCAAAGTGTTGGGATTACAGGCATAAGCCACTGCGCTGGCCATCCCCACTTTAAATTACGCAAGTCAGGCCACAATTTACGGAGAGTGGGAAGTGAGTGGAAACATTTCTTCAACAATCAATTGTTTACGGGAATCTTCTCATAGGGCTTTCTTTCAAGAAAGTTAAGCTACGTAGAAAGTAAATCCTGAAGAAGCAAAATATTGCTCAAAAACAACTGGTCCACACCTGGGATAAACTATTAGTGTAGCTGCAGATAACAAGTTAACTCGCTTCACCGTAAAGCACCTTCCAGATTTCTATGTATACGCTGCTCTCCAGGGTAAAGACATGCATTTGACATTTCCACACCTATTTCACGCAGGACATGTGATCCCAAAAATTAGCAGAGACTTGTCCTTGCAAGCCAAACCAGGTTTATCTTCCCTGAACACTAAGACCCCAGAAGGGTGATTGAATCATTTATTTTATAATCTCTTTCACAGCAGATAAACAAAGTTAGCAAAACAAACATTAACACCGTAAAAAAAAGTAGTCAAAAGATTTATAAGATCTAAGGCTATGTTTTTACCTGAAAGATCTTCCTTAAAGTCCATTTTTTGGTTGGAAACGAAGTTGTTGAGCATTCTGTAAGGTCGAGCAGGCATATGAACTTTTTCAGTATGAGCTTTCCCTATTATTATGGTACAAGGAGAGTTTGCGTGGCCTGTACTAAATTGACTGTGAACTTCGCCCACAGGCTTCTGTAGAAAACAGGAAGGAGGTAAACAGGACATTAAAGCATAAATCCACACTGAATGCAAGCTTCGATGACACCGGTATGTGTAAAGCAGCCATTCCGTGAGGCCCCTACCTTTGGAGTAGCAGGTCTTCTTTGCTTTTTGTTCAATGACCTTTGAGGACCATGTTTTATAACTTTAGTTTGTGTTTGTTTTGCACCAAGCTTTACTACATCTGCCCACGATTTTGCAACTGTCGAAGGGAAAAGATGATGAAACTTTTCAAAAACTAGCATTCATGAAAAAATTCACCTTAATATATGTATTCTAATGTAAGACTAACCAATCAGATTGGCTTCTGAAGCACCACTTCTTCTTTTGGAACATATCATCTGTAAAATATCGTGTTGACTTCGGCTGATAGACACTCTCTTTGAAGGCAGGTTGCCGCTCTTTCTCCCTCCTCTCTTAGGAACCTCTGTCTGAGATTTGCTGCTGGAAGCAGGGGCTGCTTTGCAGGACCTACGGCGTTGATCACTGGCAACTGGAGTTTTCCTAGGACTAGGAGCTGGAGGGCTTATAACCAAGCTTTGTGCCTTCACTTCCACATGGATTTCTGAAGCTGACTCTTGTTTTCCTGACGGTTGAGGCTGTTCCTGACAAGACAAAATTGTTTACAAGAAGCCTTAGCAAGGATGTAACATCTCTGGAATGACTGATAAAAACCTATTCAGTTAAGAATTTCAGCTGTTTAAATCTGGAAGCATCAAATGCTTAAGCCACTGTCTTTCAAGACTATGGTAGAGGTGAGACTGTCTCAGTCATTTAAGGAAAAAAAGGAAACAGAGGCAGGCCAAGTCTGAAGTGAGGTCATTTCAGGTGGAAAGGCGGAAGGAACGTCCTGATCAGTGAAAGACAAGCAGGGTCTGATCTCAGTCCCAGTAAATACCAGCCATGGGCAGCCCGCCCCTCACGTGGAAGGAGGGCCGCTTGCCCCTGGGAGCCAGTGTAAAATGGAAAGGGAGCCAGGCAGCATTTTCCACTCCTGTTGGGAAGAGAAGAAAACAAAGACCGCCCAGGCCCTATTACGAAGGTTATGAGCTATAGGGCCATGACTTCCCAGGGGTGTAAAACCCAGGAAGGACAACGCAGCAAAGGAACAGGTAAGCAAATGTTCTAAAGAGCTGAGGGTGTAAAACGTAGATGTGCCATTGATGATTTTCCTTTACACCAGGTAAATGCCTTAACTATAGCCTTGTAACTCTAAAAGAAAATAAAACAATCCTTATGGGTCGATGTGGTAATGTATCCAGAATCTTTGTAATTGGCTGTTCTGATGGTGCCTGCAGGTGATTACGCAGTGCTGTAAGCGTGGGTGTCTGGGAACTTCTGCACGAAAAGGACATCAAGGACTCCCCCTGACTCGGTCGCATCAGCACCACAGTCAGGGACCCAGGGGCTGATTTGCTGGTGCCCACGTCAATGAGCTTTCATTCTTCTTTTTAAAAACGTGTTTCTTTAAAAAATAAATAAATAAATAAAGGTCTTCATCATAATTCTACTTGTGTCAGTATTTGGAAAGGAACAGGTACCCGGTGTGTGAGCCACTGTGCGTGAATGGGAATGCTGCTTGTTCAACTCACCTTGATGATTTTCTTCAGGACAGGTGGAGTGTGCGTTACCAGAGACTTTCTTTTGGTTGGGGCTTCTCCCCTTTTGAGAGGCGTATTAGGAGGCAAGTTTTCATCAAATAATTCAGGTCTTAGGTGCCCACCAAAGGACACACGCCTTCTTTTCAAAGGTATTCCCTCACTCTCATCTAAGGTAACGAATACAAACGTGGAAAGAGCAATGAAAAAACATACCAAGACCAATGATTTATTTCATATTAGCATTAAAGACGAACCAAGTGAAAAGTCATCGAAACACAGCACCTACAGCACGCCTCTATTCTTGCAATCCTGGTGAAGCTAAGCTACTAAGAGTTCCTAAAGGATTGCGGGAGTGGCCACTAAGACGTCAAGCTCCCACTGGACAGTACAGAGGCTTTCTTTAAAACGTTGAAACATTATGTGTGGACACAGAAAGGAGGAGTCTGCAGCAGCAGCTTTCACCTTGGAGTAGGGGGACGACAGCCAGAGAGAACTCTCTAAAGACATGCACTTGGGCCTCACCCTGAGCCACCCAGTGACCAGAATGCACGAGCTGTAAAAACTCCTCCGGGTGGTTCTGAGTCAATGCACAGGAGCCCAGTCCTGGCCACACATTTTCCTGAGCCACCAGTTAATGTAAATCCCTTGCCTAAGTGATGCTTCCCCACTAGGAGGTTTGGTGGAACACTGAGACTGATGTTACAAACCTTATTTTATCGATAGCCTCATGCCCCACCGCTATGGGCCACCTGCAGAAACAGAGCCTGGAGTACGAATACTGCGTCTGTGGCCCAGACAACTTTTCTTCTAATAGCCAATGCCTAGGAGTGTAGGAAGCTCCCAAAGAGCTACCACAGCTGCTATAAAGGTCCTATCTCTGCCACTTCCTGGGTGGCCTTGGGTTGTGCGTTTCCTCACGTGTGACATAGATCTAAAAAGACAACCTAGCCACGGGCACTGCTACTGCACCAAGGATCAAGTGTTCATGTCTGCCAAGCACATGGAAATTTGCCTGGCATATAGACACATGGGTACAGTCCAGTGTTTACAGCAAATTGTTTGTAGGACACTCTGAAAACAGAGTATCAACACCTGAGAACTACCGCTATGTTCAATGATTTCCAGTGATTTATTCCACGTGACCAAACTCATGATACAGTTGATTGTAGTTCAGAATTAAACTCCATGTGAAAAGCAATTATGATTATTCTCTTTTCTATTTTGTGATAGATGGAGGAGAATCAAACATTTCTGGGGCCACCCTATCTCCTTCAATAACCCCTGCTTCATGCTTCCCTGACAACCTCCATCTCCTCTGTCATTCCTTGTTATAATTACCTAGGCCTTCAGTATTCATCTATCAGCGAAAACAGCGTGCGTGTCTGCCTTATCCCTGTGCCTTATGTGCTTACATTCTCTTCCACAAAGCTAATCACTACTGAATGAATGAAGGTCTCACAGCTACACAGAAGGTGTTCATCTTTTAGAAAAAATAAATTTACAATTAAATAAACTTACTAATGGAATCACCAAAGTTGTTGATATCAACTGAACTAAGACCAGGTAACCCAGAGCACATCTGTCCAGCTGTAGTGCCCAATTTTTCAGGCTTGTTGAGGGAATCCTTTTGGATCTTCCTTTCAACTTGAGTGAGCCACAGAGTTAAAAATGACTCATTGTGAATTTTGGTTTCTGTAGGCAGAACTTCCACATCTGTAGGAATACTTCCTCTGGTTTTGGAAGAGAGATTTTCTGGCTTAGCGGCAGAGTTAGCTGCATCTTCAACTTTAGCTGGTGTTCGATTTCTAGTTGAAAGCTTCCTGGGAGTAAGAGTTTTATCACCAGCCTTGAAGCCTTCACTTTTACCCAGCTTCACAGATTCTCTTCTACCAGTAGTATACAGGTCTTTGTTCTTATGTTTTTGTGGAGAATTTTGTTGCTGTGAATATTGTACAGGGGTCTTCATCTTAGCCGGCTCATAGAGAGGAAAGCTGGCACCCACAGCCTTGCTGGGAGTCTGAACAGACTCCACGTCTCTTCCCTTCCCCTTGTTCTGGTCAAGCTCTTGTTCAGGTGAAGCAGGCTCTGCCATAGCGTGGCTGCTTCCACCAGATTTCGATCTTGACTTACACGAGACCAACAGTTGGGTCTCCGCCTGTAAACCATCAGCACTGTCTTTTTCTGTTGTGTAATCAGTTTGATATCCAGATTTTCTACGATACTGTAGAACATTTTCTTTTTGTGATTTTACATCCAACTCTTTCTTCATTGACTCATAAAGCTTCCTAAAGGGAGATTCATTTTTTTTGCTATTGTCAAGACATTGTGTAGTGGGAACAGACTTCAATTCGCCATAACAGCTCACTAATTTAACCCTGGAAATTTCTTTAAAATCCCCAGAAATGGGATCAGCTGCATTTCTGCCATTACATCCAGCATGTTCTGAGGAACGAACACTAGGTGTTCCCTGAGCAACACTGTCTTTTGAGTCATCTGCAGTACTGTCTTCTTTGACATTCTTGATATGTACCTGAGGACTTCCTGAAACTTTTCCTTCAGTGATTTTTGAATAGGCCTTGGAATCTTGAGCTTTCTCATCTTGGCAATGAATTATGAAATAAGAAACAGAAGTTCAACATTTTCTCAATGATTAACATTTGTGGAATTCAATATTTTAATTGTTTCAGGTTGTCTTATAAGCTAGCTTTTACTTGGCCTACAAATTATTTAATGCCTAAAACTTGCAAGTCTTATGATACTAGTATTATGATACAAATAAATAAATCACATCAGCTCCAATAACCAGTATAAAATATCACATGCTATCTAACTATTGAGAACTGAGTTGACAGCTGAACAGGCAATTTTCTCATATCTAGTCTCTCCTAAGCATAGCACACCATCAGTCACCAAGGGAAAGTTAGGCATCTGTCTGTTGTTGACATGTTAAATGACACCTCCTCCATTTCTGACCGGCTAGACATTTAGCACACTTGCATTCTTATCGCCCCTTCTTTGCCAATATGCTTCGCAAAGACCTGATCTTTCAGGATTCTGGAATAAAACCCAACCACTACTCACCAGGGTCAGAAGAGAAGCTAGATCTTGAGACACGACGTGCTGGCTCCTGTAAGTTGGGAAAATAAGAACAGTTATTTGCAGGCCTTTCTAAATGATGACAGTCACAACAGTGAAAATATTATTGATTGTTTTCTGGCTGGGCACGATGGCTCATGCCTGTAGTCCCAGCACCTTGGGAGGACAAGGTGGGCGGATCACTTGAGGTCAGGAGTTTGAGAACGGCCTGGCCAACATGATGAAACCTCATCTCTACTAAAAATACAAAAATTAGCTGGATGTGGTGGCAGGTGCCTGTAGTCCCAGCTACTCAGGTGGCTGAGGCAGGAGAATTGCTGGAACCCGGGAGGCAGAGGTTGCAGTGAGCAGAGATTGCACCACTGCACTCCAGCCTGGGCAATAAAGTGAGACTCCATCTCAAAAAATAAAAATAAAAACAATAAAAAATTTTTTTCTTTACCAAACCACTCCTATATGACTTCTAAAGACTGTTTGAGAAATGAGCAAGTCAGTTGGGAGCTAGTGGTCAGGATAAAAGTACTTCTTAGCTGACTCGTTAAAAAATAGTGAGTGATTAATAGGAAACAAACTAGAGGCTTAAAATTACTAAAATCAAACCTCGGTGCGTTTTTCTAACTTCCTTTGAAGTTATTTCCCAACATCCTATTGTGGAAGAACCAAAGTCAATATTAAACATCACCTATACTGAAGATCTGTAACCCCCCATGAGCTCAGAACTACTGACTGCATCATCAGTTTTCTCACAAATGGGCCATAGGACCTGTGGATGAACTGAGGCTCCACTTGGCATGTGCGCCCTCTTGGCTGGTGGATACTTAGGGTGGATCTGAGAGCCTAGATTCACCCGAAGTAAATTCATGGCACAGGCACACATGGTACATTCACAGGTTCTGCAACCTCACAGCCTGGGAGCAGGTGCAGCGCCCCCACCTGGCTCCCCAGAGACAGCGCCCTAACTTTCCTTCACGGAATTGTTTCCGGAAGGGTGGAAGAACTAAAGAATAACATATATATATAACTTTTATAAAAGTCTGATGTCCCAAAGGAAGAAAAGCTTATCATCTGAATTATTAAGAAAATATCTAAAAAATATTACCAAAGGCAAAGAATCTAACTTCCTTAGTTAATCAATTTCAAGTTTCTTGATACCTAACACCTTGCTTCTAAAACTATGTGAGGGATGGTTTTTTTATTTCCAATCTGAAGTGGAACAAGAATCTTATGACTAAACAATATAAATGAACTACTAATAAAATTATGAATATGTACAGTATATAATGTCACTTTTGTTGTATGATTATATTCAATAGCCACAAAATTGCTTTTGAATTGCTGTCATATTTCCTACATACTCCATTTCAGTACTTACTGTATCACAGACCAGTAACAGAACAGTTCCTAGACTGCTGAGTGGCACATATCTAACCCGCAGTTCAACTGGCTTTTTGGTTTATTTACTCCCATAGACTAGCAAGTTGCCTGGTGGCTACAGTGTGGGATGCCTCAGAAACAAGCTGCCAGCACAGGAACTGATGACCACCAGATTCAACATTAAGGCTGTTCCTCTAGGGAAGAAGCAGTACTTAAATGGCAGAAATGGGCTGGGCATGGTGGCTCAAGCCTGTAATCCTAGCACTTTGGGAGGCCCCGGTGGGCGGATCACGAGGTCAGGAGTTCGAGACCGGCCTGGCCAATATGGTGAAACCCTGTCTCTACTAAAAATACACAAATTAGCCAGGCATGGTGGTGTGCACCTGTAGTCCCAGCTGCTCGGGAGGCTGAGGCAGGAGAATTGCTTGAACCCGGGAGGCGGAGGTTGCAGTGAGCCGAGATCGCACCACTGCATTTCAGCCTGGGTGACAGAGCGAGACTCCGTCTCAGAAAAAAAAAAAGGCAGAAATGTTGAAATTCAAGAGTACCTACTGCTAATTTCAGGTGCACTTAAGATAACTCTCCTAAGCCAAGATATTCCAAGGAGCTCATCTGAAACTAGCTTTAGGAGCACTCTAAAATGTAGGAAAAATATGAATTCTCAGGGCTTATCCTAAGCCTAAATCCCACTAAATTTCCAAGCACATGCCGACAATTGTGTTTTAATAAGCTGTACAACTAAAATACCTCTTCCACACTGACACACTCAAACTATCTAAATTTCGAAGCACGTGTCGACAATTATGTTTTCATAAGCTGTACAATTAGAATACCTGTTCCACACTGATACACTCAAACTATGGGGTCCTCTCACAAGACAAAGCACAGGATCCCTCTTCCTGTTTCATGGGTCGACTATCAAAATAGAGAAGCATCTTTGGCACTCACGATTTTCATAATGTGATTATTTCAGACACATAAAGATGGGTGAGTACAATGACTGGGAGACAAAATGAGCCGCCAGATAATGCAATTCCCAAATGTTAGCTCTATGTGTTGGGGTTCTCCTAATCATGGGCTTGCAAAAAGCTCCTAACATACTCTAATAGACTTTTTGGCTAAAAGTGTAAGACCAACTTAGTGCTCTGATTTTTAACAATAAAGAGGAAATATCATTTTAGATTATTTTAATATGTCTAAGTTCAACTTGTTTTAATACTTTAGTTACATCTTCCTACTATAACAGTAACCACCCTCTTTGTAACTGATTTCAAGTAAGAAATCATTAAAGCATACATAAATGATTTCATATCATCAAAAAGAATCAGCCCAAACTTGGATATTTTCTATCACCTGTTCACGTATTTTTCTTGGAAATTCAGTTGACTTCCTTCCATTCTGAAGACTTTCATTTTCATACCTGCAGTTTATAGAACAACAAAGATCCTGATTAAAAATTTATACCCTGGGACAGAAGTCTCCATATCCACTTAATGTCCAAGGATCAAGGAACAAACTTTGGGTTTAGTTCAAGACGTCGCCTTATACAAAGAAATAAATTTAGAGTTAGAAAAGTGCTCTTACACTAAAAACTAGGATTAGTTGCGTCAAGTTTGTTTTGAAACACGACTGTCAGAGGCTGGAGACCCAGATTAACTTCTGATCACTGACGACTAGCCCAGGTATGATTTGACAATATTCCCGAGCACCTATGACAGAAGCTAATGGACATGAGAGCAAAGTCAAGTTTCTTCTAGTTTAAGTCCATGGAAATCATCTGACGGCTTGGAAGGCCAGCCAGGAAGCCTGTAGGTAACTGAATCTTTCTCAGGTTGTGAAGTCACATACCTCAGGGTAAATAAAAAGCTACGCTTACACTACAGGGTAACTACAAAGCTATATTTTAGAACACTATGATCACTTCAGTTTCCCACATACTCAGTCTGTATCTGAACAAGACACGTACATCTTAGGAAGATCACATTTAGCAAGATACATAATTGTCCTGGCAAACCTCAGTGATCAAGTCATAGAAGCAATCCTTTATTTTGCATAACGAAAACTTTTTGGCCGAAGTGAAATGACCTGATTTGAATTTACAGGCAACCTAAGTAAGATTTGAAGCAGTCAGATATCTGAAATTGTTTCTCATGGTAGGGAGTTTGGAATCAAGTCTCTCTAAGATTCACTTTCTAATCTTTGTTGGATGTCTTTAATCATCTGAATTTATCTCAATTTGGATAATATCTTGTTTTGGAAAAATAGTTCAGCTCTTCAGTACACATCAAAAGCTTCCTACCTATAGGCCGGGTGCGGTGGCTCATGCCTGTAATCTCAGCACTTTGGGAGGCTGAAACGGGTGGATCACTTGAGACCAAGAGTTCCAGACCAGCCTGGCCATCATGGTGAAACGCCGTCTCTACTAAAAATTGCAAAAATTAGCCAGGCGTTGTGGCGCATGCCTGTAATCCCAGCTGCTTGGGAGGCTGAGGCACGAGAATCACTTGAACCCGGAAGGCGGAGGTTGCAGTGAGCCAAGATCACACCACTGCACTTCAGCCTGGGTGACAGAGCAAGACTCTGTCTCAAAAACAAACAAACAAACAAACAAATAAAAAAGAAAGAAAAAAAGAAAAACTTCCTACATAGAAGTCTGTATTCAATAAAAATACTCTTTAAAAATGAAGGCAAACTTTCAAGAAGCACAGTAAAAGAAATGACCAGGGAATTTAAGTGGTACATTAAAAAACAGCTAATACAAATGAAGACAACAACAGAGATCCATTTAGCAGAATGGATTTTTAAATGACCCAACTAATACGTTGTCTACAAGAGACACAATTTTGATTCAAAGACACAATCTTTTGAAATAAAAGCATGGGAAAAGATATACCATGCAAACAGCAAGCAGAGGGGAACTGGTGTACTGTACTAACATGAGACAAAATCATCTCAGACAAGTTATTCATAGAGAAAAAGTTCATTTTATATAAGGATCAATCCAGCAAGAAGACATTCCAGTTAAACACAAGAGTTCACCTGACAACAGGTTCCGAGACAAACCATAACAATTATGAAAAGTTAAAATTAAGGGGGTGGAAATAGTTATACTACACAAGCACTAATCAAAAGGAAATTAGTTTAGCCATACTCACCATCCAAAGGAAACATTAAGCAGAAAAGAAAGCACTACTAAAAACAGAGGACATCTCTAAATGACAAAGAGTTTCATGCACCAAGAAGACATCATTCTAAGTTTGTACACGATAGTACAGCCTCAAAATATAGAAAGCAAAAACTGATAGAGATAAAAACAAATCAATCAAACAATCCTCAGGAGGTGATTTGAACATATCTCTTAGAATAGTAGGGGAAAACTTACTGAGATTATAGAAGATTTGAATCTAATGGGAGTGTGTGTATCTGTGTATGTGTGTGTATATATACATATATATCATATATATAAAATATATTATATATGTATATATTATATATATAAAATATGTTATATATGTATATATTATATATAATATATTATATATGTATATATTATATAGTATCATATTCTATAGTATATATTTAGTATATATTATATTATATATATTATAATATAATTATATATTAATATTATATATTATATTATATATGGACATTAGTCAAATGTCCATCAAGAATGAATGAATTCTTTATAGTTATGTATATTATTGTATATATTAAACATATTTCAGTGAAATACTTATGCCATGAGAAAGAACAAACTACAGAGATGTCCAACATGCTATGAATCTCACACACGTAAAAGCACAAGCCAGGCACAAATGTATGCATTCTTATATTACTGGTAAGGACTTTTATAAGAACAGACAAAACTGTAGTGTTCAGAGATCCATGCTTAGGTAGTGCAACTCAAGACGTTTACGATATCCTAAAAGCCAAAACGGTGGTTTACTTGCTGAGGGAATGAAGTAGTGATTAGAAAACAGCATTTTAAAAAAGCTTCTGGGAATGTTCTATATGAGCTGAGGGTGCATTAGTCTGCTAGGGCCACCATAATAAAGTCCCACAGACTGAATGCCTTGCACAACAGACATGCCCTTCTCAGTGCTGGAGGCTGGAAGTCCAAGAGCAAGGTGTCAGCTGGATTGGATTTCTCTGCGCCTCTCTCCTTGACTTGCAGATGGCTGCCTTCTTGCTGCCTCTTCTCATGGGCTTTCCTCTGTGCACGTGTTCCCTAATCTCCTCTTATAATGACACCAGTCATCAGATTAGGGCCCATACTAATGGCCTCAAAAAGCCTTCATTGCCTTTTTAAATGCCCTCTTTCCAAATACAGTTACATCCTAAGGTACGAGGGGTTAGGAATTCAAAATATGAATTTTGGGAGAGCACATATCAGTCCATAATAGGTGGTGATGAAAAGGGTGTTCATATGATAAATTGACCTGTCCATCTTGTTTTGTACCTTTTTCTCTGTGTATATTTTGCTTTAAAATAAAAAAGAATAGAAAAATCTCATGCAGTTTCAAAACACTTGGAAGAAAATAACAAACTCCTTTAGGACAAGGTCAGCCTCCCTCTGCATAATTATTTGCACCCAAATCCTTGAATTCCATCACATTTTGTCCCAATTAGTCATCTTCCTAGAATCATATCCTTTTAAATTAAGATTAGTGTTGAGAATGAAAACCTGAAATACTTTGACATCCATGAACATTAAAGAAGAATGACAGTTGACTATGACACTAGTTTATGGTTAATCAGAAGATGACATTTACTGTTAGACCAATCAGCTTTTACCTACCTGAAAGAACGATCAATAATAGTTATTACATCTCCATGTTTTAGCCGTACAGGCTCATCAATAACAGACCCATTTACTTGTGTTGGATTTGTGGAACTGAAATTATGTAATATTGCCTGCAAGTGAAAAGAAGGGGAAAATATGTAACTAATGAACAGATTAAAAGTGAACTAAAAAGCTTTAAAAGTAGATCTCCAAAAAAACCACTCACCTCCTGCTCATTGATTTCAATTTTGCAATGTTGTTTTGACACAACAGGAAGCTGGATACGGATGTCACATTCAACACCCCTTCATGCAAAAAAAGAAGGTTTTTTTGGTTGTTGCAACTTTTTAAAACATTACCTCAATTTCCCAAAATAAAACACAATTTGACTAGAATGTTTGATCTGTAAATATGACATAAAGGAGTAACAAACAAAATGGGCAATGTAAACGATCTTGCATTTTGCAAAGAACTTTTGAAGTATTAAACATGTAACTATTAGATCTTTAAAACAGAGTACATAAAAATAAGGGAAAACACTAGAATACAAACTGAATTACCTTTTATATGAAAAGCTATACTTCAAAGACACAAATAAAGGAGTACTTACATCAATTTTGGAAAATGACTATTTTTAATACTCTGTGCTTTTTCAAAAACGTTTGTATTGTAATGTTAAATATGTTTAGAGGTTTAATCATCCCCAAATGTGCTTATTTCATGCTAGCACTTCTGTGCATCAGTTTCTTCATATACAATAAAGAGATTACATTAGAACCTACATCATGTGATGTTCAATTAAATGGTTGTACATGTCACTAATTTGCCTAGCACATAGTAAATGCTCATTATGGGTGAGCTTTTCATTGTTGTTTTAAAACCACACTGAATTTACTGACAGATTCAAGTCTCTAAACAATAAAAATAGTAATTTGCACGCAATAAAAAAAAAAATCTAAATTCAACTTGTTTTTCCACAGAAAGTAACACCATGGCAAAGTAGCAGAAGAGACAATTCCTAAACCTACACAAACTAATAATCAGAAGAGTTCGTTAGTAGGTTCCTGGAGTCTTCAGTGTTCCTGTTCAAGCCCGTGATCTTAGAAATTTGAACAAACTATGCAATGGCCTGTCTGTTCTCCATCCGAACCTTTGGAGTCTAAGAATCTCTCTTCCTACCCAGGTCATGTGACCAAACACTTAGGAATTATTTTCTAAATTGTAAAATCTTGCATGAAAATATATTCAAGGAGTACTGTATAAAAAGCAAAAGGACTGCCACTTGAGATGAAATGTTTATATTTTTCCTTTTCAAGAGAAAGGTATCTATGGAAAGTGAAAAGCTTCCTTAACCCCAATAAAATAATTTGATTTTAAGGTAACAAGACATCTGAGCAAAGGAGAGACTATCCCTTAAAACTGAGAATTTGTTTGGCAGGAGGACGACTATAGATGGGTGTTTCTGAGCTTTGGCACTGTTGGCATCTTGGGCCAGATGCTTCTGTATTGTGGAGGCTGCCCTGAGCCTGGTAGGATGCCCACCCTGACCTCTCCTCCGCGATGACAGCGCATGCCCCCCTCCTATATTGTGACATGGAAATTCAAATGACTCCTGGAAGGTAAGATGACCCTCCTGTGAGAACCACTGCTCTCAAGAGATTGCAAATCCATGGCTCCAGCCCATGTTTCTACTGACCCTTGCCAGAATGCTAGGTATTGATCACACACCCTATGCCAGACACCATCCCTGGCCCTGCGCACATGATTGGTAACAAGACAGTCTTTGCCTTTGGGGAGCTCAGCCTAGTGGGAGACAAACCCACAACTCACCCCTGAAGCTGTGGGGTTAGAAATACAAGTTTCCACGCAAGGCTTCCTCGGAGGTGACATTTCACCTGATGCCTGAATGATGGAAATCACACAAGCTTGGGGAAGGGGAGAACTTTCCCGTCACAAACTTCCAAGTGTGTAAGAAGTACCAAGATGAACAAAGGCTTGGAATGCCTTAGGCGGGAGGAACAAGGAAGGGGATGGGGTTGGGAGGACACGGTGAGGCCCGGATGGGATTCAGGGCCCAGACCACACAGGAAGTGCCTCTAGTGGGACAGATGTCAGAGGCAGATAGGGGCACTGTCAGCAACTGTACCTGTTATACAGGGACAGGGTTATTACCACCACCAAACAGGACAGCAATATAAGAGGAAAAGTTCTCAAACTCCAGGCAGGAAGACTTTCTGTCCCATTTTCCTATTGCCACACAAAGAGCCAAGAGGCAAGTGTATGGCTTCCTTCCTTCATTCTCTCAGTGTCTCCAGTGGCCAGTGATGCCCACTGTGGAGGGACTCGGGGGCGCACAGTGTCTTCAGACGCCTGCCTGAAGCCAGTGACATATGAAGATCATCTGTATCTTTCTTTATCGCAAGATTAGAAAATCGATTTTTTAAATTGGCTTGATTTTTAAAACCACTTAAACATACAAACACTAGCATCAAATTTATATTTAGCAAAACAAACAAAACACAGCTATGTCAACTTAGTAAGGAATGGGAGAAACACCAAGGAAAAGTGAAGGCAGGACCGAATCCTAGAGTTTCTGGACTGCATACTGTGACTAAGATATTTTCCTCTTTCTCAGCTCAAACGTCCGCGCGCGCCCGCGGGGCTCACCTTCCAAACAAGCAGCTGCTGAGGCTCAGGGGAAAGTGGGGACCGTCGACCCCGCTCCTTTTGATAGTAACCAGGCGTCTCGTGGGCCCCATTTTCTAAACAATAAGTTGAGTATAATCCGTAGAGGAAGGCCAGGTACCAAAAGGTTTGCAGAAGCAAATTTACAACTCTTCCACTGCAAAAGAGGTGCGGGTTACTCTGACAGCAAAGGAGCTAAGAAGGGCCGCGTGCCCAATTCGCCTATCCCCGGCCACAGAAGCGCACACCGCAGCTAGCCATCGGGGACCCCAGGATGATCCGACCGCAGCCCCCGGCGCCCCCAGAGCCCCAAAGTCCCGCGGCTGGGGTGTTGTCGCCAGCGCCTGCGCCTCCTGGGAGCTTCCACCGAGACGCCCTCGCCAGAGCCCAGGAGGAGTGGGGCCGAGGCCGCGCGTCTGTCCCCTGCCCGTCCCCGCAGAGGTCGGGGGGTCCCCGCGGCTCAGCCCTCGACCCCGGACAGCTCCCAGGAGTCCCGGCCGCAGCTCACCTGGGACGATCCGGCCCGCAAGGCCACTTGTTGAACCACCGCTCGTCAAGTCGCACCCAAAGTTCGCCGCAGGAGGAGCCGGCGCCGCGCTCACCTCCGCCCGGTAAGCTGCGCCCGCCACGCTCCGCACACACCGGGCAGCAGCCCGCGGGGCCGCGCTCGCTCCGCCTTGGCCTGCAGTCCCCGCGGTTCCCGCCGCCGCCCCTGACGGGGACCCGGTGGCCCTAGAGGCTACGTCCCCGGGCGCCCGGCTCTAGCGGCTGCCGCCGAGTCCTCCCACCCGCCCGCCGCGTCAGCCCGCCACTTCCTTCTTCCAGCCCGGCGCTCCCGCCCAATTCAAACGAAAACTTAGATTCAAATTCTGGCGCTAAGCGCTGCAATTGAACGGGAAAGCGCGGCATGGGACCAATAGGAAGGGCGCGCAGGGCGTGGGCGGGGAAACCGGGCTCCCGGGGCGGGGCTGGCGTGTCCGCGGGCGAACCCTTCCTCCATCCGGAGGAAAACACCTGGGTGCATCCCCCGCGAGGGCGGCTGGCGGAGGGCGGAGGTGGAACACATTCCTACCGAGATAACCCGTCCTGCCATCCTTTTCTTAAAGGGCCAAACACCTGGGACACTATAACGTTACTCATGCCAGAAGATTTAAAACTGCAAAAAATTAAAAACAGGCGGGACGCGGTGGCTCACGCCGGTAATCCCCGCACTTTGGGAAGCTGAAGCGGGAGATCCCTTGAGCCCGGGAGTTCAGAACCAGCCTGAGCCACCTGGAGAGAACCCAGCTCTACAAAAAATTAGCCAGGCGTGGTGGCGCGCCTGTAGTTCTAGCTACTGGGACAGCTGAGGTGGGAGGGTCGCTTGAGCCCGGGCGATCGAGGCTGCAGTGAGCTGAGATCGCGCCACTGCACTCCAGCCTGGGCGACAGAGCAAAGCCCTGTCTCAAAAAAAAAAAAAAATCGGAACCTTCCTCTTCAGTGCATACATCTTACCAAACACAAACACAACCAATTATATAAAGTAATTTGGTGTGTCTTTTCCTGCTATACGTGTATTCTCTTTTTCAAAAGCACAGAAAAAAAAGGTCATAACATGCACAACACGATTCTATACTTTGTGTTCTCTGCTTTTAAATATCCTGAGGCTATCTCCACTGAGCACATTCTCGCTTTTACTCTCTGTTTGATGGCTGCAGAGCACTGGGCTTCGGGAAACCGTAGTTTACTTAATCATTACTATTGCCACATATTTCGGTTTACAATGTTTTGTTATTAGAAAACATTCTTCAATTGAAATGCCTTGTGCATGCCAAGATGGGTGAATCCTAAAATAATTCTACACAGGATTCTATCGAGGTCTGCTTCAGTTGCTCTGGTAGTTGCGCATATAGGCTCAGTAGGCCACCTGGGGTGAAGTGAATGGAGCCTAAACATGCTTTTGGTGACACCTCCTGGCTGCCCCATCTCACCTCCTCCGGCTCCTCAGCAACCCTTGGAGCTTGGCTCCCTTGATCAGGGAGCCCTCGGTGGAGGGGACCCCTGAGGACTTCCTATTCCTTTCAGGGGAGTCTATGAGGTCAAAACCATTTATCTAATGACGCTCTGCGTTACTTGCTCTTCTCATTCTCATGCTCCCAAGAGTGTGGGGTGTGGTTCTGCAAATGCAGAAGCAGTGAGGAGACTCCCACTGTCTCCGTTTCAACCAGGTATTACAGAGATTTGCAAAAATGTGAACTAAAACGCTGTTTTCATTTTGTTGTTGTTTTTTTCCATAAAAATAAGTTATTGATGCTAGCATGAAATAGGTGCACCGCTATCTTAAAATGAATCAATAAATGAATATTTTTAAATTCCTTAGCCTTAACTTAAAATATATAAATATAGCTAGATATAACCCATCCACATTAATAAAAATTCCTGGTGGTTCTCAATAATTCTTAAGAGTGTAAAGGGACCACAAGATTGAAAAGACTGAGCCCTCTGCTCTAGAGCATCTACAAAGATATCAGCTGCTGATGGAAACAGAGAAACTGAGAAAGCAATATAAAAGCATAGGACAGCAACTCTAAATCGTATAGGCCAAGTCTGAAGTAGAAAAATTCAATGCAGGGATACTATTATATAAACGTTTTAGGGGGCATGAGTTTCCATGTTTTCCCCCATTAAATGATCAAACAAAGCTCACCACTGCATAACCCCATAAAATACAACTTTTCTCATCCTAATTACTGCTTGTTTCCAGAGACAGTTCTTGCACCCTCATGGATGCAGCCTAATTAGAACTAGAAGGTGCTAGGCCAGGTGGAGGGGGTCATGCTTGTAATCCCAGCACTTTGGGAGGCTGAGGTGGGTGGATCACGAGGTCAGGAATCCAAGACCAGACTGACCAATATGGTGAAACCCCATCTCTACTAAAAATACGAAAATTAGTCGGGTGTAGTGGCACACGCCTGTAGTCCCAGCTACTCGGGAGGCTAAGGCAGGAGAATCACTTGAACCCGGGAGGCAGTGGTTGCAGTGAGCCAAGGTCACGCCACTGCGCTTCAGCCTGGGCAACAGAGCGAGACTCCATCAAAAAAAAAAAAAAATAGAAAAGAGAGAGAGAGACAGAAAGAAAGAATGAAGGAAAAAAGAAAGAAAGAGAGAAGAAAAAGAAAGAAAAACATTTTGAGTTACTTCTTTGAAACATTTTGAGTTACTTCTTTTCTGTTGTTGTTGTTGTTGTTTTTCTTTTTCGAGATGGAGTCTTGCTCTGTTCCCCAGGCTGGAGTGCAGTGCCGCAATCTCTGCTCACTGCAACCTCTGCCTCCCGGGTTCAAGCGATTCTCCTGCCTCAGCCTCCCAAGTAGCTAGGATTACAGGTGTCCGCTGCTAAGCCCAGTTATTTTTTTTTGTTGTTGTATTTTTAGTGGAGATGGGGTTTCACTTTTTTTTTTTTGAGACTGAGTCTCGCTCTGTCACCCAGGCTGGAGTGCAGTGGCACAATCTTGGCTCACTGCAACCTCTGGCTCCTGAGTTCAAGCAGTTCTCCTGCCTTGGCCTCCTGAGCAGCTAGGACTATAGGCGTGAGCCACTACACAGGGCTAATATATATATATAATATATATATAATATATATACACTATATATTATATATATAATTATATATAATATATATTTATATATAAATATATAGTGTATATATATAATATATATATAATTATATATTTATATATAATTATATATTTATATATAATTATATATTATATATAATATATAATTTATATATATATAAAATGTGTGTGTATGCGTGTGTATATATACAGTATACTGTCACTATATATATGCATATATGTGTGTATATATATAGTATACTGTCTCTATATATAGTATATAGTATGTGTGTGTATATGGTACACTGTATATATAGTAATTATATATAGTATATATACTATATATAGCAATTATATATAGAGTATATATATTATATATAATTACTATATATATTACTATATATATATATAGTAATTTTAGTAGAATCAGGTTTTCACCATGTTGGCCAGGCTGGTCTCGAACGCCTGACCTCAAGCAATCCGTCCGCCTCAGCCTCCCAAAGTGCTGGAATTACAGGCATGAACCACCATGCCCAGCCTTCTTCCTGGCTTTTAATCTGGTCTTTTGTGGGGAGGTTGCCCACACTTTTCTTCCCAACTTTCTTCTCTGTTACGTAAGTCAGGGACAATGTATAGTTCCTTCCAGACTTCAGTATTCTCTTTCATTGATCTTGGACCTAGAAGTCGGTTTTGTAGCTCCATTTCTGGAGTTTTATTTTTTTCATGATCTTCTTTCCATTTTCATCTCCTTTAAATGGTTTTCTACTAATATAAGAAAACTAAGGGTGTATCGTTCTTTATTGGTTATGTTTTTTGTTCTTGGACACAAAGGTATTCCCTAGAGAAATGAGAAGACATCTACAAAATTCCAATAATGATTGAAACAAATCTCAAAATTCAACTAAAAGTAAACTCAAAAAGAAATGCATTTAAAAATATTAGGCTGATTAATTTTTTAAGATGTCAGTAATCTAAGATATCCAATATGATGCTTTGCCAATTTATGAACAAGAGAAATCTGATTATAACAGCTTACATTATAGCAAAATGCCCCATTACACAGGCATCAAATGAATTTCTTATCACTTAGTCATCTCTGCTAAAACAAAACAAAACTCTTCATTACTGGACTTTCGTCATACTTCTCTCCACACACTAGTAACCTCTCTAACAACTCCAACAATTATGTTGACTGCAGAATACACATTCCCTGTACGTACTGCTCTGACTGTTTTACTATTTCTACCCAATGCTCCTGGTGATAGTGTCTAGAGCAACAGAAGACTAAGCTGCCCATCTTTTCACTGAATAATTTTTCACACATTTGAAGATGAACACAACTCATTCACTTCCTGAAATACTCTTGTTAAAATGTTTATTAGCAGTTTTTGTTGTTGTTGTTGTTGTTGTTGTTGTTTTTGAGATGGAGTCTTGCTCTGTTGCCCAGGCTGGAGTGCAATGGGCATGATCTCGGCTCACTGCAACCTCCACTTCCTGGGTTCAAGCGATTCTCCTGCTTCACCCTCCCGAGTCACTGGGACTATAGGCATATGCCACCACGCCCAGCTAATTTTTGTATTTTGGGTAGAGATGGGGTTTCATCCTATTGGTCAGGCTGGTCTCAAAATCCTGACCTTAGGTGATCGGCCTGCCTCAGCCTCCCAAAGTGCTGGGATTACAGGCATGAGCCACCGCACCCAGCCTTATTAGCAATTTTGACTAGTTCTTCCTTTTCCCACACTTAGTCTGTTCCTCTATAATGCCTGAAGCATTCTATACTATTACCTGCAGTTATTGCCTGTGTTGAATGCAGACATCTTTGAGAGAAGGTCTAAGAATAAATTCAGGTGGCATATACATTTTACAATCATGGAGATTATATAATGATTATGGGATAGCTGCCGCCACCTTATTTGCTGTGGCCCAGTGTCCTTTAGTTTTCATGTTCCTTCTGTTTTTTAAAGATTCAATATTTATTGCAGTGAATTGCATATTTCTTCTTCCTCTTAACACGTGGGCTTTTTTCAATGTTCAGGTGCAACATGTTGCTTTCATTTCAGTGTTAAATTGCTCTCTGGTGTCCATCAAGTATTCCAGTGTCTTTATTTTGTTGGTCTTGAGGACTCTTCCAAATATTTTTAAAGGTTTTCCTCTCTCAAAACCACTTGTCTTATCCTCAGCATCATCTTGTATTTGTGTGACTTTTTGAAGCCAGCCAGATGTTCTCAAGGTTGAACCCTTTCCTCAGGAGCTGGTGGGTGAGTCTGGCTGCCAGTTACATTTTATCCTGAGTGAGGAACATCTGCTGTAAATGATATACTACCAATGGTAAAGAAAAAATACCATCTATTAGTTCCTATCCCAAAACATCATTGTGTTAGGTATAAAGGCAACCAATTCAAACTCTCTAGAGTTATTGGCAGAGGTTTCTTTCCTAAATTAGTTTCTTCAAACTTTTTTCAAGCAAAATTTCTGAATCTGAAAGAGTGACAAGACATTTGTTCATCATTTGTGGTTTCTTCTTCACTGGAGTGTTGAGCATTTCAGTTAGCCGTGTTAAATGAAGATATTTGAAAAGGAATTAATGTATTGCCTGTAAATGCAAAGGACCATCCCAATCTCTACATATAAAAACCAAATGATTGGGAATAAACATCAGATCACTGCCTAGATTTCTGCTGGGCTGGTCCTGAAATAAGGTGATTCCATGAATATTGTACTCAAATTTTTTAGAGTTCAGTGAGAAGATACACAATATATCTTCTCATCTTTCCCTTTCCTGTTTGAAAATAAAGCAAATGAAAGCAGTTGACCTCGGTCATCTACCAACCAATCCCCAAGTGGAGCTCTGGCAGGAGGACAGGACTTGGCCATCGGTGCCTTCACCTCCTGCCTCCTCTCCAGGTTCTAGAATCCTAGTGCCCTTGGGCTCTCTTCTAAACATCTCAGGTCCTAAAGTTCTGGATTTAATATAAAAAGAACATGCTCCTGCATTTTATAAAATCACAGAGGGCTGTTCATATTTAGTGTTGTCAAGTAAACACGTATTAGAAAAACAGCTAGTATCATCATGTTTCTATTTTAACACCAAAAAAATAGTATTGACGTAATGTCAGGGAAAAAAAAGAATACCAAATAAAGAACTTTAAGTGGAACATTTAAGCTTCTGAAACATTGATATTAATCCATGTTCTTATTTTTTCATCGTGACAGGGATGGATGAAACACTTTCTACAGCTGGAGTCCATCTACAAGATGTTTCTGGGAATCCCTGTTTGTGAAGGTCCTACTCAATCCTACCAATCTATCCATCTCACTTTTTTTTTTTTTTTGAGACGGAATCTCTCTGTGTCCCCCAGTCTGGAGTGCAGAGGCACAATCTTGGCTCACTGCAACCTCTGCCTCCTGGGTTCAAGAGATTCTCCTGCCTCAGCCTCCCAAGTAGCTGGGATTACAGGCGTGAACCACCATGCCCAGTTAATTTTTGTATTTTTAGTAGAGATGGGGTTTCACTATGTTGGCTAGGCTGGTCTTGAACTCCTGACCTCGTGATCTGCCTGCCTTGGCCTCCTAAAGTGCTGAAATTACATGTGTGAGCCCCTGCACCCAGCCTCCATCTCACTTTTAATATTTCTTCTACCACAGCCTTTCAGGCCTTATTTAAATACCCCAAATAGTCTTCAGCAGATATTGGTGTATTTGTATCAAAAGTTACTTATATTAGGGGTTAGCATTGTTTGAATTCCTAGGAAAGTGTCTTCAAAAAAGAAATGCTTGAAATAATTCAGTGTTCCATGTGCTGAGTATTTAAATGTCCATTTATTTTACCTGAAAAATACTTTGATATTATGGTAGTAATAATAATCACAGTAGTGTATAAAGTTACACATGTATGAATGCCTCAATAGATGTGCATAACAGGTCATATGTACTCAAAATATTTTGCTAGGTGAGACATTCTGTGAAAAACTTTGCTACTTCCTCTTTCTTTCTTTCTTTCTTTCTTTCTTTCTTTCTTTCTTTCTTTCTTTCTTTCTTTCTTTCTTTCTTTCTTTCTAGCTAAATGTGTTTATTTTTATGTGGCTGTTTGGTAAGTAGCTTCCATGAGCTGCAATGAGAAGCACAGCAACTCTTCCATTTTAACATCGGCCATGAAATCAAACAAGATTCCTTTTCAGCAGTTTAATCTCAAAGCCTCCCAAAGCTTCTCAATAAATAAATAAATAAGCCTCCCAAAGCATCGCAGTACAAACAACTGCTTGATTTATGCAACCCAGGAAGATTAAACCCTGGGTGCCTGGCATGGTTCTAATCCAGTACAACCATCACCATGTCAATTCCCACTTTTACTGAGATGGAGATTCAAGTGGCAACATTTCCTCAACTGTTAATGGTTTAAGAAAAGCATTTTACAGTGTGTTGTTTCCAGAAACAGCTATGACCCCTGGAAGGAAAGTACGTCTTAACAACACAAAATAGTGGTCAAAACCAATTACTTAACACTGGGACAATCCATTATTATAAAGTCAGTAAGAGGGGCAGGTATAATAGCAACAGCTTTCCTCACCATAAGGCAGCTGCCAGGTTTCTACATATCTTCTGCTCTCCGGAGTAAAGACGTGCATTTGACATTTCCATACCTATTATATGCAGGACACATGATCCCAAGAAACTGCAGAGCCTTTTTCTTGTACCCCAAACCAGCTTTCTGTTCCTTGAATATTAAAACCCCAGGAAGTTGCCTGGCTTATTTATACCACTATCCCTCTCACAGCAGACAGACAGATATAGCACACAGCAACACAGTCACAAATAGTAAAAATAACGAAGGACTATGATTTGTAAGATAAAGGCTATGTTTTCAAATGAACGATATTCATTGTAAAAATTTTGTTGAAAACAAAGTACTCATACCTTCTAAATATAAATAATAAATCAATAAAACTAATATAGATTTGAATCTAATGGACATACTTAGATTGAAGACTTCACCAAACAGTTGTAGAGTACACATTCTTTTCAAACATATAGTACACAGATTAGTAAAAATTACAGCCATATCTGATCACAAAGCAAATGCCAACACATTTCAACAACTAGAAGCTATTGAAATGTCCATCCAGAATGATAAAATTGTATATAATTATGTATACTATTTATTTTTCTTTCTTTCTTTTTTTTTTTTTCAGAGACAAGGTCTTGCTCTGTCACCAAGGCTGTAGTGCACTGGCACAATCATAGCCCACTGCAACCTCAAACTCCTGGGCTCAAGTGATCCTCCCACCTCAGCCTCTGAGTAGCTGGGACCACAAATACACACCATCATGACTGGCTAATTTTTAAATTTTTTGAAGAGATGGAATCTCACTGTGTTGTCTAGGCTGGTCTTGAGCCCTGAGCCTCTAGTGATCCTCCTATCCTTGGCCTCCCAAAGTGTTGGGATTACAGGCATGAGCCACTGCACCTGGCAGGTATATTATTTCAATCAAATAGTTAATGTAAACAAATGACAACTACAATCAATATTTTATGATTCTCATAAGGACTAGAAACATCAGACATAATTACATACTTTATTATTTAATTTTTATGAAGTTTAGTAATGTCAGACAAAATATAGTGTTCAAAGATGCATGTTTAAAAATAAAACTCAGGCTGGGCACGGTGGCTCACATCTGTAATCCCAGCAGTTTGGGAGGCTGAGGCAGGAGGATCACTTGAGGTCAGGAGTTTGAGACCAGCCTGGCCAACATGGTGAAACCCCGTTTCTACTAAAAATACAAAAATTAGCCAGCTGTGGTGGTGGGCGTCTGTAGTCCCAGCTACTGGGGAGGGTAATGTTCTGTGCAGGAAATGCATGAGGGGAGAAGAAAAGGCACCCACACAATACTTTTAAGGGTAAACAAGCTTTACCCCATGTAAATGGCAATGCAGATATAATAAGGAAATGATATAATAAGCAAATGATATAATAAGAAAATCAATATAATAAGGATATTGTTATAATAAGCAAATTGCAATGGGAAGAGGAGAAGGGAAAAGATACTTACACTCACCAGACTGTGGAGGAATCACCACCAAACTGGGAATCAACATCCTGGGATCCAGAGTCGACCACTCGTCCATGCAGACAAGGAGGGGGTCTCATGAAGCTTCCGCGCAGTCTGAGACCCTAGCTCTTTTTGTAACGAGTTGTTTGGCATGAGGTCCAGTTACAAGGGCCCTTCGTGACGGGGCTCAAGGAACACAAAAAGGTCAACTTGTTTTTGCAATTATCTATTGTTTTTCAATAACTAACATATAGGAATAGATTGAAATAGGAATTTCTCTGAAACAGTGCTGGATGAATGCCTTAAGGGGCTCACACAACCTGTTCCGAGACTTGGTGACCATTGTTTCTGTCCACATCCAAATGAGTTCACATTTAATATTTAACTATTCCTCCACAAGGCTGAGGCAGGAGAATTGCTTGAACCCAGGAGGAGGAAGTTTCAGTGAGCCGAGATCGTGCCACTGCACTCCAGCCTGGGTGACAGAGTGAGACTCAAAAAATAACAATAATAATAATAATAATAATAATAATTTAAAAAAATTTAAGGCCCAGCGTGGTGGCTCACGTCTGTAATCCCAACACTTTGGGAGGCCAAGGTGGGTGGATCACGAGGTTAGGAGATCGAGACCATCCTGGCTAACATGGTGAAACCCCGTCTCTACTAAAAATACAAAAATTAGCCAGGCATTGTGGTGGGCGCCTGTAGTCCCAGCTACTCAGGAGGCTGAGCAGGAGAATGGCATGAACCCGGGAGGTGGAGCTTGCAGTGAGCCGAGATTGCACCACTGCACTCCAGCCCGGGTGACAGAGCGAGACTCTGTCTCAAAAAAAATAAAAATAAAAATAAAACTCAAAGTATTTTTTATAATATTATAAAAGCCACAGTGACAGACTCTGTGATGAGAGAAAGAAGTCGTGGTTAGAAGACAGGATGGAAGAAGCCTCTGGACTTGGTTTTATTTCATGACTTGGTTTAGTTACATGAGTGTTTGCTTCCTGATCATTGAAACTGTAAGACTCTTGCAGAGTTTTACATTCAGCCTTCTCCACAAAGTAAGTTCTGTTAGGACCAGATCACCTCTTTGGCCTGGTTATCTGTACTCAAATCCTTGAATTTGATATTTAAGTCCAATTTCTCATTTTTTGAATGGATCCAAATTATACCACAGTGGCATAAAATTTTTTTGAGCTGAAAACATTTGAGAATCAAGAAATGCAGACAGAAGCTTTGTCTGAATTATGCCCTATCCTCACCCCATTATCAGACTATGAAGTTGACAGATAAGCCCCTATCTTCAGCTATTGGCTACTTTCTTTGTGCTCTTCCTGAGAATGGATATTAACAAACAAAATGAATACACTTTGTCTTTTCTCTTGTTAATCTCTTGTTAATTTGGTTTTTGTCATTTATTTTATTTTTTGAGTCAGGGTCTCACTCTGTCACCCAGAGTGGAGTGCAGTGGTGAGATTTCAGCTCACTGGAACCTTAACCTTCTGGGCCCAAGCTCAGCCTCCTAAGTAACTGGGACTATAGGTGCACACCGTCATGCTGGGCGAATTTTTGCTTTTTTTTTTTTTTTTTTTTCCAGAGACAGGGATTCACCATATGGCCCAGGCTGCTCTCCATCTTCTGGGCTCAAGCAATCCACCCACCTCCTTCTCCCAAGGTGCTAGGATTACAGGTGTGAGCCACAGTGCCAGGCTAGCTTTTTGTCATTTTAATTTCCAAGACTCCAAACACTGATTCTAAGAGGCTAGAGGAAAAATTATTGCTTTCTGACAAATTCTAGATCTATATGCTATTCCATTTGGAAAATGTATTGAGAATTACAATCTGAAACCTGTTAACATTCATCAACATTAAAGATAGATCACTGTTGAACTGTTTCAACTGTTTATGATAAATCGAAATATGACATTAATTGTTTGCAAAATTAGCTTTTACCTACCTGAAAGATCGATCAACAGTAGTTATTATATTTCCGTGTTTTAGCTGTGCAGGTTCATTAATATCAAACCAATTAGCTATGTTGGATTTGTTGAGTGGAAATGAAATAATATGGCTTGCAAGTAGAAAGAAGAGAACAACTGGCAACTAATCAATAGGTAGAAAGTGAAAGGAAAAGCTTTAAAAATGGGCTTTCAAAAGCCCTGCTCTTTCATTTGCATTTTGCAATGTTGATGTGTCACTAGAGGAAGCTGGCTGCAGATGTCACATTCCACTCCCCTTATTTCAAAAGAATGGAGATTTTTGTCTGGTTATTGCACCTTCTAAACAAAATACATGAATTTTTCTTTTTCTTTCTTTCTTTTTTTTTTTTTCAAGATGGAGTTTCACTCTTATTGCTCAGGCTGGAGTGCCTTGGCTCACCGCAACTTCTGCCTCCTGGGTTCAAGCGATTCTCCTGCCTCAGCCTCCCGAGTAGCTGGGATTACAGGCATGTGCCACCATGCCTAGCTAATTTTGTATTTTTTTAGTAGAGATAGGGTTTCTCCATGTTGGTCAGGCTGGTTTTGAACTCCCGACCTCAGGTGATCTGCCTATCTCGGCCTCCTAAAGTGCTGGGATCACAGGGGTGAGCCACTGCGCCTACCCTTACATGAATTTTTCAAACTAAAAAAAAAAAAAAAATTCACTAGATTTTTTTTTTTGTTTTTTGGGACGGAGTTTCACTCACGTCGCCCAGCCTGGAGTGCAATGATGCAATCTTGGCTTACTACAACCTCTGCCTCCTGGGTTCAAGCGATTCTCCTGCCTCAGCCTCCCGAGTAGCTGGAATTACATGCACCCGCTACCATGCCTGGCTGAATTTTTTTTTTTTTTTTTGTATTTTTAGTAGAGATGGGGTTTCACCGTGTTGGACAAGCTAGTCTCGATCTCCTGATCTCAGGTGCACCCGCCTGCCTCGGCCTCCCAGAGTGCTGGGATTAGAGGCATGAGCCACTGCGCCAGGCCTAAAAAAAATAACATTGACTAGTATGTTTGAACAGTAAATATAATGATGTAAATGAGTAGCTTATTGGGCAATGTAAGTGATTTTTCACTGTGCAAATGACTTTTGTAAATATTTTATCAGTAACTTCTTAAACATTAAAAACTAAGAGTACTTAAATAAAAAATCACAATAAAATACAAAAAATACAAAATTGAATTGCCTTTTATGAAAACAGCTATGCTAAATGACAGATAAGGAGGACTTGAGGTCAGTGTGGAGAAAGAGAAATTATTGTTCATATTTTCTGCTTTTGTCCTCAAAACCACTGTGGGTTTAAAGTTTAAGTTATCTCTACAAGTGCTGTGTTTTATGCTACCACTTTACTGTGCCTTAGTATCTTCTTTTACAAAAAACAGGATCAATTAATGCCTCAAAGTATTGTTCAAATAAATGAGTTATTCACGTCCTTCTTGTCCCAGCACCTGGTAAATGCCCTTGTATGGTAGCTTGCGATTGTTGTTTAAACTCACACTGACAGACTCTATAGCCTCCTAACTTTTAAGTTACTATTCTGTTAGGTAGCAGAAAGTGTTACCTAGATTAATTTCCTCATTCCACAAAGAGATAACAGTAGCAGTTCCACCAGAAGAGAAAATTCCTAAGACCACACTAAATTCACTAAGAGTTTATAGTAAGATTCCTTGTGTCTTTGTTGTTCCTGTTCCATCCTGTGACTTTTTTTTTTTGGTGACAGAGTCTTGCACTGTCATCCAGGCTGAGTGTAATGCTGTGATCTCGGCTCACTGCAACCTCCACCTCCTGGGTTCATGTGATTCTCCTGCGTCAGCCTCCTTAGGAGCTGGGATTACAGGTGCCCGCCACCACACCAGGCTAATTTTTTGTATTTTTAGTAGAGACAGGGTTTCACCATGTTGGCCAGACTGGTCTCGAACTCCTGACCTCAGATGATCCATCTGCCTTGGCCTCCCAAAGTACTGGGATTACAGGTATGAGCCACCATGCCTGGCCAGTTTCCTCAAACTTTTAAAATCACAGGATGGGCCGGCGCAGTGGCTCACACCTGTAATCCCAGCACTTTGGGAGGCCGAAGCGGGTGGATCACCTGAGGTCAGGAGTTCGAGACCAGTCTGGCCAACATGGTGAAACCCTGTCTCCACTAAAAATACAAAATTAGCGGGGTGCGATGGTGGGTGCCTGTAATCCCAGCTACCAGGGAGGCTGAGGCAGGAGAATTGCTTGAACCTGAGAGGGAAGGTTGCAGTGAGCCAAGATCATGCCACTGCACTCTAGCCTGGCAACAAGAGCAAAACTCCATCTTGAAAAAAAAAAAAAGTTTGAGGAAACTGTATAATCTCTTCTCTATAAAAATCTTGGGATTAGAAGAATGTCTCCTCCTAACCATGTCACCTGACCAAACACTTCGAAATTGGTTTCTAAATTATAAAATCTTGAATCGAAATATACAAAAGTGTCACTGTATAATAACTAAAATGATTGCCATTTGAGACCAAAATGTGTTGTTGTTGTTTTCCAAGAGAAAGGAAGCCAGAGAAAATGAACAGCTTTTTAAAACCCAGGGAGGTAATTTAATTTTTAGGTATCCGAACACGTCAGCAAAAGAGAGACTGTCTTAATAGAACTGAGAAATTGTTTGGCAGGGGGTCATTATACATCAGCGCTTCTTAACCTCTGTGTTAGTGACATTTCCCACCAAACAGTGCCTCACTGTGGGGGGCAGAGTCTTATTCACTGCCGGGCACTTAGCATCCCTGACCTCTGCTCACTGAAGACAGCGGCCAGCCTCTACCTCATCCTGACGAAGAAAAAAACTACTGTCCTCGCAAATCTCTCCTGGGGGGCAATATGGCCCTTGGTTAGGAACCAGTTCCGTCTACTGGTTTCAAACCCAAGTCTCCAGCTCACATTTCTGCTGGACAGTTAGTTACCAGAATGCTGGGTACTGATCATGTCTTATATGCCGAACACCAAACCTGGCCCCGCATATGTAGGAACAAGATGGTCCTTGCCCTTGGGGAACTGAGTCTGGTGGGAGAAACAAACTCAAAATTCATTGCTGGTGTTGTATGTTAAGAAAGACAAGTTTTCATTAATGGGTTCATCTGAGTTGACATTCATTTTGTTGCTATTTTTTGTTTTTATTTTTTTGAGACAGAATGTTACTCTATTGCCCAGGCTGGAGCGCAGTGGTGTGATCTCGGCTCACTGCAACCTCTGCCTCCTGGGTTCAGGCGATTCTCCCGCCTCAGTCCTCCAAGTAGGTGGGATTATAGGCACACGCCATGACACCTGGCTAATTTTTGCATTTTTAGTAGAGATGGGGATTCACCATGTTGGCCAGGCTGGTCTTGAACTCCTAACCTCAAATGATCCACCTGCCTCAGCTTCCCAAAGTGCTGGAATGGATTATAGGCATGAGACACCGTACCTGGCCTTATTTTATTTTTATAAATGGGATCTTGCTTTTTTACCCAGGCCGACCTCAAAATTCTCTGGGCTCAGGGGATCCTACAGCCACAGCCTTCCCAGTAGGGGCTACAGCTGTGCAGATGTGAGGTGGCATTTCACTAAAATCTGAAGAATGGAAATAAATCACTCAAGTAGGAGGGTGGGGAGAACTTTCCAGTGGTGAAGTTCAAACAGTGTAAAAGTGCCAAGGTGAACAAGGACTTGGAATGCTTTGGGTGGGAGGAACAAGGTAGGGGATGGGGTTGGGAGGATGAGGCAAGGCCAGGATGGGTTTCAGGGCCTAGAGCACACAGGAAGGGACCCCTTCTCAGGCCTCTGGAAGGACACACGTTAAGAGGCTGACAGCAGCACTGTTAGTAACTGTGGTTGTTATACAGACACAGGGTTATTACCAAGCAGGAAGGCAAGAGAAGAGGAAACCTTCCCAAATCACAAAGAGGGTGACTTGTCCTCCCATTTTCATATTTCCACAAAGAGCTGAGAGCCATTCCAGGCCTCCTCTCTTCATTCTCTTAGTGGCCCTAAGTAGCCGGTGGTGCCCAGTGAGGAGAGATTCAGGTAAATACACTGTCCTCTGAAGCCACCTATAGCCAATTAGGTTTAAAGTTATCTACCTCTTTTTCCATTGCAAGATTTTTTTTAATCGAATCAATTTTAACATTTTGGCTTGATTTAAACAATCATACACAGAGGGTGGGGAAGAAAAGAAAACTTTGTAACTATAAGCATTATTTTAAAAATTACATTTGGTCCTAAACACTCTCTCTTTTTTTTTTTTATTGAGACGGAGTCTCGCTCTGTCGCCCAGGCTGGAGTGCAGTGGCACAATCTTGGCTCACTGCAAGCTCTGCCTCCTGGGTTCACGCCATTCTCCTGCCTCAGCCTCTCCAAGTAGCTGGGACTACAGGTGCCCGCCACCACGCCTGGCTAATTTTTTGTATTTTTTAGTAGAGACGGGGTTTCACCGTGGTCTCGATCTCCTGACCTCGTGATCCGCCCGCCTCGGCCTCCCAAAGTGCTGGGATTACAAGCGTGAGCCACTGCGCCCGGCCTAAACACTCTCTTGATTCTGGTGATGATTTCAAGAGCATTCAACTTTATTAAATTTTACACTTTGAACACATACAAAGTTTTCTGTATTCCAATTAGACCTTAATAAAATTGTGCTTAAAAAAACAAACAAACCAAAACCAAAACAAACAAACAATTAAAAAACCCAGACAAACAAAAAAACAAAACAAAGCAAAACAAAGCCAACCACCCTGTACATGCCATCTGGCAGGCTTTGGGAAATACGCATGGTCAACTCATAACCATTAATCTATTAAGTCAGAGGATGCGTACATGTAAAATTGTTATGTATATTCTTAAATTGCCATCTTCTACGTTTGAGCTATGTTTTTCTTTCACCAATAAGGAACCGTAGTATCAGTTTTTTTCCATTGAAACACTCAAGCGTGGCCGGGAGCAGTGGCTCACGCCTGTAATCCCAGCACTTTGGGAGACCGAGGCAGACAGATCACGAGGTCAGGAGATGGAGACCATCCTTGCTAACAATGTGAAACCCCGTCTCTACTAAAAATTGTGTCTGTGGCCAGGAAAGGTGGCTCACACCTGTAATCCCAGCACTTTGGGAGGCCAAGGCGGGCAGATCACTTGACATCAGGAGTTTGAGACTAGCCTGGCCAACATGGCGAAACCCTGTCTCTACTAAAAATACAAAAATTAGCCAGGTGTGATGGCGCACGCCTGTAGTCCCAGCTACTCGGGAGGCTGAGACAGGAGAATAGTGTGAACCTGGGAGGCGGAGCTTGCAGTGAGCCGAGATGGCGCCATGCATCCAGCCTGGGTGACAGAGTGGAAAAAAAAAAAAAAAAAAACAACAACAACAAAAAACTCCATCTCAAAAATAAATAAATAAATAAATAAAAGAAAGACTCAAGTGTCTGGGATGTTGCCTCCATCCAGGCAAATTTGTAAAGCACCTATGGACCCGTACCTTTGATCTGCCTTGAATTCTGTTAGTGCTTCCTCATTCTGTGTGTCTCACCTCTGAAGAGGCTGGGATGTGGTCCTGCTGACGTCTGGGACCTCAACGTAGGTGCCTCTGTACAGTCAGCATAGACTCAGTGAATGCCTGCAAATCCACACCAGGCCATGTTGCTTCCCAGCTTACTCCATTCAGAGGCTTTGAATTGCTTTTATTTTATGTATGTATTTATCTCTTGGAGACAGAGTATCACTCTGTTGCCCAGCCTGGAGTGCAGTGGTGCAATCTCAGCTCACTGCAACCTCCGCCTCCCAGGTTCAAGCGATTCTCCTGCCTCAGCCTCTCAAGTAGCTGAGACTACAGGCGTGCGCCACCACACCTGGCTAATTTTTGTATTTTTAGTAGAGACAGCGTTTCACCATGTTGGCCAGGCTGGTCTCAAATGATGTCCAGCGATCTGCCCACCCTGGCCTCCCAAAGTGCTGAGATTACAGGTGTGAGCCACTGTGCCTGGCCAAAAACACAATCCCAGTAGCTTTTAGAATAGCATCTGGACTCCTGCCTGGCTCTCTGAGGCCGTTGCCTTCCTGCCTCCTGGCCTCTTTTGATCTCTTGATCCAGTCCCTGTGCTCAGCCCCCTGGGCTTCTTCCTTCCTGGAAGGTGCCATGCTCCTTGTGCCTCAGGGCTGTTGATTCTGCTGTTTCTTACACTGGAATTCTTCCTGGTGGAGGGAGAGGAGGTGAGCTTTGCAGCTGGATGAGCCACTCCTGGAGCAGGTTTTGTGAAGCCTCCAGAAGAGGAATCAACCTGGATGTGCCCTGACCGGTGAAGACCTGCTCCAGCCACAGGGGGTTGTGCATCAGCCCACCTGCCCGCACACAGATTAGCCACCTGGACAAAAGGGAACCAGGGCATAGATCTCAACTCTCCAACTTTAGAGAAAGGCACTGAAACAAAACATGACATCAAAATTTATGTAAAGTGTGGGCTTATGAGTATATATGCACATCTGCTTTTATTAAAAAGAAGCTACAGGAAGATAAACCATACAGTGTAAATATGGAGAAGGGAGGGGATAGGGATAGAAGCCCAGTTTCTCTGAACTGTCTTCTTTGATAGACTTGACTTTAGAGCCTTATGAATATTTACATCAATATAAAACCAATTAAATCAATAAAGACAAAAAGAAGAAACCCTAAAAGTAGAAATTAAAATACAACTGTGTATCATGCAGCAATATAGCTGCATAGAGAGGAATAATTTAGTTATTTTAAACACACCAATGTAAGGGTACTTCTCTAGATAGACATTCTCTGAGGACAAAATGAACTGAAAACCAAGATTAATCAGTTTCCACGAATTGTATTGGTAGTGATATTGATGTTTATCTGAACCTATATATTATGATAAGATGAGGCAAATAAGTGATTATTTGAACATCACTAGGAATAGGATTTTTTTAGCCTAAGAGAAAAGGAATATAAAGTCAAAAAGTTGTGTTTTGTGGCCACTGTGCAAAAGCAGAAGGCGGTCTCCACCCAAAATTTGGTTTGGGTATCAGGACTGATGGTGCCACACATCCACCCGGAGGGTATGGGAAGGGTTACTACTCACATAATTGAGCTCTTTGACGGGACAGACAGGCCTCCCAAGAGGGTGTGAAATGGCCTGGGAGAGCAGGGAAGGATCTGGCTTGTGGTTAGGGCTGGGGCCTGTTGAGAGCTGGTGGCAGGGCCTCTGTGGGTTGAGGAAGAAGCTGAAGCTTTCTTATCAGTTTGCCCAGATGTGGGGTTGGGGAGTGGGGAGAGGGAAGGGTGAGGCTTTAAAGCCACCAGCAATCAAACATCAAACATCAAAAATGGAGTCTGACTGCTTATGGCATTCAGTAAATTCTGTACTGAGAATGTCAGGATGAACTCATGGTGTATTACCTCTCAAAATTTAAAATAAAACAGATTTCCTTATATATCCACTGAAGAGGCCTTGAATTTACCCCGTAGTTATGAGTGTCCTTACGTACTAGATTATGACCTTGAAAACCATTTTCCATTAAAAGGAGTTAAGTTTCCTTGTAGAAATGGTGGATTCCAGATCCGAAGCAAGAAACCTACGGGATAACCCTGGAGCATTTTGTCACATCAACAAGCAAGGATGCCCTAAAAAACTAAAAATAAAAACCTACTGTGATCATGTCTGGAGGACCCAGGAGCCAATCTGAAGAGACCCTCCTCTGCTTAACACTGGGAAGCTGTGATCTTCATAAAAATAATGTCTGCCATAATTTGAAACACATCGAGTATGTTTAAATTCCTCAAATTCACAGATACTTTTCAAAAAGGAAGAATGGAAGAAAGAAGGGAGGAAGAGAAGCTCATTAAATATCTTTGGACCACGCAAGGTGATATGGTTTGGATCTGTGTCCCCGCTCAAATCTCATGTCAAATTATCATCCCCCATGTTGGAGGTGGCACCTGGTGGGGAGTGATTGGATCTTGGGGCAGCTTCTTATGGTTGAACGCCATCCCTTTTGGTGCTATCATTGTGTAGTGAGCTCTCCTGAAATCTGGTTGTTTACCAGTGTGTGGGGCCTCGCCCTTCTCTCTTCTTCCTACTCCGGCCATGTGAAGTGCCTTGCTGCACCTTTGCCTTCTGCCATGACTGGAAGCTTCCTGAGGCCTCCCCAGAAGCAGAAGCCACTATGCTTCCTGTACAGCCAGCAGAACCGTGAGTCAATTAAACCTTTTTTCTTTATAAATTACTCAGTTTCAGGTATTTCTTTATAGCAATGCAAGAATGGACTAATACAAAAGGAAACCAGCCATTTAGGCAAAAAAAAGGGACAGGACCAAGCTTTCATCTGCCCATGCTGTGGGGACTGGACTCCAGTGTAATCACACCGTTGATCCTCAGGGAGTTTCTCTCTATAGATGTATTGAGTAAATGAATGGAGAAGGAAAATGGACATAGAATATCATAACTATGTATAGCCTTAATGAAAAAATAAATCTAGGCAATTGTATAACTCAAAGGCTGCTCACAGCACAAAAGGAGACAGAGCGTGGCATGCACCCTGCAGGAAGTGTCCACCTTGGCCTCTGAGTAGTCTGGAAAAAAAATCACCCTGAAGGATCTGCCAGTTTATAAGAACCGCGGGGAAGAGAGAAACTGCGAAACATCACTAGTGGGGTGTAGTAAACAAAATCCAGAATGTGGGTGACTCTACAGGACTAAGAATGTGATTTCTTCAAAACACTGCAAGGAAACAAAAAAAGAGGGCAAGGGAACCAACTTTTTAATGTTATTTTAAGATGGAGTCTCGCTCTGTCGCCCAGGATAGAGTGCAGTGGCACAGTGTCAACTCACTGCAACCTCTGCCTCCCGGGTTCAAGCAATTCTTCTGCCTCAACCTCCTGAGTAGCTGGGATTACAGGCACCTGCCACCGTGCCCAGCTGATTTTTGTAGTTTTAGTAGAGACGGGGTTTCACCATGTTGGCCACGTTGGTCTTGAACTCCTGATCTCAAGTGATCTGCCCACCTTGGCCTCCCAAAGTGTTGGGATTACAGGCATGAGCCACCACGCCTGGCCAAGAACCAACATATTTTAAAGCAGATCAAAGGACTTAGACTCACTTTCCTCCCACCAACAACTTTAAAACTGGACAACATACCTTAGGCAGATCTTTTCCGGTATTCTGCTACAGCCAGCGCAAGGCTGCCATCCTTGAGAGACAGGAGGCACATGACCTGAGCTCCTCGTTCCCCTCACTCCAAGATTTCGGTTAGGGTGCAGGGAGGTGAGACCACATGGAGAGGAATGGCCTCTCTGCTCTAAGAAGGCGGAGATTGGAGTTTGTGGCTGTGGAGAAAGGTGGGTTTGTGGGTGAGGCTGTGTGGGAGGAAGCTGCACAGGGTAGGGGCAGGCAATGGTCTGCCTGAGAGATGCATTGTTATATTAAAAAGAGTCCTTAGCCAAGGGCTGGATTTGGAAAGTCCAAGGAAAGGCTCTGTAAGGAGACTCTGCAGGGAACAGCTGCTGAGAGAAAAATCTGCCCACCTGGATTTTCATATAAAAGGGAGACGGTTTGGCTGTGTCTCCACCCAAATCTCATCTTGAATTGTAGCTCCCATAATTCCCACATGCTGTGGGAGGGACCCGGTGGGAGGTAATTGAATCATGGGGGTGGTTTCCTCCGTGCTGTCCTCGTGGAAGTGATTAAATCTCACCACATCTGATGGTTTTATAAGGGGAAACCGCTTTCACGTGGTTCTCAATTCTGTCTTGCCTGCTGCCATGCAGGAGTGCCTTTTGCCTTCTGCCTTCTGCCATGATTGTGAGGCCTCCAGCCATATGGAACTGAGTCCATTAAACCTCTTTTTCTTTATAAATTACTGAGTCTCGGGTATGTCTTTATCAACAGCGTGGAAATGCACCAAAGAACATGTCTTGTTAAAATAAGGGTGAAATAAAGGCACTTTCAGAGAAATAAAAACAGAACTCATTCCCATCACATCACGGAAATGCCATTTAAACCCACAATTAGAAAGTCACACCCACCTTGATGGCTCAGACAAAATAGATGGCAAAGAGCAAATGGGGAGGAGGTGGGGCCGGTGGAACTCTCATACTTGGCTGGTGGGAACATTCACGGTAAAACTGTGCTGTGAAAACTCTAGGCAGTTTCTTACAAAGTTAAATAGACATCTTCCCTATGATCCAGCAATTCCACTACGAGGAATTTGCTGAAGAGAAAATGAAGGCAAGTTGCCACAAGAGACTTGGATAAGCAACTTTACTCACTATATCCAAAACCTGGGAACAATCCAAATAGCCATCAACAGGATATTTCCTAACAGAATAAATTACAATATAAATTGCATTATATTCAGATGGTGAAATACTACAAAGGAATGAACAAAAATTACATACACATAATATTGGTATGTGCAACACTGTGGATGAATCTCAAGAACATTATATGGGGTGAAAGAAGTGTGGCAGATAAAACAATATAGTGTTTAATTCTATTTATGTGAATTTCCAAAACAGGCAAAAGTATTCTATGATAATGGAAACCAGATCAGCGGTTTCCTCTGGGCTGCGTTCATGGGGAAAGGGGAGGGAATTTTCAGAGGTGATAGAAACTTTCATATTTTGATTGATGTGTTGACCACACAGGTGGTTCACATTTGCCAAAACTCTCAGAACTATACACTTCAGATCTGTCCATTTTACTATGCGTACATTTTTTACCTTAATTAAAGAAACTTTAAAAACCAACCGGATACAATTTATGGGGCTTATTGGGACCTGAATTGGAAAAATCAACTGTTAACTACACTTTTATGAAGCAGTTGGAGAAATTTGAACATTGAAATTTGCTGGCATCCAGGAAATACTTTTTGGTGTGATGATTGTATTACTAGTGTGGCAATGGCATTGTTATATTAAAAGAGGCTTTATCTGTTAGTGACACACCCTGGAATATTTATGGAGGAAGAGAGATGATTTCTCACATTTGCTCCAAAATAACCCCACACGGGTGGGGTACAGTGTGGTTAAGTGTCCTGGGGGCGGGGGTTCATAGGTGACACCTATGAACATCGATCTCTGAAGCTAGGTGATTGGGTACACGGGGTTCGTGTATTTTCTTTTCTTTTTTTGTGATGGAGTCTCTCTCTGTGGCCCAGGCTGGAGTGCAGTGACGCGATCTCGGCTCACCGCAATCTCCGCCTCCTGGGTTCAAGGATTCTCCTGCCTCCGCCTCCCCAGTAGCTGGGATTGCAGGACCATGCCACCACGCCCAGCTAATTTTTGTATTTTTAGTAGAGACGGGGTTTCACCATGTTGGCTGGTCTCGAACTTTCCACCTCAAGTAATCCGTCCGCCTCCGCCTTCCAAAGTGCTGGGATTACAGGCGTGAGCCGCGGCGCCCGGCCAGTTTGTGATTCTTTCTACTTCTGTATATGTTTAAAATTTTGCATGAGAACAAGGTTTTACAATCAAGTGTTTCAGCCATGAAGAACATTAGGAAGTCAGTCGTGGTGGGCATGGGGTTCCATGACAGGGGTGGAGCTGGCAGGGAGAGGTGCCAGGCCCTGGTGCCGGGGCGCGCCCTACGCCTGGGGTGCCCGTGGAGACCCCCGTCCTGGGGAGTTCCTGGGTCCCGCCAGCTTCAAGGCCTCTGGCTCTGGGCGGCCTCAGCGTTGTAGTGTCACCCGCCGGCTTCCCGCACAGACAGGACGACCCCGCGTCCGGTGACAGCCCGACCCCTCTTAGAAAAGGAACTTCCCTTAACATTTAAAGTACATCAACTGCCAACATTTCAAACAAAAATCTAGCTTTCTGGCTTCTCTTGAAAGAGCAAAGGATCAGGTCACCCTCCCAGGCCCAGACTCCACGGTCAGCTGCCGCCGACGGAGCCCACAGAGGAGGCTCGGGCGCCCGCGCCCCCTCCGCAGCGGCCCCAGCCCGCGTCCCCGCAGCGCCCCTTCCGAAGCGCCCCCTCGGAAGCGCCCACAGCCCGCGTTCCCGCCCGGGTCGCCGCAGTGCGCCCTCCGCAGCGCCCCCAGCACGCGCCCCCAGCCCGCCCCACCTGCAGCGCCCCCAGCCCGCCCCACCTGCAGCGCCCCCAGACTGTGTCCCCGGCCCGCGCCCGCAGCCCGCGCCCCGCAGCGCCCCTGCATGTCCGTCACAGGAGCGGAACCTACGCGGCCCTGGAGCGCGGTGGCTGGGCCCGTAGCGCCACCTGGCGGCGGATCAGGGCCCCCGCGCCCTTGCGTCCCCGGAAGGGGGAGGGGAAAGGGGAGGGCACTCCACCCTGCACCCCCCACAGCGCGCTCCCGAGGCCGTTTCCCAAGGATGCGCGGGCCCGAGGGGATGACGACGCGGCCCGGGCGGCGCGTTCCTGGCTGCCTGGTGTCTGGGAATGGCGAATCCCACTCGCAGCGGACACAGGCGAGGCGCAGCGGGACGGGATCGGTGGGAACGGAAACAGCGGTCACCTGGGAGCCCAGAACCAGCAAGTGCGTGGTGCAGTGTTCGCTTACCAAACGTTGTGGTACAAACGCCTTTCAACTGTTTCCGGACACATGTGGGCCGGCGTTACCCTGTTGAGCCATTCCTATTAGCTTACTATTGTTAGAATTGTTATTATTTGGAAACTTTATCCTACAACGATATATTGATTAATTTGGAAACTTAAGACATATCTGCCCAATCAGCCACTCTGTGTTTTAGGCATTCATCTCTGGTCCGTTTGATCTCAGGCAGCGTGCTGAACAGGATGAACCGGGCAGCTGGAGTTGTCCAGGGGCACGGAGCCTGCGGGGCGCACGGAGGGGCCTCGAGCCGAGGCCCTGCGCGTCCCGGGGGCGCCTGCTGTCCACAGCCGCCTTGGGAGCTCTGCCACCACCCCTGGGAGATGGAACAGCGGGTGTGGGGAGGAAGGAACCCGGTTTTGGTGAAGTTCTAGTTCCAGGCTGCTAGAAACGTTCTTCGGGTAAACTCTGGAGAGGATTGGACCCGGGAGAGGTCTGCAGGAGGCTGGAGTCTGTTTTCAGGAGCTTAATGGGTGGCGAGCCCGCAGGGTTATAATTTTCATTGCGAGCTGATCCTATCTCAGGAACTCAGCTGAGCTTTGCAGGTTTCTCCTAGTCCTACTCAACCACCCTGTGCCCCAAGCTCTTCCCGTCCAGGCCAGGACCAGGATGAGGCCAGCAGGGAACCTGAGGTCCAGAATTTAAGGAAGCGCTCACTCTCAGGGCTGACTCTCCACCCGCACAACCCCAAGAGTGGGCGCCTCCTTAAATGTTGCACCCCAGGTGCCTGTCTCACCTGGTCCGGATCCCACCTTGCGAAGGAGGAATCCAGAGGTCAGAGAGGTGAGAATGCTTCCTTCCATGGCCGGGCCGGGCAGATTGGATGCTTCAGAGCCCGGTTGTGAACTCGACGGCTTTGATTCTGTAGTCCTCACTCTGAACATCTAAGTCACCGGTTTCTTCTCGCCTCTCTAGGCGTCCCCAGACCCCGGGTGCTTGTTTTGTTTTAAGGGTCACTGGCCCAAGTTTTGTTTTGCTTTGCTTTGTTTCATTTTGCAGATGTCTCAACTCTTGGCAGGTCTCTTGGCTGCAAGGCGGTGGAGGCTCCAGGGCTGGCCCGCCTGGTGCCTGAGGTGCCTCCATGGCCTGAGCTGAGTCCCTGCCTGGAATGAGTCTGATGGGTCGGGATCTGGAGCTGTATCCCTATGGCTGCCTTAGGGCCGAGCGTCCAGCCTGACAGGTGAAGCCTTCTGCAGCAGGCAAGTCCTCACTTAAAGCACCCCTTGCTGGCTGTACACACTAGCCTGCCCTCACGTCCTTCTCTCAGCACCCCAGTGAGACCGCACTTGCCTCTGGGCAGTTATCAAAGACTGAAGCTTTATTTCCCATTGCAGTTTAGCTAATAATGGTGATATTCACAGCAGTGTCTCCCACTGTCATGAGCCTGGCCCGACACTCCTTACACTTTGTCTTCTATCTCATGAACCTTCCCGACAATCATCTCCATTCACAGATGGGGATCCGAGCCTCCGAGAGGGAAGTGGTTTGGTCCATGCCACATGAGTAGTCTGCTAGTCTGTGGCAGAGCAGGGGACCTGAAGGTTTGTCTGCAATTCTATTGGCCAGACTTCCTCTCTGCGACATCTCTGTGTCTAAAGGGACATCTGTCTGTTGAGAGTGAAGGGGCTGCTGCTGCCTCTTTGCTTTAGATGGCTGAACGGGGCTTCACCAAGGCCTTTTCAAGGGGTGTGGCCCAGTGGTTAGGGATGGTGCGGGAAGACATGAACTCATTGCCGGCAGGCCCATGCTGTTGGCAGGGACACGCCTGACTAGGGGAGAAGCCAGAGGCTCCAGCCTGGGAAGTTCGCTGCTGCTGTTCATAGTGTGGGGTCCACAGGAACAGACTCAGTGAAATGGCGGCAGTGGAGAGCCTGCTGTGTCCTTTATGTGTTCTGGGCTCCTAGAAGCTTGGAACAGCTCACTTTGTGCTTGATGTTTAAAGTAACCTCATTATCAAAATTTTGGAAATATTCATTTTGAGACATCAGCAATGTCCTTTTGTAATTGGGTACTTAGGAATAATGACCAAATTATTTCATGTGTTCTAAAAAGTGACACTATCTGATCGGACATTTGAAAGGACTCGTTAACCATCAATGACTCCTGTACAATTAGAAGTGCAAAGAATCGGGTTTATTTCTAAATTGTTACAAAAGTGACAAGCATTCAGGGTTTTTTTTTTTTTCATATTTTGCATAACATCCATAAAATCATCTTTGTGCATAGAAACGCATCTTCTCAAGTGAGCACTAGCTGTGGAGGCTGAGAAATTGGGCTTTGGGGAGACGTTTATGTTCCTTTTCCACCTTCTTATCATAGTGGTGCTAACCTTCTCTGAGCTATAAAAGAGCAATAGGAATAGTGACATTGGGGTTGATTTTGTGTATTGCATGAGATAACATGCCTGTTATTGGTTGAATTGCATCCTCATACCCCAGAATTCCTGTGTTGAATTCCTAACACCCAGTACCTCGGAATATGACTGTATTTGGAGATAGGTCTTTAAAGAGGTAGTTAAGGTAAAATGAGGTTATTAGGGTGGGCCCTAATCCAATCTGAGTGGTGTCCTGATAAGAAAAGACCAGGAGACAGGCAGATACAGAGAGAAGACCTGTGCAGACACAGGCAGAGAATGGCCGTCTACAAGCCAAGAAGAGAGGCCTTAGAAGAAACCAGCCCTGCCAACACCCTGATCTAGGACTTCCAGCCTCTAAAACTGGGAGGAAATAAATTCCTGTTGTTTAAGCTCCCCCGCCCCCACCCGTCTGTGGTGTTTTGTTATGACAGCCCCACCATACTAATGCAATGGCTAGCTGAGTCCTAGTACATATTAGGCCCTCAGGACGTTCTAATGTCTTTTTCTTTTCTTGTCCTCCTTCAGGAGGCCCTGTACTTTATTAATTCATGACCTTCTTAAGATTGGGGATGGTGTCATGCTTATGTTGGTATCAGCTGTATCTAGCATGCACTGAAAGCTTGGGGCATGAGTGAGTGAATCCAGACACTATTTCTCCAGCTGTGTTCTGTGGCATAGAGTCCCAAAAGATGCTCCATTTGGCTGGGGGCGGGGACTCATGCCTGTAATTCCAACAATTTGGGAGGCCGAGGCCGGAGGATCACATGAGGCCAGGAGTTTGAGACCAGCCTGGCCTACATGGTAAAACCCTGTCTGTACTAAAAATACAAAAATTAGCTGGCGTGTGCCTGTGATATCCCAGCTACTTAGGAGGCTGAGGCATGACAATCACTTGAACCTGGGAGGTGGAGCTTGCAGTGAGCCAAGAGCACACCATTGCACTCCAGCCTGGGCAACAGAATGAGACTCTGTCTTAAAAAAAAAAAAAAAAAGCTGCTCCATTTGAAAAGAGGTCCTCAGGTGAGATGACTTGGGAAACACTGTATAGCATATTTCCTGCCTGAAGACTTGCACACAGTGCCCATGAGCACTGTATATGAGTCTCTAAGAGTCTCTGCAGTAAATAAATACATTGGCTAACCTAATGTTTCCAAGCCCAGTTGACCACGGGAGTGTTTTATAAAACCCGTCCCGTGTGCTGGGGAATGACGTTCTTCAGACTAGTCGGGCCAAACTAGCCTCAAAGACTGTTTATTACTTTCATCTGGACAGAAAGGGATCTGCAAAGCTGCAGAGGATGTCTTTGACTAGCACCGTGTTTTGAATAATAATAATAATAATTATTATTATTTTTCTTTTTTTGAGATGGAGTCTCGCTCTGTCACCCAGGCTGGAGTGCAATGGTGCGATCTCGGCTCACTGCAACCTCCGCCTCCTGTGTTCAAGCGATTCTCCTGCCTCAGTATCCTGAGTAGCTGGGATTACAGGCATGCGCCACCATGCCTGGCTAATTTTTTTTTGTTTTTGTATTTTTAGTAGAGATGGGGTTTCACCATGTTGGTCAGGCTGGTCTCGAACTCTTGACCTCGTGATCCGCCTGCCTCGGCCTCCCAAAGTGCTGGGATTACAGGCGTGAACCACTGCTCCCGGCCTCGAATAATTATTTTTAATTAGGCACAGTTTAGTGAAAAGACAATGCAGTGTACGTGTCCTAGACATTCTTTGAGGGCCGTTTTAAATAGTTTTTTTTTTTTAACTTTATCTGATTTACTTCTCATAATGGCCTGTGATTCCTTTCTTCCCTCAAATTCTGCATCTTAAGCCAGGTAGGTAGATGGAGGCTAATTAATTGATACCTGCATGTACATTTAATATGCGTGCCTGTTTTCATCCATTTTACCCATTCTCCTACTTTAAAATCCTCTCCCATCAATGTTATTCACAAAAGGCAAATGAAGGCAGTGTATTTGTAATAGCCAACTGCAAGAAACCCTCCAAATATCTGTCAACAGTAGACAATGGAATGTCACTTGGTGAGAATGAATAAACTACGTAGAGACGTAATATTGAGGAAAAGGAGTCAGATACAAAGAACACATCCATGAGGCTCCTTGCAAGCGTTTACCTTGGGTGGAAGGTTTGCTGGGAAGGGCATGAGTCAGTGGGCAAAGTTCTGGTCTTGGTTTGGGTGCCTGGCACTAGAGTGGATTCGCTTTGTAGAAATTCACTGAGCTGAGTTTTTGTGATTTGTGCATGTCCCTGTAAGTATATCATAGTCCAACAAAACATTCCAAACTGCAAAAGAAAACGGGCAAATGAAGCTTAGCTCAATTTTATTTATTTCTGGGAGGAGATAAAATTTCCTTATTTTTTTTTTTTTTGGACAGGATTTTGCTCTGTTTCCCAGGCTGGAGTGCAGTGGTGCATTCATGAGTCACTGTGGCCTCAACCTCTTGGGCTGAATGGATCCTCCCACCTCAGCCTCCCAAGTAGCTGGGACTATGGGCGCACTCTGCCACACCCAGCTAATTTTTGTTTTTTGGAGACAAGTTTTCACCATGTTGCCCAGTCTGGTCTTGAACTCCTGGGTTCAAGCGATCTGCCCATCTGGGCCTCCCAAAGGGCTAGGATTATAGGCATGAGCCACTGTGCCTGGCCCTTAGTAAGTTTTTTTTTGATAATTATTTCAGATTCAATGGTCACTTCTAAACTTCAGGAAAGTCTTTAACAGAAATTCCCAAGGAAGTAGTTCCTACAAGAGAGAAATGGGCTCCCTCTTCTCTGTTCTCAGGTCATTTGTCCTGCCTCAGCCTATCCAGATGGTGGGCCTCTGCCTGGGGAGGCTCTGGAGAGGCTCTGGGAAGTGGCTGAAGACCAAGGGGAAGGAGAAAGGTCTGCTCTGGGCTCCTCAGCTCTGAAAGGCAGCCGCAGTGCCCTTACTGCAGTAGAAGGTAGAAGCGATAAGCTCCGGAGATGCTTCGTCCCAAAGACTTCCTGGTCCATCGGGAACCAGCGGAGCAGCTTTGTTAGTAAACCAGCCTACATCCTTTTATTTTAGAGGGAATTCATACCCGACTCCCCGTGAGGCTGTGTCCATGGAGGGAGAAATCTCTGGGCCTTTTGTTGGTAAAATGTTGTGGAGCTTACAGTTGGTGACCTTGGCTTGAGCTAAGCTGGATGGGGGGTGGAGGGGGTTCTCTGTGTGCCTGAGGCTCCTTCACTGTTCCCTGCAGTCATCGTGGGCAGCCCAGAGGTGACCTGAGCAGAGCAGCCTCCTCAGCCCTTGCTCCACCTGGAAGTTGTTGGGGAAAAAAAAAAAAAAGAAAAAGCCACTGGTGTTTATTGAGTGCAAATAAATGTGTGAGGCACCTCTAAACCCCATAGATAATCTCATTTTATCTTTAGAAAACCACAAACAGATACTTTTCAAAAGAAGATATACTTGTGGCAAACAGTCATATAAAAAAAGCTCAACATCACTGATCGTTAGAGAAATGCAAATGAAAATCACAGTGAGATACCACCTCACACCAGTCAGAATGGGTATTACTAAAAAGTAAAAAAATAACAGATGCCGGCAAGGTTGTGGAGAAAAGGAACGCTTTTCGGCCCACCTGCTGTTATTGCTTTCCCAGGAGGCAAGTGCTTTGGATCCTTTTAGCTAACCAGCGGTGCAGCGACGGATTCTGTGTTGGTGCAGTCCTTCTTGCTGTCTCGTAGTTGAGCACCCTTCCCACTGGGGAGATGATAAAGCACGCCGGGTTCCTCCCTGTCACCCCCCACAACCCCCACTCATGACTTTCCTGTCCATGCGTGCTTCTCAGGTACTTATATTGTGATTTTGACACAACAGTGTACATTATTACAGCTGTGTAAATGCTGTTTGAAGCTAAGCCATGTAGTAAATGATGCTTACCATTTACTTGATCGAACATTTATTTTTTTTTCCTGGAGTCAATTTTCTTTAATTTTTTTTCCCCTTGCTCAGTTTTATGCATTCATCACAGAGTCATTCGTCTTGACCTTCAAGACACCTACTTGAGGAAGCCTCTCCCAGAGCTTCTGACTGGGCATCCGGCCTGCACCCTTTGCTTCCCAGACCCTGTGCCTCATGGGGCCTGGCTTCTCCCGACCATTGCCCTGGGATTCTCTTCTCTTCCTGGTACTTGACCCTAGAGGGCCTGCATTCCTGAGAAGTGTTCTTCTTTCTTGGTTTGCTATTGAGCACCCCCACTGGCCATCTCCTAAGAAGCAGTGCATGGGAAGGAGTTTAAAGAACATGCGTGTCTGGGCCGGGTGCGGTGGCTCATGCCTGTAATCCCAGCACTTTGAGAGGCTGAGGCAGGCGGATCACCTGAGGTCGGGAGTTTGAGACCAGCCTGGCCAATATGGCGAGACCCTGTCTCTACTAAAAATACAAAAAATTAGCCGGGCATTATAGTGGGTGCCTGTGATCCCAGCTACTCAGGAGGCTAAGGCAGGAGAATTGCTTGAACCTATGAGGTGGAGATTGCAGTGAGTCGAGATCATGCCATTGCACTCCAGCCTGGGCAACAAGAGTGAAACTCTGCCTAAAAACAAACAAACAAACAAACAAACAAAAAACATGCTTGTCGGAAAATGCCATTATTCTACCTTACACCTGCTCTGTTCCTAGCTAGGAAATCATTTTCCTTTAGAATTTCGGAGGCTTCAGTCCCTTGTTTTTTGGCTCCTGGTTTTGTTGTCAAGAGGCCTGAAGCCAGCCTGATCCCTGATCCCTGATCCTTACCTGTGGCCTGTTTTTCGTTTGCCTTTTTCCTCTCTGGAAGTTGGAGGGGTCTTCTGCTTGTCCTGAGAGCTCTGAGTTCTCACCATAGTGTGCAGTTCCATGGGCCTACTTTCATCAGTTGCATTCAGGCTGCTTGTGAGGCCCTTTAAGCTAGAATTTCATGATCTGGGGTGTTTTCTAGGATGATTTTATGAGTTAATTTCCTCCACTTGGTCTTCACTACTCTTTCTTTCTGGACACTCCTGTGATTTGGATATTTGACCTCCTGGGCTGAATCTTTCATTTGCTTGTCCTTTCTTTGCTATTATCAATTTCTTTTTCTTTTGGGTGTCTGGGGGATCGCCTTGATTTTTTTTTTTTTTTTTGGTTCCAATCTTTTTGTTGATTTTTTAACCTTTGTTATAGTATTTTTAATTCTCAGGAATACTTTTTTGCTCTCTAAGTATTCCTTTTGATGAATCTCTGTCCTTGTTGTATGGTTTTAGTATCTGCTTCTTTCACTTAGCAATATGCATCTAAGATTTCTTCATGTCTTCTTGTGGCTTGGTATCTCATTTCTTCTTATCACTGACTTATATTTCATTGTATGGATATACCATGGTATTTATCTATTCACCTATTGAAGGACATCTTGGCTGCTTTCAAGTTTTGGCAATTATTAATAAAGCTGTTGTAAACTTTCACCCGTAGGTTTTTGTGTGGACATAAGTTTTTCACCTAATTTGAGGAAATGCCAAGGATTGTGATTGCTGGGTTGTATGGGGAGACTATGTTTTTGTTTTACAAGAAACTGCCAAACTGTCTTCAAAGTGGCTGTGCCATTTTGCATCCTCATCAGCCATGAATGAGAGTTCCTGTTGCTCCACATCCTCACTAGCATTTGGTGTTGTCGGTATTTGGATTTTAGCCATCTAATAAGTGTGTATGCTGTCTCATTATTGTGTTAAGTCTCAGTTCTCTAATGACAGAAGATGTTAAGCAGCTTTTCATATACTTATTTCTCACTTGTAAATCTTCTTTAGAGAAGTGTTTATTCAGGCCTTTTGCCCGTTTTTTAAATTGGGTTGTTATTCTCTTATTGTTGAGTTTCAAGAGTTCTTTGTATATTTTGGATACCAGTTCCTTATCAGATATGCGTTTTGCAAGTATTGCCTTCATCTCTGTGGCTTGTCTTCTGGTTCACTTGATAGTGTCTTTTGCAGAGCAGAAGTTCTTTAATATTAATAAAGTCCAGCTTATTAATTTTTTCTTTCATGTGTCTCATTTTCACACCCAGCCTTTTGTTTTATGTTGTTTTGCTTTTAGCCTGAAAATGTGCATCCTTCACAGTTGCACCTGTTCAGAAATGCTCCTGCCCCATCCTTAGGCCAATGGTTGCTAATACCTGCTCTTGGATTTATGAGCTGCATGACTTTTTGCAAATTCTTAGTTCTTGGGCCTGAGTGTCTTCATGAAAAGCTGCTGCCCTTTCCATTTATGTCACCCTGAGTCTGTAATTTATACTTTTAATTTATGTATGACCCTTTTCTTCCCAATTCAACTATAACGCTCTTCTCCTGGAACATTACTCCTTCCCCATGCTCAGCCTGTCTTCCCACATCCTGGTGTGCTTATGTTTAACCTTTGGTGATTTCATCACAAAGCCTGCCTCTTGTGGGCACCACCCGTGGGACTTTGAACCATGAGCTGTGCTGTTCTAGCAACTCTTGCAGGCAAGGCTAGTAGCGGGTGGAGGGCAGGGGCTGTGCAGGAGAACAGTGAGAGGGAGGCCAATTGTGTACACCTAGCTTCTGGGAGGCAGGACAAGAGAGAGACACTTGGGTCAATGCCAAGGAGGCACAAGGGTGACAAGAAGCCAGACATCTGGAAGACAGAGCATTGAGCCAGGCAGAACCAAGAATAAATGGATTAGGAAGTCTCAGTGGTAGGGTCAGAAATGTAGAATTCAGCTCTTTGTGGATGATGAATAGAAATAGTCCAGTGAACCTGAACCCAAACTGCAGGAGTGACTCTGTTTGGCTGGAGTCAGTGGGGGCAGGGGATCAGCATCAGGGAGGGCAGCCTGGTCGTGATGGGAGAGATGCAAGGCTAGTCATCAGCAGCTGCTGTACTAAGCCAACCTTTAACTGGCAGGTATTCGAAGAAGCGTGAACCACAGCAAGCAGAAAGAGCTCTTCTGCTGGTGAGCTCCACGTTGACATTAAGGTCCACAGGGGCAGTTGCTCATCTGCAGGCTTTTAGTGACACAGGTAAGCTCAGACATTGGTTCTCCTGGCCCTTGTGATGGTCCATGGGGCCTAAAGGAGCAGGGCTCCCAGCAGAGCTTTCTTTGGGGGCCAGATGTGCTTATTTGCCACACTGTGGCACACCAGCTTCATGGCCATCTATGTGTGCTGTGGCATGGAAACAGTTGAGAAGCATCATGGGTAAGGTTTGAATAGTCTGTCCTTAACATGTTTTAGGAACGACATGGAGAAGTTTTTTAAAGGCATATGAAGTATTTCCAGTGGGAGATGGAAGAATAAGCCTAACCTGTTGGAGTTAAAATCTTAGAGACAGCAGGAATGCAGAACTATGACAGTGTGCACCACTGATTGATGGCTTAGGGTTCCTCTGTGACATGCGGGCCACCACTCTCCAGTTCTGCTCCTGTGACAGACATCATCAGTAGACGGTCCTGTGACAGTCATCATCAGTAGATAACAGCACCCTTTCCTGCTGAGATCACCCAGACTGAATTTTCCTCTCGAAGCAGGGCCCCGGACAGCCAGTGCAGTCACCTGCAGGTGCCGCAGGAGGCGCGCTCCTCACCACCCATCCTCTCTTGCTTCCTCAACTTGGCTGAGCACAGGAATCATTGAGCGAACTCCAGATTCTTCAGTTCATTTCCTGAAGCTTCTGGTTCAGCAGCCTGGACACATTAGGAAACATTGATTCAAGGAAGGGGGGAATAAATGGAAGAAGAAAAACACAGGCCATAAGAAATTTATCTATATCTATCTACCTAATATCACGTATAAAATATTTTATAAATTAACATTTTTACATTGAATACTTTAAGAATAAGGACGGAAAAAAGTGACGAATGGGCAAATTAAATTTATAACTGTGGAGATATGCAAAATAATCGCAAGTGGACAGCACTTCATTTTAGGAGGTTGGAATTTAACTTGCTCTCAGGCTGGGGGACAAGAGACCACTGACCTTTTGGGGTTCTCTATACTCCAGGTCTTTATGACTCGGGAAAGAAAAGGCCATTATCTTCTTCGCTCCTTCATATCCTGGCTGAGCCAGCTGGGCAGGTGCGTCAACCTAAGGTTCCTTGTCTGTAAATGAGGCTAATAGTGGGATGTACTTCATGGGCTCTTAAATGAGTTAATACATGTAAAGTATTTAGAATAGAGGTGCCCATGTGGTGGACACCAATAAATAGTGTTACTATTGACATGTTTGAATGTTCTTATAGCATATCCATTGTCTCTGTGCAGATCAAGTTTTCCTAGTTATTGAATAAATTATTCAATTGACCTTTAATGTAACGCCTATTTGTATAAGGTGCTGTGGACACATGGTTTCAGTCCTTAAGGAATTCAACATTTAGTTTGGGAGACAATAATTAGATTAAACAAACAAAAAAAGCACCTGCACAGGCTTTACACAGTTCAGCAGTGGAGTGAGTAGCCTTCCTCCATGTTCTGGAAAGCTCTGTGGGGCATGGGTGGGGCTTGGAGAGGGGGAGGGTGTGGGAGAGCAGGGCAAAGGGGAAATGGAGGGTGGCCCAGGGGAGTGAGGGGGGACTGGAAATGGGGGAGACCAGAATCTGGGGAGTCTTGAAAGCTGGGTGAGGGCTATCAACCCTCTGTTAGTTTGCTGGGGCTGCCATATCAAAGTGCCACAGGCTGGGTGGCTTAAATCGCAGACATTTATTCTCTCTTAGTTCTGGAGGCCAGGAGTCCAAGGTGAAGGTGTTGCAGGGTTGATTTCTTCCGAGGCTTCTCCTTGGCTTGTAGACCGCTGTTTTCTCGCTATGTCCTCATGGCCATTCCTCTGTGTGCACATGTCCCTGTGGTCATGTCACACCGGTCATGATTAAGTCATGATAATCACCTAGTGACCCCTCCTTAAACTTAATTACCTCTTCAAAGATGCTGTCTCCAGATAGGGTCACAGGGTGAGGTCTTGGGGCTAAGGCTTCCACATATGAGTTTTGCCAGGACACAGTTCAGCCCCTAACAGACCCGATGTCTTTGGAGAGACCCCGGGACAGCTGGAGGTAGAGTGAGTGGGGCAGCCCAGAGGAGGTAGGACAGCTGAGGGTGGAGGGTGCCTTGGGGCCCAGCCAGGAGCTGAGGGAGAGATCACTGCCCTGTTGGGGATGCACAAAGCCCAGTGCTCCTTGAACTTGCAAAAGGAACGTTGTGGGGAGAGGGATGCTGTAGAGGAGGTCAGGGCTGATGACGTTCAGGGAAACCCTGAGCTCAGCCAAGGAGCTTGGGTCTAAATAAGGGGCTCTGGAGATTTGGGGTGTGGTGGTGATAAGCTTTGGCTTTAAACTTTCCTGTAAGTCATCTTCTTCATTCTTCCTGGGTCTCTTGTGTTGCTACCTGATCGCCTCCTTTCCCTTTCCTTTGAAACCAGAAGCTGGCAGATGAGCATAAGGGTGCTTTTGGAAGCATGGCCATTCCTATCCACTTGTCCCATGCCCCAGTCTGTGGCCCATCACAGGCCCTATTTTGGCCCTGGCTTTGGAGTTTAACACGTGGGAAGCAGACTCCACCAGTCACTCCAGAGGGAGATGCCTGCTGGATTGTCATCTGTTATGGAAATGAAATTCCATTTCAGAAGCTGCCTCTCCCTTGTTCATGAAAGTTTACATTTCTCTGGCTGGGCAGCCTGGCCCTCACTTGTTCCTAGTTGCTCAGGTGATGGGTAATAGCGAAGCAGGTGATGATGGAGGAGGCTGTCACGTGCGCAGTTTCCTGTCTGAGCACCATGGAGGGTTTGTGGCACAGAAGGAGCAGGGGCCTCCTCTCCTGGAGTTAAAACCCCTCTGTTTTGCAACAGGAAACCTCTTATAACCTGAAGGCAGCATTAATTCTAGACTGGGAGCGATCAGGTGAGAGGCAGCTGCAGTTAAAATGACTGTTTTGGAGTTGTCTTCATCATCATGACACTCCTACCAAGGCGATTTCCTTTGTAAACACAGAAGGCGATTTTATAAATTGCTCTTAGGCAACTGGTGGGGGGCTGTTTAGTTGTGCATTTTTACAGCAGCTAAATCAAGCCCAGGGCTTTTCAGAGCTCAGCAACCCATCACTATTAAAAACAAAAGTTATTAGTTTCAATGCCAAACAATAAATCAATGTGAATGTTCCGTTGGCTTCATAAAGGAAGATCCCTGTTTCCGGGGTCCTGGAGAAGCTCAGCTGACCTGGGCCATACAGAGCAGCCTGCAGGGCGGGGCGTTGACCTGGGCCATACAGGGCAGCCTGCAGGGCGGGGCGTTGACCTGGGCCATACAGGGCAGCCTGCAGGGCGGGGCGTTGACCTGGGCCATACAGAGCAGCCTACAGGGCGGTCGTTGACCTGGGCCATACAGAGCAACCTGCAGGGCGGGGCCTTGGGGGGGACGTACATGGGTTTGACAGGCGACCTTCTGCCAGGATTTGCCACTTGTTGCATCTACAGGTTTTCAAAGGAGTCAGGTCGAGTGGCTTTCTTTGACTGGACCGACTGTGCTTAGAAACATTGCTTTCCTTTTCAGTTTTCTCCAAAAGGAATAGTCTGCAAATTCATGGAAAGCTGAAATACAAACATGACTCCAGACTAGAACAAGTGAGTTAAAACCACTCCTGCACGCCCCACTTCCTCTTTAATCTTTCTCAAACCCCCTTCCTCATTGTTGCTTTCCTTTTCTCCTTCCTATTCCTCTTTACTCTTCTGCAGTCACTGATTTTTGCTGACTGCCCCGTCTTAGGATTTGCACAGCTGGCCCTGCTGGCTCTGAGCAGCGGCAGGTGCACAGTAGGTCCACAAACGCTGCTTGTTAAAGAGATGAGCAAGACCTTGGTCCCCGCATTTCCAGCTGACCGTTGAGTGCTCCCATTGTGTGTTCTAGAATTCAAACCAGTTGTATGAGAGGAGAGAGCCTTGGACCAGTGTAGTATTGGACCCGTGTGACATTGGACCTGTGGGGCATTGGACTTATGTGGCATTGGACCCCTGTGGCATTAGGCAGGTATTGTCCTCTCCGGGCCTCCATTTCCTGCCTTTAAACCTTATTGTGGTTTTCAAACCTTTTTATTTATCTACAAGCCCATTATTGAAATGAATAAAAACTGGGTGTGTTTTGAGTGGGATGGGGATGCCTAATTTCATGGTTGAGATCCCTGGGGATTCCAGTACTGGCAAAAACCAGTCATCTAGGTGATTCCCAGGATCCTTTGCAGTTATGCCTTCATGGGTCCTATGGGTTTGTGTCTACCTAATTCGTCAACTTCAGCCTCAGGTCAGTTGCTTCCTGGACTTCCCTGTGTCCAGTTGAGATGCCAGCCCTCCCCCAGGCAGCATCCCTTCCAGGACCAGCAGTCTATGATTCTACAAGACCACCTTTACGCAGGAGGGTCCCTATGGCAGGGGCTCACCGCTGTCCTCTGGACTCACTGCCACCTCTCACCTTTTCCCCACTCCTGGTCTTCCATGCACCGGCCCTTCCTTCTCAGCCCCACTGTCTCCCTAGCAGCTCTTGCCCCCCATAGTCGCCAGTCTGGACCATTCTATGGCCTTCTTACAACTTCCTGCCCCCTCTCTTCTCTCCTTACAGGCCTTGTCGTCTTTCCATGAAGGCTTTTAGAACAGAGTGTTTTTTTTTGTGTTACTTTTCTCCTCACCTCCCCGACACATTTGAGAAAAAGTCCTCAGTTCTTGGCCCCGCACTGAGGGCTGAGCACACTGTGGTTATCATCCATCTCTCCGGCCTTGTCAACCATCCTAACTCACCTGTGGCCAGGCTGTTTTTTGGGATGCCTCCCAAACATTTAGGAGCAGAACGTATAGGTATGGGCAGAAAAAGGAAGAAGAAGGAACGTACAAGGGTGAAGAACAGGCAGGAAGAGAAATGGAACTTGCAGCTCCTCACCCTCACGCTGGCCACCCAGTCTCTGGGGACCCTCCCAGGGTGCACTCTCCCTGCTGGAGGATGGACACCTCTGACCCCGCCACCCACTCCTTCCATGAATGATAGAGCCCAAGAATTCAAGATTTCGTAAAAAAAATTTAAAAAGAGCTCAGAATAATGGCAGAATGATGGTATCTAAATGAGTTTACAGAGATTTAATTATAACTCATTACAATCTCCAAATATGTCTCAGCATTTCTTGGTCTCCTCTTTCCTTTTTTGAGACAGAATCTCACTCTGTTGCCCAGGCTGGAGTGCAGTGGCACGATCTCAGCTCACTGCAACCTCCGCCTTCCAGATTCAAGCGATTCTCCTGCCTCAGCCTCCCGAATAGCTGGGAACACAAGTGTGCACGACCACGTCTGGCTAATTTTTGTATTTTTAGTAAAGACAGGCTTTCGCAATGTTGGCCAGGCTGGTCTCGAACTCCTGACCTCAGGTCATCTGCTCTCCTCGGCCTCCCAAAGCTCTGGGATTACAGACGTGAGCCACCGTGCCCGGCCAAGTCTTTTTTCTATATAATAGAATATTAATGTAGATGTGGATAAATGTACCTCCTCAGCCGGCATGCTGGAATATTACTCATGAAGTGAATGGTGCCTTATTAGTGTTAACAGGACCTGTGCCATCTCATAGGGAATGGGTGTTGCTTCGGGTACTACTGTCTGCATTTTATTCCCACAGAGCCATGCTGAGACCACAGGACAAGAGCAACCCCTGCCCCTATATCTCAGCACCAGGCTGTTAGTGACGCCCCTTAGGTTCCCAGCTCCACAGGCAGCACAAACCCACCTGGCATCGTGGAGAGTTGTTGAACTGGGTTCTGTATGTAGAGTGGGCTGGGTGAGAGGGGCACCCACGAGGGCTTCCAGAGAAGCCATCCGTGGGGCTGGTTACCTGAGAATGAGGGTCTTTTCTAAAGGATGCCCCTTGGTTGGGGCAGCTGGTGGGGAGCTGGGCACTCAGGGTGAGTTGGACCCCAGATCCCCTGTCATTGGCAGCTGCTTAGCCTGTGTGGGCCTCAGTTTCTCCATCCCTAAAATGGGACTATCAGGGACTCTGTAGGTTGTTACAGCCTCAGTGGCCTGGATCATTTCTTAGCAAAGCGTCCTGCACTGCTATTCTTGGAGCTCTAGGGTTTTCTTAACTTTTGCTGAATCCGGCCCTTGGTTTGCCATTTACAAAGTCCCCCAAAGAGAGGGCAACATGTGGGTCCCCCTCATTTCAACCTCCTGGACTGGTCCTGATCTATCAGGGCATCTTGATGTGGTCTTGGGGCAGTTGGTTTGAGATCATCAGCTTGTTTTACAGAGGATCCAGGTTTCTTACAACTCATTTTAGACACTACAGTGGAAATGGGCTTTGGAATGAGGCAGAGCAGGTTGGAGTCCTGGCTTTTCAACAGGCTGTGTGGCTTTTTGCCAGTTTCTGAACCTCTCTGAGTCTTGATTTTCTCATTGGTGAAAGGGTAAAGCCTGCTTCTCAGGGTAGCTGTGAGAATTAAATGAACTGACATATGGAAAACACACAAGCAAACCACAGGCACCCCACAAATGGGCTTTCCCTTTCTATCTTTCCTTAAACCATGGCTCCCTGCCTCGGGCCTCTGTTCAGAATCTTCCCCTGTAGTACTCTTTGTGACACCTCAAATTCCTGGGTTCTGAGACTGGACATGGAGGGCCAGCCTTAGGCAGGGGAAATGGTGGTGCAAAAAAAATTCAGTGGAAAAGAACAGAAATGAAAGCAGACAAGCATCTTACTGTGTGGCTTGGGCTGTGGGAGTCTCAGGGAGAGGCCTCCGTCACCATCCACAGCTCAGGGGGCCAGAAAACTCTGGTTGCCAACATTTAAGGCAGCGTTAGGATTTTATGTGAGCAGGAAATGCCAGTTTTAGATCACTATTTTCTCATCATTTGTAAGAAAATATCATTTATACTCAAAAGGAATGACTACTTTTATTAATTTGAAAGCTGGGATGTGGAATAAGCAAATTAGGGAATTACTCTTCAAGATATGTACAAACATTTTGAGTCTGAAAAGTCAGTCTAAACTCCAGATTATTTCGAGAAGCTGCC